>NC_089802.1:37390183-37728308 GCF_029633855.1 Hoplias malabaricus | reverse complement strand
CGCCTACGTCTTATACACCTTTTACTGTGGAGATACGTGGAGCTACGGCGTTCTGACTGCACTTTCAGGATGCTACCGAATGTATATAAACTTGTGGTTCACAACTTCCTCTGATGTGAGGCAGTTCCTTACAGATGTATGAACGATTCGCACTGACGACACTGTGTGTTAGTAGAGATAAATAAATACATATACATTCTCTATTTCAAGTGGCTGGATTTCCCTGGAAACTGCAGTGTCCTGATGTGTTGACTGAGCCACAAAGACAATTAGGTATCATAAAACAATTGCAAAGGAGCACAATGTATTTGCGAGGAAACGCAAAATCAATAGTCTTTAAGGGGCACCGTACCATACAGGTTAGTCAAAATTCTAATTAAAAATATCCAAAATTCCCTTGAAATTAAAGACTTTAAGATAACTGAAAATAAGTTTTCGCTAGTGACAATTAAAGATATCATGAATAATCTTTTTTGATTAGCAACAGTACAGCAGACATACACTGTAGAAAAAATTCCTTTGTTTTTATGGAAAAAAAAAACTGGCAGCTGTGGTTACCGGAATAATTTTGTTAAAAATACAGTACAAACGTAAAACATTTTACAGAGCAAACTGTATATTTTACTGTTTTAAACTTTTAAAAAAAGTTTAAAAAATACATTTTAAATTGGCAAACCCAACAGCAGTTTTCTGCTAAATTAGCATAATCATAAACTAATACATTCAGTAAAATGTACATGCTGTTGTTGCTTATTTTACAATGAATCCCTTTCAAATACATGGAAAAATACCAAAATAACATTGTTTTACTGTAAAAGTCTCATTATACAACTGTCATTTCACAAAATATTTGTGCAAATTTTACTTATTTTATATTTTTTATCGTCTTTTACAGTATTAATAAACACATTTACAGTAAAACAAATAATTTAAATACTGCAACTGAATTTCTTATATTCTTTAGCATTTAAAAGCATATAACCTGTTTTGTGACTCTATTGACAAATATCAATTTCATTTAAACTGCAATAGCTCCGTATATTTCCTGACCAGAAATGCTAAAGCATTTATAATTGGAAAAAAGCAAATACTAAATAAACTGTACAGTAAGAAAAAGAAAATCCAATAATATGCCTTTCCAAGGCTTTATTAACCTAAAAGTCAATAACAAAAAAACACATACATACTTAATAAACATTAGAATACAGAGCATGTGACATTATGATCATCTTACTGGAACAAAATGACAAAAGGATAAAGAATGAAAGAAAGAAATATAAAGCAGGAAATGAATTTACTGCACTTTAAGGATTGCTGTATTTTTGTAATAGACTAGACAGTACAAAATGTACCATTAACTTAAAACCAGCATACTAAATTGAGCCATGTAAATAAAAATGAATACAAAAGCAACTACAGAAAAGAATTTTGTAAAAAGTGTTTGAAACAGAGTTTGAAAGCCAAGGTTTTGCTAAGGTATCGTAGGGCTAAATGCAAGGATAAGGCTGTTGCTAGTGTATTGAAGCTGTTTTCTAAGGTATTGCTGTGCCTGTTAAGGAATTCCTGGTTGTTGGTGGTTCATAGTTGCTTATTTTGGTACTCATCTTTGTTACTATGGTATTGTGGGAGAGTCTGAATGTGGGGTCGGAGTGTTAGTGCAGTATGTGATAATCTGTGTAGTATAGAAGTCAGTGTCTGTGTAGTTTGAGAAACCTATGAGAATCTGTGTAGTGTTTGTGGTGTTGGGTATGTGAGTGTGTGTTTATGTGTGTGGTGTGGAGTGTGTCTGTGGATAAGTGCATGTGTGTGGCATATGTGTGGTGTGAGAAATATGTGAGTGTACGTAGTGTGTATCTGTGTGTGAGAATATATTTGTGTTATGGGTTGTATGCATTTTGTGGTGCAAGTGTGTTTCATTTAAGCTGTATATGTGTAGTGTCTCTGGATAAGTGTATGTGTGGCATGTAAATGGTGTGAGAAATAAGTGAGAGTCTGGTGTATGTAGTATGTGTGTGGTGTAAGCTGTATGCATTTTGTTCTGTGAGTGTTTTTAATTTAATGCGTGTGGTGTGAATTTATGTAAAGGCCTGTCTGTAGTGTTTGTTGTCTATATGTGTTTGCCAAAGCATATGTGTGGCTTGTGAGATGAGTGTGTGGTGTACATGGTGTGAGATGAATGCGAGAGTCTGGCTGTACTTTATGTGGTGTGTGAGAATGTGTTATGTGGTTCGAGTTTCTTTAAGGGGGGCTTGAGGTGTGCGAATGCCTGTGTTGTGTCTGTCTGTCTGATTTGGAATGCTCTTGAATGTGTGTGGTTTGTGCAGTGCGTGTGAGTGTCTGTTGCGAGTGGCCTAAATCTGTGTGTGTATTTATATGAGGTAAGTTTGAAATCTGTTTGTAGTATATAACTAGAAATAGCTAACTAAAATAAAACCTAAAAAGGAGCAGTGTTCAGGATTTTAAGTATAATACTTATACTAACAAATTACTGTTTGCAAAGTTAATAAAACCGAGAAACAATTTCAGAAGAGTTAAGCAGATAATCAGCAGAAACTATGGGTAGAGCACATCAATTGCCATAAACCTTACAGAGTTTAGTCCATAATCGGACATCAAGCCACTCCTGGCTCCCTCCTGGATCAAGGTAAAGACTCTACGGTTCACAAGACGACGAGATGTATTCGTCTTCTCCACTTTAGTGCCCATTTCTGGGTTAATGGAGAAAAAAACCCTTTTGATATAGAAGAAAAACAATGGAATTAATAAAAGGTGAAAAAAAATTAGGAAAATGAAAAACCAAGTATGAAAATAAACACTACTGTCACGGGGACGTGAAGGGTGGACTAACGGAGGCGAGACACACTCGCTACAACACAGAATTTATTATAGAAATAACAAAACAAACGAACTTGAGGAGAAACACGAAATAACACGGCTTAGAATATAGGAAAAGAACACAAAACAACGCTACAGGACTGGGGCATGAAACAGGCAAGAGACCGAACGAGAAACGAGCTAGAGAAACAAAACAATAACAACAATACGAACAAATGACCGGCGACAGGAAGTGACAACAACGGAACTTAAATACATCAACAAACAAGACACACCTGACACAGATAACGAGGGAAAATAACCAGGAGGCGGAACAAAGGCGGAGACATGGACAATAACAGACAGACAGAGCCACATGGCGGGGGAAAACTAACAAGAAAGGGCCAGGATGTGACAACTACAGAAAAAAATGAAAGAGCAAGAAAGTTAACTTAGGAACGTGGTCCATCTGTACTTCTCCAGCAAGGCACGTGTCCTCCACATAACAGAACATCACGTCTTCCTTCTCATCAAAGTAGGACAATAGAAGCAACACCATCTCTTTGATGTCTTCTGAGCATCCACTCACCTCTCCCACTGTTGCTTTATGCTTTAACAGCCTGTAGGAACTTTTTTTCTTGTTGACACAAAGTCTTCATGTAGTTGAGAAGCCGTTTCCCCTTCATATCCACAATATGTGTAAAAGTCTCTTTAAGTCCAATTCCAGTGAGCTCCTTGAAGTGAACCACCATGCCAAGCTCACTGAACAAAAATGGCCATTCCTCCAGTAGATATTTTATATCTTTCCCTGGTTGATTTCCTGTGTGTAGAAAGTGACCTTCATAATTAGTTTGACCTCCTCTGGATTTGCTTCAGTTTGCTGAGACATCGTTTCAGTTTTTCTTTCTTTTCTTCCTGGCTCTCAGGTGTCTCTCCAACACTCTCAGAAAAAAAGGTACTGTTCAGGTCCCTTTTTGTTCCTTAAGGTACAAACAATGTAACTGTACCCTCCCAAGTACAATGGTGGTCTTTAAGGTCTAATTGTGTACTTTTGAAAAATAAGAAAGGTACATTTATAAAAATTTCAAGTGCTAGTGCATAATTGTACCTTTCTATTGCAAATTTTCATCTTTAAACAAATAACTGCAATACATATTTTAAAATATTCATATACATAAAACTTTGAATAGCACTCCAAAATTATATTATTTAATATATTTTATTTATTTAATGAAGTTTGTTATTATTTATGTGCTTTTACATTACATTCAATATACATTCAGAGATAAATGTGAATACATACATATATATATATATATATATATATATATATATATATATATATATATATATATATATACGTGTGGGTGTGGGTGTGTGTGTTGGCATTCATAACATCACAAAAACATTTAATTCAACAAGGATTGTTTTTCTGCTTAATTTTTCATTTATGGAGAGTATGTGAACAGTAGAGATGCTTACTTAGATTATGTTTCTATACTACATTCATCTTTAAGGTGTGAGGATTTCCCTTTAATTCCCTTTCCCTTTATATGGGCACTTAATTCACATCATTTGAATTAGTTATTAATAAATAAATTAACATATGGTGAAATAGAAAAATCTCATTTTAAAAATATTCTAAACAAAAATCTATTAGCTAATCATTGACACAAATAACAGAATGGACCTATATAAAAATCAGCAGTTTTGGCGGATAGACATTCTAACCTATTCACTCCCGCTTTGCGGAGGGATATGAAAGGTAATAGTGATTCGCCATATAGCACTGCGAGATCACTTTTTGGAATATTCTGGAAATGGAGCTCAGGACGCTGACAACTGGAGATCTTATTAAGGAGCTTATTCAGTTTGGCATCGATGTTACTGAAGAGGAGGCAAATAAATTCAAAGGTGAGTGTATTTTGTGCAATGTTCATGGTGCTAATGTAACCATATTATATTTTTTATATTACTTCAAAGTGTTCTAGAATTTGAGAATTAAGGTAGTAATAGTTAATTTAATTGGCGAATGAGCCAAACTTAGCGGTAAAAATGTCGGTGGATTGTTTGGTTTTTGCCACGCGGTCTTTGGTTGGTTCTCTTACATTATCCACCCGAAGTGGAGCCATGCTATCACTAGCTAAGGTAGCGCTAGATAGCGATAGCAAGTTAACTTCGTGATAACAGATACCGTTCCCGTTCTATGTTAGCACACATCATTTCAGTTGATATAAGATTAAATAACAGTCAGTTTTATCAAAAATAAAGCTTTGTACTTTAAAATTATCTTTAAAAATAACTTTGCTGTTTTCAGTGTTTAACTGAGCTTTGAAATATTTTTGGCGGCAACAAACGTTACTGAGGGGAGAGCGTTCAGGGGCGGGGGAGGGGGAGCTACATTTATTTAGACCAGTAAACTGAGGTACAAGAAGCAGCAAGAGGTTGTACGCCAGATAACCTAGAAAATGTTGTAATTAAGGAATTGATAACTGAAAAGGTCTCACGAGTAAATGATGTCTACTCAAGATGTTTCTTGAGTTTTTATTAAAATGTTTTTCTTTTACAATATGTAACGGGCTACACATACGCCGTCTGCAAGGGAAGGTGGCGAAAGGGAGAAGGACTGGGTTCCACCGCGGTGTTCAACCGACAGAGGGAATTCCATCTCCCAGTCTTTTGTGAAATCAATGTAATGAAAGCCTAGTTTCAGCTGCTTACTGGACGTAAGCAGTGGCTAGAGATAGACGCGAGCAATTTGGCTTTATTACAAAACGTGCAAAGCGGAAACGCGATAAAACAAGCCGAGACCAACCCCAAGAAATATAAATCGAGAAGCATAAAGAGAGAAACAGCGAGAATTCCGGACACGGGAAGACGAAATGGAAGAAAAACATCATGGCCGTTCCTCACATCAGCAGAGTTGTTAAAAAATACAGTTTAACACTGCGCTATCCTGAAACAAACGCCGAGAGCTGCTGTAAGCACCTGCCCCCAGCGCTGCGCCTTTTCAAATACAGCCTATTAAAGCACATACCTAATATTGAACTGAGCATTTGTCTCGCTTTTATTTTTTTAAAAACGTACTAGTAAAAAGATAATTGCAGATATCTCTAATTGGAGTTTTTACTAGTAAGAATGTAATTACGGATATGAGAGTGTGAAATTCAATGTAAGTGAATGGAGAATTATGACTAGACAGATTTACATTAAAGATATGTCCTCCTGTTAAGGTGACTAGTCAGAATTTAATTATGGATACATAGGTCGGTATTCTTACTAGTAAAAAATGTTGTAATTGATATCTGAAATGGGAGTTGTTACTAGTAATCTACATTAGAGGGATCTTGAATTAGAGTTCTTACTAGTAAAAATGGAGTTAGGACTTTTATCGCAGGTGTCATTTTAGGCTAAATTGGCTTGCCATAGGTCTGTCAATAGCAAATAGGATAGCCAACTTAAATATACGAATGTGGCTAACCAAGGGGTAATTTACATAGAACTATGATTATATTAATTATTTACTCACTTAATAAATTGCACAATAGGCTTTCTTCTGTAGCTTGCTTAAGCTGCATTTTAGCCTAAATGCTATGTGTCAGTCAAATTTTGATTTTAGTTCTATAGATGTTAGCAGATACCCAGAAATATCATTTTGATCCGTCTGTTTGTGTTGTTTACCCATGGTATCATAAATATCGTTTATGTTTAAACGTTTGAGGATTTCTGTTTGTTTAATTTCTTTTTTTCTTTCCCCATGATAGACAATGACGTAGATGGAGAAGCAGTTGACTGTGGTCTCACGGAGTCGATGATTTCATATCTCTTCGAGGGCTCTTTCAAAAAACAAGCCAAATTTCACCGTTTTGTAAAAGAGTCAAAGGAAATAGTAACTTTAACCATTGAACCAGTGTCATTAGAGAGTCATTTGCAGTCCTCAGTTGGACCAAGGCATGTGTTTGTAAGTTTATTTGTATTTATGAACCACAAATATTGGTTGATGGGGTGGGAAAAATGGTAAAAATACATCTATCAGCAAAATGTGGAAACAACAAAGTAGTGTTACTAAAAAAAAAAATGAATACACAAATTTCACATATCACAGCTTGCAGTTGGGATTTGTTTTTAAAGACTGACATACCTATTGTGTGTTTCCATGTACAGAGTGTGATTTATCTGTTATTTTCTTGTTTATTACAGGCCATCAGCCACTTTTCCTGCCATTTTTGTTGTTCCAAAATTCCCTAGATTTCTTCAGACAAAACTGGACAAAAAAGAGGCTTGGAATATTGTGTCTTCGGATCGCCACAAAATTATAAGAACTCTGTATGAGAGCATGGCTCAATACAGCATGTAGGTATTTTAGCATACACTAAGTAGTCTAAGGTCTTATTGTTATTAGTTCACTACAGTTTATAAACTTGAATAGTTTTAAATTATGCTTCACAGGTATCCATCTACAAATGAGTATGTGCAAGTATGTAAAGCTCTGATTTTGAAGTACCCTTTTCTGAAGGACAAAGAGGGGAATGGATATGTGAGTCTAATAGTGGATTTAATTTTGTACTTGTATTTTTTTTATACTTGTTTTTGAGTAATTCAGTTTGGAAGCACATTTTTCTTTTCTTACAGCACACGTGGCACATGTCTCTGAAACGGAAGTTCAAATTTGAGCGGGTTCCACTGGTAGATGATGAAGAAGTTAAAATAATTAAACAGAGGTTTGGCCGTTCAAAGAAACCCCACCAACCTGAAGCAAGCAATTGCGAACGAACTGATGGTGAGAGACGCATGTTCTCTAATTTCTTGAACAGAGACAATTAATTGTAGTGAAAGGTGGAGACAAGTAAAGTCAGTGTCTTGGATATGGGCTTTGTGTGGACTAATTTACAACTTGTCTATAAATGACTTGGATGATTGTCAAAAAATGAAATACTACAAGCAGTAATAAGTGCTTGATGAAAAAATGAAAAACATCTTCAGGTTGTCAGATCTAGCTTTAGTTTTAGTATTTTATGGATCACACTTCTTTTGCAATTTATGTACGGTTTAATTGGGTTAGCTATTTTGATGTGCAACTGGCTTATGACCTTGATAAACTACCAACTAACCAACCATTACAAGTTGGTGTGTTCTGTTTCGTTTAAAACGCTGCTTTTACTTCATGCAGGGATACAGACTTAAGGGTATTTTATGGCTGGTTACCTACTAAAGACTCAAGGCTTCTCTCAGGCTTGCTCCCTAGTGACTCAAGTTTCAACTCAGACTCAGATGAACCAGTTGTTGAACTATGCAAGAGATGAAAATATGAAACTGAAAGGGCTTAGAAAATAGGTCAGTGACATTGCATTTTTGTTGTCAGTTCACTTATTTCTCTCTGTGTATACCAGGATATTAATGCTATTGGGGAGGATGAAACCTCAATAGACAGACATGTGAAAGTCCTGCAGGACCAATACAGAAGGACACAGCCAGATGCTCACATTGTAGAAGAGCGAATGAGAAGGACATTTGTCTGGAGAAGGAATGAGATTGCTGGTGGGATGACTGTGAAGGATGCCGTCAACAAATACCCATTTCTTAGAAGTCCACATGGAGTCAGTATAAACTTAGATAAACATTAAATAAATGTTTAGTTGCTCATAAAGCACTTTGAAAATGTATATTAAAATATATGATTAACTTCTGATTTAGTTTTCTTTTGTTTGTCTAATTATAGTTGCATCAGGAAATGGGTCGCCTTCATAAAGCAATGAATGTGTGCCGCCGTTTTCAAGTTGGCTTTGACCATATTGTGTCCAGTGTGCTTAGACTGGCTCAAGGGAAATCACCCTTAGCAAAACTGCACAAAGAAGCTAGAGAAGATGCACTCACTGAGGATCTTCCGGGTAAGGGCTCTTTAAATGTAGTTTTTATCTCAATTTTTTTAAGATACCTAATTTATTTACTTATCATTTGTTTTAATTGATGCACTTTTTTAGGGATTGATTTCCGAGCTGCCCTTCTGATGTTGCCGGCCTTGTTTAGGGAGAAACTTGACAGTTACATCATGCTTGGAGAGGTGAGGTGGTTTCTTTTCTTTTATGACATTGTATATGATGTTATGCTTTGTAAATTCAGGTAATGTTATTACACTGTTTTACTGGTGGTTGATATGAATATCAAATTGTTAGAATTTCCAAGCTTTGTGTCAAGGATTTTTTATTTACCTCCAGTTTTGTCTGATCTATCATTCTATATCAGTAAAATAATAGCTTAATCTGTGCAATCACTAAGTTTTTCTTCAGGAAATGCATGTTCCTAAGTCAAATACAGATTGTGATCTCCATGCTTAAAAGTTTACAAAACCAAAATTAACTTTTAATAATTACAAAATTATAAAACACATTTATGTTCCCCCTTCCTCTTTACTTTTTATAAAGAAGTTAAAAGAATATAATTTTAATAATCTCTCAATTTCATAGCTTTGTCTGTTCCATGTTTTGGGAAGGTGTAAAAGCCTCCTAGGAGCATTTGTTGACCAAACATATAGTTGGTATTGTGAAAAATAAATTGCAGAGTTATTTTTTATGTATAATTTTGACTGAAAAACAATGACAGTGTTTGTACTCTTTTAGGGTGAGCCATCATCACCATATCCAACAGTTCAGGTACCAGACGTCGCTGAGTGGACATCTGTCTTCACTAGAAGAGTCACTGCAGTGGTCAAAGTTGATGGTTTGGAGGTCTGCCGAGCTAGCGGTGTGGATGAAGGCGCTCTTTCAGCATTTTGTGCTTATTATGTGTTCAACATGGCATACCCTTCTCATTTGAAGAATACTCTGGTGTTCATTCAGAAGTATGTCCTGAAAATATCTGAGAATGGGGACAAGCCTCTGCCTACAACAGTGACTAGACTAATCAACCTTTTAGAGTAATCCCTGCCAACCATTCCTCGTCCGTTTTGCTGTCCCAAATGCTCTCGGAGAGTGTTTACGCTTGTTAAATTAATTCAGCATATTGGTCTTATTCATGCGCATGAAGCAAATTTTACAATAACTTGTGGCATTAATGACTGTCCAAGAATACTTTCAAAGTATGAGTCTTTTAGACGACATGTGTACCGCAACCATAAGCACACAGTATTACCATTAGATACGGAAGATGAGTCACAGGTTCCAGTTAATGAGGAGGAAAGATCTAAAGGTGTTGCAAGTCCTTCTCCAGCTCCAAATATGAATGCACTGTTGTTGCAGTTTAGAGAGAACCTTATTTCATTCATTTTGAAATGCAGAGAGAAGAATCTTCCAGGAATTACTTGAGGATGTTAATTTTTTGTTTACTTTTTTTTAAGGAGAACTATGATGCATTTCTCACATATCACCTTGAGAAAAATGGCTTTAATATTGCAGCATGTTCTGAACTCCAGGAAGTTCTACAGTCCCCTGACTTTTTTTCAGAGGCTTCGAAACATATTAGGTCACCATATATGTTTAAAGAGTATTGTAAATCAAAATGTGAGATGACTGAACCTGTAGAGTACATGCTAAGAGACTCAAGTGGTCATAAGGTTGGAAGTTATTCCTATGTTCCTATTTGTGATGTGCTGAGTAAATACTGCTCTCATGAAGATGTTTGGGACTGTCTGCAAACTGAGCTAAAAAGTAAAAAGGATGAATATGTTCTGACAGATTATCGGGATGGCATTTATTTTAGGGAACACAAATTCTTTGCAGACCACACCCAAGCTCTTAGGTTACATTTTTATGAAGATGAATTTGAAGTGTGTAATCCACTAGGCTCCAAGCGCAATAAGCACAAACTTTGTGCAATTTATTATACTGTTGGGAATATGGGTCCAAAGTATTGCTCACAGGTTAAACATATTCATTTAGCTTTACTTGTTCGCTATTGCCATGTTAAACAGTTTGGGTTAGAAGATATTTTAAAACCGTTATTAAATGATCTTAAAAAGCTTGCAATTGAAGGGTTTAGTGTAAGTGTTAATGGGGTGGATAAAGCTGTTCATGCAGCAGTGGCTGTTATATCTGCTGATAACCTTTCGTCACACATGATAGGTGGGTTTAGCATGTCCTTTAATGTGGGAAGAATATGTCGGTACTGTATGGCTACTCATTCTGACATTAAATGTAAATTCAATGAATCTGAATTTGTTCTGAGAAACACTGATGTCCACAGATACCATTTAGAGTGCATAGAACAAAATCCAGAAGACAAAGCAACATATGGAGTTCAAGGTGCCTGTCCTTTTGACCAGTTGGCCTACTTTGATGTTACAAGATCACTACCACCAGATGTTATGCATGATTTTTTAGAAGGTATAATACCATTGGTGTTACGGCTTGTTTTAAGTAAAGCTAATGAGGAAAAGCACATAACTATCAAAGAATTTAATGAAGAGCTGATGAAAATGTCGTTTGAACAAAATGATAGAACCAACAAACCTGTACCTCTCTCAGAAAAGCTGCTTCAGGGTTCTGGTTTTGTAGGATCTGCTTCACAGAAATGGTGTTTATTCCGTTTGATTCCTTTCTTAGTAGCACACAGGATCCCTGAAGATAGTAGCTATTGGCGCATCTATTTGTTATGTCGTGAGATTGCTGACATTGTCATGGCCCCATCTGTTAAAAAAGAATGTCTTCTATTTCTTGACCAGTTAGTTTCTGAGTTTTTGTTAGGCATGAAAGAACAGTTTGGTAATGTTATAACGCCAAAATGTCATTATTTGATTCATTACTCTCGCCTGATGTTGTCATGGGCCCTTGCGATCCTTGTGGTGTATGAGATTTTAAGGCAAGCATCAGTATTTTAAACAAGTAGCTAGTAATTGTAGGAATTTTGTCAACATTTCCTCCACTTTAAGTAATCGTCATCAGTATAAGCAGTGCTGGGAGTTTTCTTCTGTTAATATGTTAGGAGAGTACGAGAAAGTTACTGGAAATAGTGTGAGCATACCGTTTAGAGCTCTGCCTTCAGCTCTACAGGAGTCCCTCAGTATGTGTGAGAAGTATAGTGATGTGAATTTTGAAGATATAACACTCCAGCGTGTAACAGAAGTTGTGATTAACAATGTAAAGTACTGTGTAAAAGATGTTTGCTGTTGGCCATATGCACTCAGAAGAAATTCCGTTGTTTTTTCAAATTAAGTATATTGTTAACATTGACACAGACTGGGCGTTGTTAATTCCAGTTTCCTTCTGTTATCACTATTATTCATACTGGGTGAAATGTGATGCTGACTGGACTGTCCTTTCCCCAGGTGATGAGGTTGACTACCAGGCACTTGATACATACATTGTTGAGGACAGATTATATGTGAACCCTAGATACTCCTGCTGAAAAAAAAAATGTTCAAACCTTGTGAACTGATAAAACAATGTTAGAGTTTGCCGTGTTGTGTTGCAATATTTTACTGTTTCTGAGCTATGTTTAAAGGACACTTTAATGAATGATATATGAATAAAAATGATGGTCCTATGTTTCTTTAGCAAAGAAAATGGTTATTTTATAGAACCCTGAACATTGAAGAACATTTAGTGTGATTCAAGTGTTCTTTCTATCTATCACACATTCTCCATCTATCTGAAGAACCCTCTCATGATGCAAAGAAACCTTGAATCATGCTAAAGGTTCTTCAAATGTTCAGGGTTCTATATAGAACCATTTGCTTCAGTAAAGGGCCTATTAGAACTGCTATTTTAGTGTTAATTTAAAACAAAGTGTTATATTGGTGTTTCAACAAATATATTTACCATAGCTCCTGTTTAATGGAAACTTTTACTGCAGTGACTGGTTTTATCTGATTTACTAAAACCAATACAATGTTTGTGTAGTTGGTTTTATTAGTTTTTTGTCTTTACTGCATACAAATGAAATGATTCTCTTGGCCATATGGCCAATAATTTGTGATTTTTAAAAAATTATTAATATTGTATTCTGTAATGAAACAAAAACAATAGATAAGTATGGAATAAGTTATTAAAACGTATTGTTGAATCAATAAAAATTGCAAGTTTATCTTCTGTAATTTTAATGCCTAAAAGAAAATGGTGTATTGTGAAAGTACAGTTTTGACCCCTAAAGGAACAAAATGGCTTTGTCACTGGAGTTGTACGCTAATGAGTCAAATTTGTAACTTTTCTTGGGGGTACATTTTTGTACCATTACTGTAGGGTACATGTTTGTTCTTTAAGGTACATTTTTGCCTCTTAAAAGGTACAATATTATATGGTACAATTAAGTTCCTCTACTCAAGGTACAGAAGATGTCCACTTGAGGGTACCACCCCAGTGACAAGTGTATGTACCCTGAAAGGTACAATTTGGTATCTTTTTTTCTGAGAGTGAAGGGGCAGGAATTTGAAATCCCAGTTTATGCACCCACGTGTCAGTGCCAACACATTTGATAAAACAATGAGGTTCGTTCCTATGAACTGTACAATGCAACACATACCCCCTCAAAGAGTCAAGTGATTTTCTACAAAAACGGCAGGTAATCATTTTAGCAAACTAACAATAACACCCGTTTTATAGTTTCTTTCTCGCATAACGGTGGGAGTCGGGGTTATTTTTATGAATAAAAATTAAACACTGGTTCATCAAATATCCGCTAGTACGCTCCTGAGAACAAACGGTCAAAGCAACAAGAGTAAGAATAAGTGAACTATTCGTCTACCAGTGCAACATACCCTGATTCACAATGTCAAAACATTCACACTCCACTCACTGACGAAATGGGCGCGCTTTCAGCAACAACGGGTGAACTTCGCCGAGTTTAGTTATCCCGCGATTTACTTGTTACGCGATAACTAGTAATCCAATGAAAGAACAGCAGCAAACACTACGGCACAGTGATTTGAAGAGAGGGATTTCTTCTTGTTTGAAATCCAAACAGACATTTATTTTCGCGGGAATGTAAACTTTATAGTAAAAGTCATTATAATTACTTTTATAACATTATATACATCATAAACAAAATTTAATATTCTGTAATAACAATACAAATCTCATACTTTACAAATAAAAATGTACAGGTGATGCAAAATAATATACAGGAGCAGATGATCAGTAACTGTAACAGTAACATAATCATAATATTTGTAATTACCCTCAAAATAAGAATTAAATTAAAAATAAAATTGCAATGGTCTAACAGGAAGGAAATGTGTTTTATACTGGTGAAGTCCTAATATTTATGGACCTAATTAAATCTGTAATTATCTCTTTTTCATCTATCTATCTATCTATTTTTTTTATTTTTTATTTAAACACATTAAAGCTACCTGCTTTTGTTTGTACACATTGTCCACTTGATCATTTCCATTGAAAATATGTATTTTGTTTGTTGCTTTGCATACCTCCACCCACTTTTTCAATGTTCAGAACCCACTCACAACATGACTTGGGTGGTGGATCATTCTGAGCGCTGCAGTGACACTGGTGGTGTGTTGCTGGAGTTATTAAACACTGTGTCCACTCTGTTAGGCATGCCTACCTTGTCTGGCCACCTTGTAAATGTAAAATCAGAGATCGTAATTATCTTGCTCCTTGGTTTGTTTTGGCTCTCCTCCAGTCCATTCATTACTGCCTGTATGATGCTTTTGGCTGGTTATTTGTTGGTGGACTATGCTAGCAGCACTGCTTTTTCTGATCCACATTAAGACACCACCACCACCACCACACTGTACTGTTATGATCCACCTGATCTGTTATGGTCCTGAGCATTGAAGAACATGGTGAAAGGAAGCAGAAAAAAAATTATACAGAGCAAAAAAATGATGGCTTTAATGTTATGGCAGATCAGTGTAAATCATTGTTTTGAGAAGTAGATTTTGATTAACCCATGTGTAAGATTGTAACATGGTGTATAAAGTTGTGTGCTGCTCAGACCAGGCCAGACCATATTCCAGATCAGACTACATTCTGGACCTCAGTCTGAAACAATTCAGACCAGTGTACAACATTACTGAGACAGGAAATTTGATATTCCTTGAACAGCTCTAATGGAATGAAGCTGCCATTCTCTGCATATTCCACTCTGTTTCTCTTTGAGGTCTGTGGCAGTTTATGACTATAATTTTCAAGTAAAACCAGTATATTTCAAGTATAACACTATATGGTCCTAAAATAATATCACGATATTTCAGGGTACAGTGGAACCTCTACTAACGAACGCCTATACTAACAAACATTTAAAGATACGAAGCAGGCATTAGAATATTTTTTGCCTCCACCAACGAACCATGACTCTAGA
Source organism: Hoplias malabaricus (assembly GCF_029633855.1). Classification (NCBI taxonomy): domain Eukaryota; kingdom Metazoa; phylum Chordata; class Actinopteri; order Characiformes; family Erythrinidae; genus Hoplias; species Hoplias malabaricus. The sequence continues at coordinate 37,713,242 of NC_089802.1, read as the reverse complement.
AAGGAACCAGAGGCTCTGCCGAGCCGGCGACTGGAAATGGCCACTGAAAACGCATTAATTGCTTTTCCATTATTTTAAATGGGGAAAATTGACTCGAGAAACAAACTTTTCCACTTACGAACCGGGTCACGGAACGGATCAAGTTAGAGGTAGAGGTTCCACTGTATTTTGGTGACAATGGTATATTTACAGATAAGAACAAACCACTAAATTTTTTTTATTTATATATTTTACGAATACACTATTTCAACAAAATATATGTTTAAATAAAAAATAATTTTAATGATATTAAATTACAGTTTCTACATTAATAACATTAAATAGATTAATTAAAAAGTTTTATTTTACTACAAATGTAACAATTTCAAATATTCAGAAGTGACCAAAATATCTGTAATCATTTCCTTGTGTTACTAACAGTAAAATACCAAGATTCTGATTTTGTATAAAAAAAATAACGTAGCTTATAAATCAATATTATAGGGATATGGCACTGCCCTAACTAGTATTTTAGTTTACAAAAACTGCAGGCTACTGCCACCCAGTGGTGAAAATGGGGCTAAATATCATTTAAAAAATCATTATTTATTTGCCTATCGCATCCTCCAACAACTCTTTGAACTTAACAAACATCAAGTAAAAAAAGAGAAGAAAATGTAATATACATCAAAATAAACATAATCATAAAAAAAATAAATGGAAATAAAAAATAGAACAGATTGAGAAAATAAAAACATGGGAGATAAATAGCAAAACAAGGAAGTGTGCCTAAAGCAAGAGGCGTGCAAAGACATAGAGGCGTATAAAACTAATAGATAAGAAAATGTAAGTAGCACACAGTAAAAGTATGGAATTGAGATAAAGGCAGATTAGCCCAGAATATCCCTGAAAATATACACGTCATTTGATTAGTCATAATTGAATTAGAGATTAATTTAATTATAATTATGGAATTATGATGCTATAAATGATGAAGCCCAGTGACATTATTTGAGAAATCTTAAAGGAAATGTCTTAGATTCTGGATGTTTGCTGTTCTCTGATTTGTTTACTATCAGGTGCTCCATGTTTTTAAGGTGAAACAGTGTGTTTGAGGTGAAAAATAACTCTTGTATCTGGCAGAAGTTTATTTTTTCTAAATTTCTACTTTTAAACTCTCTCTCTCTGTGTTTACTTTCATGCAGTTAGTGATCTCCTGAATTTAGAGTGGATTCTGAACTAAGTGATTCAAAACAGCAAAATAAGTCAATATTACCCACCTCTGAAGCAACAATTGAACAGCATCCTCACCTCTTTTCATGATTTTCTACATTTGGAGTCATTTGGAGAAAGCTTAGCACCGGACCCAGACACTTTGTTTTTTTACCCATTTACAGACACTGGGGCTTCGTAAACACATTAGAGCGGTTTCCAGAGCAAACTCAGAGAACATTGCCTTTAAAAGGCATTCAGACTAGTCAAAATGTGATTAGAAATATCTGGAATATAAGTGTGTTTTATGTGAGCCATACACACTCACCCAGTCACACACACACACACACCTGTGGGCAGTTTTACACTCTCCCAGTTACAGTATTATGCCTCATAAGCACATTTATGAAGCCTTATGAACACTGGATTCAGGAACCAGAGAAAGATTGTGCTGAATGTCCCATCATGCAGTGCAGCATAGCCAGGGTTAAGCGTAGCTGAAAGCCCTAGCTAAACACAGCCAGTATTTTATCTTTACACATTTTTGCAAAACAGCAGCATTCAATGGTAGTGATTAAAACAACCACAACTGTCAACAAACAACTGATTTAATATATTCTTCAACTATTTTTTGGAAGGCAGATCGGCATTCAGGAAAACCAAGTGTCTCAGCTTGGAGGGTTGGAACTTGCTTGTTCTCTGATTGGTTGAATGACAAGCCTTAGAAAAAAATGGCTCGGTCTTAGACGGTCACTTACAAGAGCCGGCTCTTTGAACCGGTTTGTTCGCGACCGACACATCACTAGTGTCTGATCCACTTGTACCAGCAACACACCACCAGTGTCACTGCAGCGCTCAGAATGATCCACCACCCAAGTCATGTTGTGAGTGGGTTCTGAACATTGAAAAAGTGGGTGGAGGTATGCAAAGCAACAAACAAAATACATATTTTCAATGGAAATGATCAAGTGGACAATGTGTACAAACAAAAGCAGGTAGCTTTAATGTGTTTAAATAAAAAATAAAAAAAATAGATAGATAGATAGGGTGGTGGTGTTTTCAGAATCACTCGTCGCAAGGCAGGAACACATCCTGGAGGGGGCGCCCGTCCCTCACAGGGCAACACACTTTTGAGTCACCAATCCACCAACCAATGTGTGTTATTGGAGCGTGGGAGGAAACCAGACCACCCGGAAGAAGCCCATGCAGACACGGGGAGAACACACCACACTCCTCACAGACAGTCACCCGGAGGAAACCCACACAGACACAGGGAGAACACACCACACTCCTCAGTCTTATTGACACTAACTTTTATTAAAAAATAAATATGTTCTTGCTGTCTCCTGCAAAGTCATCATTTTTAAGGATGGGTTTTTCTGGAAAGTGATGATATGAAAACTACTCCTTGCCATCTACTGGTGGAAAGGTGTGGACCGCTGAACACAGTCAGTCAAAGCTGCTGTGGTAGAACACCATTCTCCAGAAGCTGTATCCATCTCCAAGCTACAGGAAATAAAGCATCATCCTCAGAAAGTCTCATATTTGTCACAGTCCAAGCCTAAAATTGTTCTAGGATTAAAACTAGTGTTTAAGGCGTAAAGAGTCTTCTTCTCCCATCAAAGGTCCATGAGCATGCGAGCTTTGAGGTGTTTGATTTTGAGGGAGTAATACTCCTCCTGGAGCTGGAGGACCCGTTCCTGACGCCGGAGAACTGAGATTTCCAGGTCTCTCTTCTCAGTAGAGGGCGCTGGCGAGGAGGGAGTACTGATGGGAGCATTTTCCAGACAGAGCGACATCTCATTCCTGTGACCGACAGGAAAATCTATGTCTATGACGGGAGTAATCGCAGTCGGGACAAACTTCACATCCATCTGAGAGTCCTCCTCGACAGTTGTGTTTTCTTCTTCAATTCTGGGAAAATAAAACACGCACAAAGTTTTAAAAACTTACAATCCAAGGACTAGTTTGAAGTAGGTTTTGCATATTATGCAAAATAGCAAAAATCAAAGTAGGTGGGTCTTATAGGTTCTTAAGACATTTTTTGTAGGAACTCACAAAATACTCACACACACTCATGTTTCTCCAATTCACCTACGAACGTGTGTTTTTGGTGCGTGGGAGGAAACCGGAGCACCCGGAGGAAACCCACGCAGACACTGAGAGAACACACCACACTCCTCACAGACAGTCACCTGGAGGAAACCCACGCGGACACGGGGAGAACACACCATACTCCTCACAGACAGTCACCCGGAGGAAACCCACGCGGACACGGGGAGAACACACCACACTCCTCACAGACAGTCACCCGGAGGAAACCCACGCGGACACGGGGAGAACACACCATACTCCTCACAGACAGTCACCCGGAGGAAACCCACGCAGTCACGGAGAACACACCACACTCCTCACAGACAGTCACCCGGAGGAAACCCACGCGGACACGGGGAGAACACACCACACTCTTCACAGACAGTCACCCGGAGGAAACCCACGCGGACACAGGGAGAACACACCACACTCCTCACAGACAGTCACCCGGAGGAAACCCACGCAGACACAGGGAGAACACAGCACACTCCTCACAGACATTCACCCGGAGGAAACCCACGCAGACACAGGGAGAACAGACCACACTCCTCACAGACAGTCACCCGGAGCGGGACTCGAATCCACAACCTCCAGGTCCCTGGAGTTGTGACAGAGACACTACCTGCTGCTCCACGCGATCACCCACAGTGCAGTTTATGATGATGTTTTATATACAATACTGTACATTTATTTAGTGCCATGCTCTTTGCACAGTACAGCAGCAATGTACCAGCATGTCTATTTTTTCACTTGCTCATAGTTTACTTTAGTTATTTTTCTAGTTTACGCATGCATAAATTACTTTACTGTGTTTTGAAATGTTTAGTACTTGTGTGTTAGAGGAGGACAAGTAAAGTAAGAACTCCATTGTACAGTGTAATTCACTCAACCATGCAGTGGGACAGAGGCATGTTTACCACTGGGTCACATTTCCTGGAACACTTTTTAAATGTTTGGGGACTGAAGATCCTAATTGTTGCAAATCTTTGCTCATTCTTGCTGTAAACAAGACTCGGACTGCTCAACAATCTGTCATTCCCTCCAATGATTCTTCTTCAATCAATCAATCAATCAATCAACTGTTCCAACTAATTTTATTCATATAGCTATTTTCAAGCAAATTAAACTGAAGCTCGCACTTCTTTACATGTGATTGACAAAGCATTAAAATAAATTATTCAAACAAATTACAACTAAAATGACAAAATGTATAGTACAAATGAGGAAATAATAAACGATAAAATATTAAAATGATGGTTTAAATGAATCTATCCATCCATCCATCCATTATCCACCGCTTATCTGGGTCCAGGTCGCAGGGGAAGCAGTCAGAGCAAAGAAACACAGACCTCACTCTCCCCAGCCACCGCTTCAAGCTCCTCCAGGGGTATACCGAGGTGTTCCCAGGCCAGTCAAGACAAGTAATCTCTCCAGCGTGTTCTTGGTCTGCCCCGGGGCCTCCTCCCTGTTGGACATGCCCGAAACACCTCACCAAGAAGGCGTCCAGGAGACATCCGAACCAGATACCCAAACCACCTGAACTGGCTCCTCTCTACATGGAGGAGCAGTGGCTCCACTCCGAGTCTCTCCCGGATGTCCGAGCTCTTAACCCTATCTCTAAGGGAGAGTCCAGACACTCTGTGGAGAAAACTGATATCAGCCGCTTGTACCCGCAATCTCGTTCTTTTGGTCACTACCCAAAGCTCGTGACCATAAGTGAGGGTTGGGACATAGATTGAACGGCAAATCGAGAGCTTTGCTTTTCTGCTCAGCTCTCTTTTCACCACAATGAACCGGTACAGAGCCCGCATTACTGCTGTCGCTGCACTGATCCGCCTGTCAATCTCCCGCTTCATTTTCCCTCACTCGTGAACAAGACCCCAAGGTATTTAAACTCCTCCACTTGAGGCAGGATCTCACTTCCAACCTGGAGAGAGCACTCCACACTTTTCCGACTGAGTACCATGGACTCGGACTTGGAGGTGCTGCTCCTCAGCCCTACCGCTGCACACTCGGCTGCAAACTGGCCCAGAAAGAGCTGGAGGTCCCAGCTCGATGAAGCCAACGAGACCACATAATCCGCAAAAAGCAGACATGGAATCCTGAGACCACCAAACCGGACACCTTCCGCCACTTGGCTACGCCGAGAAATTCTGCCGAGAAATTCATAAAAGCTGAGAACAGAGCCGGTGACATCGAGCAGCCCTGACGGAGTCCAACTCCGACTGGAAACCAGTCAGACTTACTGCCATCTATAAGAACCAGACTGCTCTGTTTATACAGGGACTGGATGGCTCGTAGCAAAGAGCCCGGTCCCCAAACTCTACTTCCTCTGCGGAAGACGTGCTGGTGGGATTGAAAAGATCCTCTAAGTATTCCTTCTACCGCCTAATGACGTCCCCAGTCAAGGTCAACCATTCCCCACCCCCACCATATACAGTGTTGGTGGAAAACTGCTTTCCCCTCCTGAGTCGCCTGATGGTTTGCCAGAATCTTCTAGGAGCTGACCGAAAGTCGTTTTCCATGTTCTTACCCAACTCCTCCAACACCAGAGTTTTTGCCTCAGCGACAGCCAAAGATACGAGCCGCTTGACTCCTCTGTACCTGTCAGCTTCCTCCGGAGTCCCCCGAGCCAGCCAGGCTCGAAAGGAGTTTATCTTCTGCTTGACAGCCTCCCTCACCCAGGGTGTTCACCACTGAGTGCGGGGATTGCCACCCCGACAGGCACCGACAACCTTGCAGCCACAGCTTCGTTCAGCCGCCTCAACAATGGAGGTCCGGAACATGACCCATTCGGACTCAATGTCACCGGCCTCCCCCGGGATGCAGTCGAAGCTCTGCCAGATGTGGGAGTTGAAGATCTTTCTGACAGGTTTTTCTGCCAAACTTTCCCAGCAAACCCTCAGCACACGTTTAGCCTGCCAGGTATGTCCGGCATCCTCCCCCGCCATCTGATCCAACTCACCACCAGGTGGTGATCAGTTGACAGCTCAGCACCTCTCTTCACCCGAGTGTCCAGAACATATGACAACAGGTCCGATGATATGACTATAAAGTCGATCATCGAAATGCGGCCTAGGGTATCCTGATGCCAGGTGTACTTGTGGACACCCTTATGCTCGAACATGGTGTTCGTAATGGACAAACTGTGACGGGCACAGAAATCCAATAACTGAACACCACTTGGGTTCAGATCAACAGGGCCATTCCTCCCAATTACACCCCTCCAGGTCTCACTGTCATTACTGACATGAGCTAAATTCCCCCAGCAGAACAATAGAGACACCAGAATGAGTGTTCTCCAGCACCCCCTCTAGGGTCCCCAAGAAGGCATGGTACTCTGAACTGTTGTTCGGTGCATAAGCACAAACAACAGTCAGAGCACTTTCCCTAGTAAGGACCCATATATCATTCGTAAAAGTTGCGTGCAATCGATTTTTTTTTTTTAATACAGTGTGTTTCTATGGGGCCTGGGGGCCTATTAAAACTTACCCGCCCTAGGGGACCCCAAGACCGGGTAAAAAACTACCTTAGGGACAACTGGGGACCCTAAGACCCCGGAGCTTAAGGTAGAACTGAGGAATTCCACATTAAAAAAGTTAGGAGTTAGGGGAAAATATGTCGTAAGCGGATGGGCCTTCCTCAGATGTCATTTAATGGATTTCTATGAAGCCTGGGGGCCTTGTTAAACTTACCCGGCCTAGGGGACCTCAAACCCACTTAAAAAACTGCCTTGGGGACCCTGAGAACCGGGGCTTAAGGTGTATCTACGGAATTCCCCCTTAAATAGTGAAGAGTTAGGGGAAAGTATGTAGTAAGTGGAAGCTACTTCCACATTGTTTGATATAGTGACCAATTAACAAAATAGAGTGACCAATTGATAAGATACTGTATGTGGGGTGGGGGTCAAGGGGGTCGACTGGACACTCTGAGTGACCAGAAGTGACCGGTGCAAATGGTGTTAGGAGTTAGGGGCAATATGTTGTTTGTGGAATCAGCTTCCAAATTGCTAATATACCTGTTTCCATGGGGCTAATTAATGTGTTTTTTTGGAGCCATGCTTTGAGCGAATGGCTGTCACATGGCATGGTTTAATTTCCTGTGCTTGCCTCTTGCTCCCTCTTTCTGATGTTAGTAAGCCATTTTGGTGTGTAGGTGTGCAGCAGAGAGTTAGGCAGAGAGAGAGAGAAAAGATTTAATTCCAACTTCAGCCGGAAGTAAACAGTGTTATTCAGCATTATTCAAGTAAGTTATTCAAGTAAGTTTATGTTGCTTTGTACAGTATAAATGTTTAATCTTAGTTTGTTGTAAGTTAAAAAACGTTTTTAAGCGTTTTCTATGGTCTTTTTGCTTACATGCATGTGTAGGTAGTTTTGAAAAAAGTCAGTGAAGTAAGTTTATGTTGCCTTGCACAGTATAAACATGTTTAATTTTAGTTTATCATGTTTAAAAAACGTTTTTAAGCGTTCTCTCGGGTCTTTTTGTTTAAATGCATGTGTAGGTAGGTTTGAAAAATGTGAGTGAAGTACGTTTTTTGCCTTGCACAGTATAAGCATGTTTAATTTTAGTTTATCATATGTTTAAAAAACGTTTTTAAGTTTTTTTTGTTTGTTTGTTTAAATGCATGTGTAGGTACTATGAAAAATGTGTTTTTATCGGGGCCTTTAAGGTGGATCTATGAAATTCTACCTTAAAAGAGGTATTACCGTGTTAATAACTGGATTTGTAGTTAGGGTGTTAGGGGAAAGTATGTTATTAGTGGAATCTTCTTCCACGTTGGTACTTTAATTGGTTTTTATGGGGTAGTTAAGTGGGAAAAAAATAGTTTTTTTTTTGGAGTCATGCTATTGGTCGACTGGCAGTCAATTGGTCTCTATTGCCTGTCTTTGTCTCTCTCCCCTGTTAGTCGGCCATTTTTGTTTGTAGTGAGAGCGGAGAGAGAGAATGGATCTATCAATGTCTTCTGCAGGAGAGAACAGTGAGTCAAGTAAGTTTATGCTGCTTTGTGCAATTTAAACATGCTTAATCTTAGTTTGTTATGTGTTTAAAAAACGTTTTTAAGCGTTTTCTGGGGTATTTTTGTTCAAATGCATGTGTAGGTAGGTTTGAAAAAAGTGAGTGAAGTAAGTTTGTTGCCTTGTGCAGTATAAACATGTTTAATTGTAGTTTACTATATGTTTAGAAAACGTTTTTAAGTGTTTTCTAGGGTCTTTCTGCTTAAATGCATGTGTAGTTACTATGAACAATGTGTTTCTATGGGGGCTTTTAAGGTGGATCTACAAAATTCCACCTTAAGAGGTATTACAGTGTTAATAACGTGTTAAAAATTGTTTAATAAGTGGATTTATAATATGACACAGAGTTAGGGGTTAGGGTAAAGTATATCTTTGTGTAATTAGCTTCCACATTGGTAAAATATTTAAAATAAAAATGATTATGTGTGACTTGTGCTTTGTCTCAGGTGTCTTTTAGTGCATCTCGGAGCCAGGTGTGTAAAAATGTCCCAAATATGGTAGGCTATGAGTTATTTAACTTTTAATAATAATGTATTTTAAACTTTACACTAAAGTATTTTTTTTTTGTTTTAGAAGCTATACTCCAGAAGTATTCGGAGAATCTCGTAGGGAGTGAGTCGGGGAAAAAATTAGAAAATGGAAAGACTGCCATCTCCCAGATCCGTAGATTTCTCATCTTTGCTGGGGAGGGCCGTCTTCTCAAAGGAAATTTTGCTTTCTTGAGAGATCATGAAAGCATTAGGAGGTAAGCTAAGATTTTATTTACAAAATTCTATTTATATAAGTATATTCTCAGTGACTCATTTCTTCTTTGTCATTTATTTTATTGTTTTTCAGATGGGTGGTGCCGCTTAAAAGAGATGAGTTCAAAGTCACAACTGTCAGGATAATGCTGTTGAACTTAAAACAGTTTTTTGTTTACATCTGCAACTTTCCAGGCAGAATCACACAGCTTAGCAGTGGGGATATTCGGTGGCTTGTGATGTCTGTTGAGCAACAACTCCATGAGCTGCGGTCTGGGCTCACGGTTCACAGACAAAGTGTGAGAAAGCTGTTGTCAAGCAAGTGTTGTGGAATACTTTAATTTCTAAAAAAAAAGTCACATATTACGAATTTGGAAGGCCTTCCACAAACCACATGGTTTCCCCTAACCCCCTAACTTATTTCATATTGGTTGATGCATAACTTGTATGACTGTTTTTTTTGTTCCAGAAAAACTAGTCAGAAAAGAAGATCTGGTAGCATTCAGGGCGGAGGCCCGCAAAATTATCCCCAAGAAGCTAAGTAAGTGTCATCCTATAAACAAATACTTCTCTGCTTTTGTAACAACTTATGTTGGAATGTTTTTTTATTGTTATTTTTATTTTATGTGTAGAACGCCTTTGTGAGTCCCCCAATCATTTCACTCTCCAGATCTTTGGTCTGCTGGCTGGATATTTTATTGTCGGTACGGGTCACCGTACAGGTGTCCTGACAAACATGACAGTGGATGAGGTAATGGCTGCGGAATCGTCAAACGGCAACATCTTGATTGAAGTAAGATTTTACATTGAAGTTATTCACCATGTTGACTTGTGACTTGAGTTAATGCCAATAACAATGTAATAATGCAATACTTTTATATTGTATCCAAAGGTGACTCACCACAAGTCTGCAGGAACGTACGGGTATGCGCAGCTCTCTATGCCAAAAGAAGAATATGAATGGTTCACTACATTGCTCGAATTGAGGAGTAGATTTGAGGGAGCAAACTCTCCTTTCTTCTTTTTCACGGCCTCCGGTGGGAAGCTGGTTAAGATCCTCCTCCTCTTCCAGCAGGAGTGGCGGCGGATGGGGTTTCCGCCAATTGAGAACCAGCATGGTCCATCATGTAAGTATGCATTTATTTGTCTGATAAAAAGAGAACCCTGTTAAGTATATTGTGGTTTGTAACTTGTTATTTCTGATTTAGACAAAGAACCTGCCGATAGCGAAGAGGAGGAAGATCCAGAAAGCAATGTGCCACTCAGAAGAAGTTGCAAACAAATTCTATGTGCCTTTCAACGACCCACTGGAGGCTGCAGAGGTGGCCGCTCTGCAGCTCTCTGCAATTGTGGAGTTGCATAGTCCAATAATCCACTCGTCACCAATTTCTCAGTCATCACCAGACCTAGCCACATTGACGAAAAATAAATTTATTTGACACAGAGTTGTCAGCCACAGACCAAGAAAAGGCCTGCGATTCATCTTAAAATAACTGACTCTGGCTCAGATGAGAACACTGTTGGGTTGTTGGATGCAGCCTCAGCCTCGGCATCTGGTACCGCTGGGGGCAGTAATTGAATATTTGGCTTTTTTTGTTTCTAAAATGTAAATAATTCACACACACACACTACTTGTAAATAATCTAATAGTAATAATTGCATAGTATTTTATAAATCTTAATATAATAGCTGTACAATTTTTACTTTTTTTTACAGCTGTTGTTGTTATTAGTAATATTGCACAGTGTTTTAAAAATCTTAAAGTAATATAAAAGATATTTACTTTTTTTTTACAGCTGTTGTTGCTGTGAAATAGAAGTGTGTTTTGTACTTCATAAGTTGTCATTATTTTTTTAGTAGTTCTACCTTAAGCCCCGGTTCTCAGGTTCCCCAAGGCAGTATTTTTTAACTGGGCTTGGTGTCCCCTAGGCCGGGTAAGTTTGTTATGTTCCCAAGCCAGGGGTCCCCAAGGTAGATTTGTACAAAGGCTTGTGGTCCCCTAGGGCGGGTTGAGTTTCACGAGGTCCCCAGGCTTGATATGACAAATGTGGAAGGCCATTCCGTTTATGACATATTTTCCCCTAACTCCTTACTTCTTTAAGGGGGAATTCTGTAGTTCTACCTTAAGCCCCGGTTCTCAGGGTCCCCATGGAAGTATTTTTACCCGGGTTTGGGTTCCCCTAGGTCGGGCGAGGGAAACTATGTCCCTGTTCTTGATCTCTTCATCTCTGTCTTTATGGATCACTCTTTGTCTGGCCCATCACCTAGGACCAATTTGCCTTGGGAGACCCTACCAGGGGTATTGTCCCTGACAACATAGATCCTAGGCTCACACAAGAAAGCAAACCCCTCCATCACGTTAAGGTGGTGATCCGGGGAGGGGTAAATGAAATGAAGCCATTTAATAATAATAAAAAAGATAGACAGACACTTTTTTGATCCCAGAGGGAAATGCATCCAATAGCTATTCCACATAAAATAATAAAATATAAATTAACAAGTAGAAATATAAAATATGAAAATAGAAGTATCTCACAGTGTGATGGAGGTAGTGCAGTTAACCAGTGTAAACTGTGTAAACCAGTTCAGTACAATACAGTTATAACATCAGCAGTGAAAATACTCAAATATATAGAGAGGTATAACAGCCTATAGCAGAGTCACAGGATTATTACTCGATGAGATGTGTTATAACAGGTATACAATATTATATAAATTAATAAAAAGGTTTAGTAGAATAAAAAAGTAATTAAATTGTCATTACATTGACACCTAGTGGCCCGCATGTTTCAGAGAATCCATCCAAAACCTAATTTAATCATGGCCAAGTAGAGGACCCACTCTTTGGAGCATAAACTGCTTCATTCAGGCACGACAGAGCAGTTGGGGTTTTCATCTCCTGTGGATGGGACTTTAGATTAAGTTTAAATTTCCAGCAATGCGTGGAGCTCTCCTTTAATCATCTCCAACACAAATAATGTGATTTAAAATGAATAAATGAAGAAGTAAGAAGGGCAAGAACAGTAAACAATGTACCTGTCGTTAAGCTCCGCCTCCTTTTTTTGTAATTTGAGAATTTCCAGCACAACTTTAGTGACTGGACTGATGTGACCTGCAGTGAACAACAAACACACATACACACGCTTAATGGATGTCTGACATTGCCTAACAATACACAAAGCATTTTCACACACACAAAATGTTTGAACACATCTGTTCAGATGTACATGCTGATTTTTCTAATGTAAATAATTGTATTTTTTCCCACTGATCAGTATGGTCCGACAGGAAAAACGTACAGGAAAAACCGAGCTGGATCTGGCCCCACTTTTTGTTGGGTTGGAAAGTTGAGGCGGAGCTAGAATCAGTGCCCATCACTGATTGGTTAAACACAGTTCAGTCACAATAACACAAGCTGTCATTTATAAACCCCACTGACAACAGTCTTTGTTTATCGCTTCTGTGGAAAGAGACACAGGTTTGAGTCGCTAACAACTGAGAATAACAGACTGCTTTGATTGTTTGCCTGAGGAGGACACACCCCTTATCTGTGTATGGTCAGAGGAGCAGGTCCAGATTTGTGTGCCATAATTATTAATTATTTCAATCGGCAACACCAAAGCACTCACCAAGTAAATCCTAGCAACCACTAGGAACCATGCTAACAACCTGGAAACAGCTCAGCAGCCAAACCCACTGTAACACCATAACAACCACCTGGGAAACTACAGCAGCTTCCTATCACACTTTTAGAACCACCTAGGATACCTTGAATGTTATCATGGAAACACCCTAGCAACCACTAGACATACCAAAGTAATTGCCTAGCAATCACCTTGGATACCAAAAAACACCTAGCTACACTGTCCAATGGGAAAGTCTTTTTTGTAAGACACATTTTACTTGAGCCTAAAATGAGAAATCCTGTTATGTGGAAAAACAAAGCAGGGATATTTCACAAAGTAGGATTTCTCCCATAACCAGATATAGTTAGCCAAGGGCTGGACAATAATTCAATCAATATATATTGCAAAATAAAATTTTTTAATAACAATGATATGAATTTTAAACACATTTTCAATAAATCCGTACACATTACTTACAGCATCTGTCACTGACGGTCATTAGAGGGTACTGTTATCAGTCTAGCAGTCAGGTTTAAAGTTAGTTTAAAAAATATTTGTCACGCCCTTGTCCTGTCGCGTCTGTTTTCCCCGCTATGTGCTCACTTAGCACATGGCTCTGTTTGTTATTGTTCATGTCCCCGCCCTTGTCCCACCTCCTTGTCAGTGTCCTCATCAGTGTTATTTGTATCCGTCCCCCTCGTTATCTGTCTCAGGTGTGTCTTGTCTGTGTTATGTATTTAAGTTCCCTTGTTTCACTACATGTTTGTCGGTCACTTGTTTCATTTCATTCCCTTCGTCTTGTCCTGTCTTGTCTGTGCTGCTTCTTGTTTCACTTCCCAGGTCATGTTGTTTCTCTTTCATTGTTGCCATGTCATGTTACTCAGTCTGGTCTGTTTGTCTCTGTCGTTTCCTATGTCATGTTATTAAGTCTGTCTGTCGTGTTTGCTCTAGCCCTCTGTTTAGTTTCGGATTTAGCACTGTGTTTATGTTTAGCTTTAGCTATCTGTGTTTATTTAGCTGTCTAGGTCTCTGTTAAGTATCTCTGTCTAGGTCTGTCTGTCTTTCCCGTTTGCTTTAGTTCTCGGTTTTATGTTTAGTCTGTCTAGCTCTTTGTATTTTAGTTTAGTCTGCTTAGCTCCCTTTGTCTGTCTCTGTTAGCTCCCCGTGTGTTGCCTTTCTGTTGAAGTCCTTTTGTTATTTTGGTAAAATAAATATAACTTTCTATAAGTTTTAGCCTCCGTCAGTCCACCCCTCGTTCCTGACAATATTAATATTGACAAAAGATCTGGCTAACACACCAAGGGTATCTTTTTAACCACTGAAAAAAAAAAAAAAAGATACATAAATAAATAAACCCCAGATGTTGAGAGAGGAAGTTGTTGTGGGTGTAAATGTAATCCCTTGTGTGTACTTCCTGACCTGTGTGTGTCTTCTGTGTTAGCATAGCCTCTTTAGCCTTGGCGAGCTCCACGAACCAATGTCTCTCACACTCCTTGCCGGTTCGGGGGACGTCCGGGTGGGCGGTGGAGATCTCCTCTGCTATCTCGTCCCACGCCCAGCGGCGAGTGGAGGCGACCTCTCTGCATGAGTGTCTCCCGGTCAGCAGGTCCTCCCTCCTCGCCTTCACCAGCTGCACCAGCAGCAGCTTCTGTTCTGTTGACCAGTTCGGCTTCCGAGGCCTCATCAGGGCTCAGCAATCAGCTGAAGAACAGAAGAGGCTGATCAGTAATCAATTACAATCTATAGATGATAAGTTTGGATATCCCCTGCCCTTTTTTTTTACAGGTTTAGATCACTTTTAAAGCAGACATAATTAAAAATAATTTAACTGAACTCTACACAATAATAAATAATTAATTAATTCCTATTCTTTACTGGTCCATCACACATTCACACCCGAGTGTGTGTGTGTTTTATTTATATATATATAATTTCCACAAAATAGAGGAAAGATTTATTTATTTATTTTAATGTATTTAATGAGTATTTGGACTTTTAAAACCCTCCCTGTGCTGTTAAAAACCCACCCTTTGCATTAGACAGTCATTCTATAATGTTTTTCAGCTGGAACTACATGTGATATCCTACCAGTTTCTTTAATAGAGTCATTCCTAAGCTGTGATTTAGCGTAAGTAAATTTCACTCAGATGTGGACATGAACAATACATGTACTGTACATAAGAAATACTTATAAATGATATATTTTGTCACCTACAGACCTAGTCTAATACATGTAAATAATAATAAAAAATACTTTTAATTTACACACCATAAGAAAATTATATTTTTAGGCACCTAGACTGCGATATAGCGGCCATAAGCCCCTTGAAAGAACCCGTGAAAGATGAACTGCGAAGTAGCAAGGGATTACTTAGGGTGACCAGACTTCCTCCTTTACCCGGACATGTCCTATTTTTTAAACTTAAATGTCCGGGCGGAATTTCACAAACGTCCGGGATTTCGTTTTTCTAGAGCTTACATAGAACTTCGAGAAGTTTTGTTCACAAACTAGTCCTGCCCTCCTCTACTCCGATTGGTTCGCTTGAGTGAGAAGGGGGCGTGGTACAGTAGCCTAAAATCTTCTGATTGGACAGTCTGACTGTAGAGCTACCGTTATTGGTCGATAACCTTCTCTGTAAACATTTAATTGGTCAGTCTGCACGTCAGTAGTCCTTGTCTACGTCAGGCAAAGCTCATGTACCTACCCTCCTCTCGAGCAGCTATGCCTAAACGTAAATGTAAGTTCTCAGATGAATTAAAAAAGAAATTCACATGTTTTCCCATGTGTAGCAAATAAAGGTGTAAAGGACCTAAAAGCACACAGGTTCAGCTAAGAATACAACAACAGGGACAGCTCATCACTTAAATATATATATATATATATATATATATATATATATATATATTTATTTTTGTGAATAATGCTTAAATGGAAATTTAAGAAAATTGCCTCCAATTAAAATGTGCATCTTTTTTCCCTTCAAAGATTCACTGAATTTTTATCTATAACTTTAGAAATAAAGCAGCATAATAAATAGCAAAATAAAGTAGAAATAACGTAGCAAAACATTGCTGTAAAAATCCCATATTTATTAGTAATACATGCATTAATGCACTTGCTGTTTTTCTGCTTTTCAGAATTATTCCTCAAAATAAAAACAGTAGTTCGTTACTGGTGTGTCCTTTTATTTTTATTTGTTCACAGCGTCTGCAGCAATGCAGCACAAGGTGTGCCCTATTTTTAATAAAACATTAAAGGGAATGCATGCTCTTAAGCCAACATGCATGCTTAAAAATGGAACATGTAAAAAACAAAGACTTAAAACATAAAAATAATTGCTAGAGGCTGCCATGTACCGTTGTCAGTGTTTAGGAATAACTCCTAAGGGGTTAAAATCAATCCTATGTTCATTTTTTGCAGGGTTTTCAGAGTCTGAATGTAGTTTTAAAGACTAGAGACTCACCTTGGCGGTTAGAGCAGATAAAAAGGGTTGTAAAATCTATTTTTTAAAAGAATATAATATCTTTTTCCAGCCTACATCCGCTGAGGAAGGCGAGGGTGAAGTATGCGTCTTTATTCTCCCGCTTATTGGAACTCTCCGTTCCACCTTAAATGGTGCAGGCGCCCGAAAGCAATGGTAGCATCATTTAAGGTGGAACGAAGAGTTCCAACAAGAATCGGGCGAATAAAGAAGCCGACTTCGAGCATCGTCACGGGAAGTGGAGATTTTATGTCTTTTAAACCGTTTTTTAAGGCATTTGTAGTTCTTTGGCGCTATAGAAACGCTGCGGCGCCCTTACGATGAATACTACATTTCCCATATTGCACCAGTCACCCCGCCAAAATGGCCGCTCCCTTAACGCTTGTGCTACTTCTGTCTGTAACAATTAGAGCGGTTTTATTTCGCTCCAGTTTGGCTGAACTTATTTCTGAACGCGTGGAAGTCGTGTCGCCACTCAATGCGTGGAAAAGAGGTTTGATCTTGTCTTTTTAAACGTGTCTTTGTGGTTGAAAATCGTGTTTGTTTTGACAGTAGCTACAAAGCTAAAGCAGGAAGCTATTAAAAGCTAATATTTGTGTTTTTAATTATATTATCCTCACGACCTAACTATGTTTTTGTGCTTATAATGTTAAGCAACAGCATTAAATGTTAAGTAGTCTGTGTAAAACCGCTGTCTTTTGTTGAAATTTCAAATTAATGTGATTAAGTGCTTGCCAATATGGATTAGTGACTTTTAGTATCACAATATTTTACACAATGCCAGACAATATTTAAAGTTTATGCAATCGCTTATATGACAGTGTCAAACATGTCAAATACAGAGAGAGTGGGATTCTAATATTTGATTTGCGATAGGGAAAAAACATTTCTGTAAATTCCAGAAATATGTTTCTGTCAGAAAAGCCACATATTTGAAGAAGATGGGGGACAACAGCCCTCCACTGTGGACATTGCATTTGTGTGTAAACAATTCAGGTGGAGGATATTTGGAGTTCTCATCTTTAACTCATCTTTAATCTCATCTTTAATCATAATTCATGTTAGTAACCCTTTACTGTCAGGATCAGTGTTCACTGCGAATACATCCTCATCCACAGATTCAACAATCACTTCAGAATCTGAAGAACTAGTGCTGAAATGTTCAGCATCATGTCGGTCAGAACAGAGTGTGGTCACTGCTGTCCTGTCAATTGTCACACAGGACGTCGTGGAGTTTATGAAAAGTTGGAGTATTTTCCCCCTAGTTTACTTTTAATTAGTTTAGTTTACTTTTAATTTTTCAGCAAAATAACGTTTCATTTGAGCTTATTTAACCACATTTAGCCACATCTCTTCACCTGCTACAGCAGTGGTTCCCAAACTTTTTCTGTCACACCTACTTGTGTAGAGAAGAATATTTTTGAGCCCCCTGCTCCAAAACACACGTACATGTCTTTTGCTTACAGCCACCAATGGAATTTATTTTAAACATTTTTGCCTAATTCATAAAACAACCCTTCAATGTATTGAACAAAACAAAAATAACAAGTCAATGAACAAGTCAAAAATAACATTTACAGTAGAATTATTACAAATACTATGCATCTCATTTATTTGCCTTGTTACACATGCCCTATTTGATGAACCCAAAAGGAAGGAGCTTGTTTTCAAAGACTGGCTTGAATATCACTTGTGTTTTCTTGTAAACAGCCCATTCAGGTGATGTCACTGCTGCAGCACTCTGGGCTTAATGGGGTCCTGGGTTTGAGAATTGTTTCTGTATCTCTCTCTCTGTGGA
Organism: Hoplias malabaricus; assembly: GCF_029633855.1. Classification (NCBI taxonomy): domain Eukaryota; kingdom Metazoa; phylum Chordata; class Actinopteri; order Characiformes; family Erythrinidae; genus Hoplias; species Hoplias malabaricus. Next base: position 37,695,293 of record NC_089802.1, on the reverse strand, counting down.
GTTCAGTGTGTTCCTACTGAGGTTCTATTGGAGTTGCTCCTGCTGCTGGTCCCAGACTTGAGTGAAAAAGGAGGATTGCTTTTCTGAAGAGCATCCAGCGTAAAACCTGTGTCTGAGTGGCACATCCACAGAGTTGATGGTGATTTATTGTGGTGACCCCTTGTGGGAGCAGCTGAAGGTTTAACAAAAACAACAACAACAACATGGTTTAGATGCATTTTATCGGCTAAGAGACATTAGGGGTTCAAATTTTACTTCTTCATTTTGGAGCCGGAGCAGGGACACCGAAATTGAATTGTCGTCGACATAGATTTTGTGATAAGGCTGGGCAATTAATCGAAATCGAATATCAGAACTTCTAATCGACATAATCTTGTCTATATCAATTATATTGATTGTTTTAATTCTGTTATGTCCCCACTGTGTGTTGATGTACTGTTCCTTTAAAACCACGCTACCAGGCTGTAGTCATGTGATTCTGCCCTCTATCTGCCACATGGAGGAGAACCTAAACACTGAGGCCGACTGAGAGACTCGAGCTCGTACCAAAGACAAACCCAGTGTCTGTGGTGTGGACGTGTTGTGTTTTGACTTTAATGAAGACAACGCTGAACAAAAAGAAGTAAAATGTAAAGTCTGTTTCGGCCAAAGCACAATCACACACTAAATATAAACAGAGAAAAGAGAAAATAAGAGAGGAACAAGCTCCCAGTGACATTAGAGAAACTATCCCAGCTTTAACTCTGGAGAATATTTACAGCACAAGCCTCGCTACTGAACTGTGAGGGTCACAATCACAACATAATGGTTCATTAATCGTAATCGTGGTAAATGTACAATTAACTGTGATATTGATTTGTGCTCATATCGCCCAGCACTAATAAAGTCAATATATTTGGAAATGTTGATATATTTACTTCAAAACCTTTGTAAGACGTGTTGTAACATTTACATTTTAAGAATAATACTTAATGAAATATCCTAGAATTAATTTAATTTACACATTTAAAAGTTGCATGACCTCCAGTGTCCAAGTAGGTGAACCACAACGTCACAGACAGCTGATCCCCTCCAGAGCACAGTTTCCCAAACAGGGTATTCCCAGAATGGAGGGGTGCTGATGTCTCTGCTGCAATAGCTGTTTTAATTATGCTCTTCATAATTTACTGTCCTTTGAATGAAATGAAGTCGCCAGCACACCTTTAAGATTAAACTTGAGCGACAAGATCAACCCCATTCTTTCTTTCTTTTTTTTTTTCAATTATTTATTTATTGAATTTTGCAAGAATACAAGTATAAAATATAACAAAAAAAAAAAAAAAAAAAAAAAAATATATATATATATATATATATATACACACACACACGTATAAATATACACATATACACTTACACATACAAAAGTCAAAATAGAATCTTGATGCGGCTGTAACAACAGAAGATTGATTCACTGTATAGATTCTTATAGAAAATTAAAATAAATAAATAAGCAAATAAAACTTAAATTGTAGATATAAAAGGGCTAGATAATATGTAAGGCAGCATAACAATAATGTAGGGGAAAAAATCATTTATCACCCAACAATTTCAAACTGATGACCAGGTTTCACCGAATGTTTGATGTCTGTTATGGATTTCAAAAGTGAGCTTTTCTAAAGGGAGAAAATCTGAGATTTGTGACAGCCACATTTTAAATGAGGGAACATCCGGTGAAATCCACCCATTCTTTCTTATAATTATTCCTTCTTCTGTGGCAGACTGTAGTGCAGGGGTGTGTTGTAAAGCATCATGTGTAAAAAAAAAAAAAATAAAAACAAATAAATAATACTGGAACTGTTTGGTTTACCACATAGTTGCATTAATTTCTGCCAGTAACTCCTGATGTGGCCAGGACTCAGTTGACTAAACTGTTCATGAAATGATTAACATTATTGTGTGTGTGTTTCTCCTCACAGTTGTGGAAGGCTTGGCTCTGCTGGACCTCGGCGTCTCGCCGTACTCGGGAGACGTATTTCATGAAGTGAGTTCTTTACTTTAACACTTTATTAAGTAGAGACAATGCAGGCAGATTGTTGGGTAAACTGCATCTTTTAAACGAGCACACATTTTACCACCACACTGTAATAATATGCCGATTGGCCATAGCATTATAACATTATAATCACTCCCTCTCTCCGTTTTTAAAATATCCCGTGAGAACAGAGACCACTGCATCTCCACAGACCTCCACCTTGGAGAGAGAAACCCTCTGCTGTCAGTCAGTAACGTACAGCGCCGTGTTCCCGTGACGGGAGGCTGAAACACAGACAAAGACCTCAGCTTCTAAAACTAAAAGGATCTGTGTGGACAGGGCCTTATTGTCCGTTTGATCAGATCTACAGACCATTCAGTGTCCCCCATTACAGTAAAGAGTTTAGCATTGTGTGAGAAAACAGTCCCCAAGTTGATGTTGTAATTATTATTATTATAATTGTGATTATTTTTATCCCTAAAATGGGCCCTTTCTTTTCTTTTCAGACACCCCTCATCATATACCTCTTTCACTTTGTGGTGGATTACGCAGAGATCGTGTTCATGGTGAGTATCTGAACCTGTTTTATGGTCATTAGTTCAAATACATCCGCCATATCGTTAAAATCACAGCCTTTTTTCTACAATCACTGTCTGTTCTCTCACTCTGTAGTTCTACAATGGTCTGTGGCTATGCATACTTTATTAGCTCCCTTTTTCCCGTTCTTCAATGCTGCAGCAGCACTGCTGTGTCTGATCCACTCTACACCAGCACAACACACACTAACACACCACCACCACGTCAGTGTCACTGCAGCGCTGAGAATGATCCACCACCACATCACATCTGCTCTGTGGGGGTCCTGAGCACTGAGGACGCAAAAAGTTAAAGGCAGTGTGTATGATTGTGGGGAACTGCTGTTCTCTCTGGTTTGATCATGTTTAGAATTTTTGCATCTTTTAAGGTGAAGCGGTGTGTTTGAGGAGAAAACCAACTGTTGTTTGTGTGCCACTGAAGTGTAAATCATCTGTAAGTGTTTATTCACTGTTTGAATTCCCACAGAAACTCATGTGTAACTCGAGCTGTTTCATTTTGTCGCACTTTCACTCTGTGTTTACTTTCATGCAGTGAGCGCTCTCCTGAATTTAGAGTCAGTTCCATCTTAAGTAATGTAACTGTAACAGCAAAAATAGTCAGTGTTACCCCCCTATGGAGCAGGAATAGAGCAACATCCTCATCTCGGTTGGTGCTTTTCAGCGTTTGGAGTCTCTCCGTTGTCTAAAAACCTCCAGATGGCGTTTCTCTGCTGTGAGCAGAGAGAGAGAAGCCTAGCACCAGACCCAGACACTGTTTTTTTTTACCCATTTACAGACACTGGGGCTTCGTAAACACATTAGAGCGGTTTCCAGAGCAAATCGACTGCAGAGCAGCACATGGAGAGGAGATACACTCAGATATCTATACACAGGGGTTTTATTGATATGTTACACAGCTCCAGGGTCCTGGAGGTTGTGGGTTTGAGTCCTGCTCCGGGTGACTGTCTGTGAGGAGTTTGGTGTGTTCTCTCTGTGTCTGCGTTGGTTTCCTCCGGGTGACTGTCTGTGAGGAGTGTGGTGTGTTCTCTCTGTGTCTGCGTGGGTTTCCTCTGGGTGACTGTCTGTGAGGAGTGTGGTGTGTTCTCCCTGTGTCTGCGTGGGTTTCTTCTGGGTGACTGTCTGTGAGGAGTGTGGTGTGTTCTCCCTGTAGCTGCGGGTAATATTTGCTGATATCTGAATATGACTGTGTGTAACACACTGGTCTTCCTGTGATTGACATAACTATAATCAATCTGTTCATCATCCCATGTGAGAGAGAAGTGTTAAACTCATATACTCTGTTTTTTTTTTATTGTGCTCTGTCTCTTTCTCTCCCTCTGCAGATAGCTGATGGTATCACAGCGGTGTGTCTGTATCTCTCAGTGCAGCAGTACAACAAGAATGTGGTGAGTATTGGATAGAGCTCCAGGACTCCAGAGAACCCAGTACTGGGAGGATTTATGCCTCTCTGGTGGAATATTGGCATTGGGCATGGTGACTTCAGCCTCATGTGCAGCTGCTCCACAGCATCCTATTTAATTTTTTTAATTAGAGTTAATAGAGAAGGTTAAAGGTTGTATACATGTTCTTAAAAGGCTCTTTCTTTTATTAAAGTACCAATTTAGTTCATTTAAAGGAACCCAAGTGTTAGAAATTCGGCATTGAAGAGTCAGGAGACTTGAGTTCGGCGTTGACTGGAGTTTATTTACACATACACAGGACTATGTATGAGTACAGCTGGATGATCTCAGTCTATCTCAGGATGATCTGAAGTTTAGAAACTGGAGGTTCAGAGGTTTCCTTCACGTGCATGCAGAAAAGCACGGGCACCGCTTGGTCGTCAGTTTAGTCTTTAGCCAGTTCATTCTGTTCCCGATCCAGTCTGATCCCAATCCAGTCTAACACCAAATATTTTAGGAGGGCCTTATATACATTGGAGTAGTGGGGGAAGGGAATTGGAGGAAGAAGAGGAGTGAGAGGAGTGGTATGTAGAATGAGGGTGATGAAGAACATGTGAGACAGAGGAAGGGGGGAAAAGGTGAGAGAAAATGGAAATCAGAGGAGGGATAGGAGGAAGAATAGGGGTGAGAGGACGGGTGGGTGTGATAAGGGTAATGGTCAAGGAAATAAGCTAGAACAAGAGGTGTAAGGGGAGGTGTATGATGAAATAGTTTCTAGATGTGAATAGAAATAGTTACATAGTTTCTCTCACTAGGTAAGATTTGTTGATTTTATTTTATTTTTACACACCTGCGGCTCCTCTTAGTGTCATGTAATTTTTACAGCACTTTACTGAAATAAGTCAAAAATCAATGGAGCAGGGAGGGGTAGTTTCCAACCCTCCTCCAAAATGCACATAGTGCAGTTTCTGGAGTGCTAAGCCCAGAGTAGCAATGACAGAATCACTATTCTCATTCAGTGGAGCATCACAATGATTTTGAAGCTGTATCTTTAAGGTAAAACTATTATGTAGTCTTCCTTTAAAGGAGCAGTAAATAGGTTTTGCCACCAAACATAAGAGAACCACTGCACCTGCATGGCGTTCCAAAACACACAATGCTGAATCCAGGGAAATAGGTGTCAGAAGAGCTTCTGTTTCTTACGACTGATTGCTCCTTTAATGTAAAACATTCTTTTTCTTGGAGGTATTTATGATATTGTTCTTCTATTTCTCTTTGTAATTCATCTTATGTTTTTTCTTTTCATTTTTCTAGTTCAGAAAACAGAAGTATGCTCTGGAGGCTGACCGATATCCACTCGACTGCCTGGAGCTCATGCGTTCTCCTAAAGAAATGCACTACATCCCTCTCAAAGTGGCCATGTTGTGAGTCTGATCCCTTGTTTATATAAACACGTATTCACCTCCTCACACACAGTACCATCAGCACACAAGCGAGATCAAAGTGTTATACACTTGTATGACCTAGGAACAGCCCCAGCAGTTTGCTTTGAAGCCCCAGTAATTACTGAGTAATAAGTCTTAGTGTGTAATAAGCCTGGGGTTTTAAGGGATTAATGTTTTTACTTTTCTTTCTACAACAGTGTAGCTGTGATTAGATGAAGAGTCAGACTGAGCTGTCATCCCTGAATGAAGGAGATGTAGGAGTGGGAGCTTCACATAGAGGCAGCTATAATTAGAAACGTTTTAGTACAGAATCTCTAAACATTCAGAGCACTAGGTGTCAGTGTAGTGGCCATCTCATGATGTGAAGGAGAATCACTGGAGAAAATCAGGACAAATCCTTGCATCTCGGTTTGGGGCTAGGAGCAAGTTTTTTTATTTGCAGTGTTTCCCGAAAAATTATTTCTACCCCCTACTGGCGTAAATTAAAGGAAATAAAGTGTTCAGCTTTACTGATCACGCTTGGTATCAGTTTACTGCCTCTTCACACTCTGTCTTTTTTGGAGCTGAGAGTGGTGAGTTGTTCAGGGTGAGGACGGTAACGTTAACTGAGGAAATTTGGCCGAGTGTTTGTTTTTACCAATGGATTGGCTCTGTCGTTCTGTGTCAACTTCCATTCACAAGTGATTTACTGTGGCTTTCTGTGTCTGAATATGGCTTTAGTGTAATGCAGTACAGTCAGAATACTGCGGGGGCACTGTAGAACACAAAGGAACTGAAATAGAATTTGAATTTTTTGTTTTCAACGCAGCCGGTGTGCGACAGGGTTTACGTTAGCTACTTTAATCTACCTCTTCTGTCCCTGTATCTGTCATTTCAAATTAAAAGTCCCCTGTCGAGGTTTGTAATGACATTGAATACAGTTTCTAAAGAAATGATGGCAGCAATTTTACGGTGTTAGCAGAGACCCTCTAAGGAATTCTGAAACTCAAAACTTATAAACAACTCTTCTGGAGAGGGGAGCCTCTAACCTGCAGGAACAGAGAGGCCTTGCCCTTAAGGGTGGGAATGCCTCGCACCCTGCAGGTCCCAAACATACCATCCAGAGCGACCAACTTCAGTTCCCTGGATGTAGATGTGGTCTACCATCTCAGCAAACCCGCTTCGTATCCCACCTCTGGAGAGGTAGTGGGATTGAGTATTTGAATTATACAGTGTGAGGCATTCCCTCGCTTAAGGGCAAGGCCTCCCTGTTCCTCCAGGCTGGAGTTTCCCTCTCCAGATGTATTCTGTTTGAGAATCAGAGTTCCTCGAGGTCCGAGGTTGGTTCTGTCGTAGCACAGGTTCTCCCTATGACATTATTTTGATTTTGTTGCTACAGTTACCTCCTGAATCCCTTCACTATCCTCTCCTGTGTGGCCAAGTCCACGTGTGGAATAAACAACGCTGTTATTGCACTCTTCATTCTCTCTACGTTAAAAGGTGAGTGAAATTGTCCACAAGTGTGTGTGTGAGACTGAGTGTGAGTGTGATTAGCACCAGACCCTGACCGCACTGATGTTTGTGACTGAACATCAGATGCTCACAGCAATGTTCCACTTGTGTGTAATCCCTCTGAGGAGAGGGTGTCACTGCTGTGAGAGGGACACACTCCTGATTACTGTGCTGTGTAGAGTTGTGTTAATGCGTATGTCGTGCTGTGCGCTGTTTGTGTTGTTTTTAGGAAGTGCCTTGTTGAGTGCGATCTTCTTGTCCTTGGCGACGTATCAGAGTATTTATCCTCTCACTCTCTTTGCTCCCGCTCTTCTCTTCCTCCTACAGGTCAGTATCTCACTCTCTTTATCTTTCCACGACCAACAACAACCCGGACCTTCCTCAGCCGGTCACACTGGGTGTTTGTTTATCGCCTGGCCTTGTGAGATGGGCATTTTGGTTCAGTAGTGTCACACTAGCTGCGTTCCAAACCCTGGGTTATGAGCTCGGCTACGTTTTTTGGTCGCTACGTCACAGAAGGCAGTATAATGTGAAGGACACTTAGTGTACAGCAGAGAAATGTAGCCTACGCTCTGAGACATTTGCGTGTACCGCACGGAAGAAAACTGAGCTTCAGAAGTTTTAGGAGCAGAGTTCTTTACCTTGTAAAGGGTTAAAAAAAGCAGATTCATTAAAATATTTGTTTTTAATCAATAAACATGGGATAAATGCACTGGCATATTATAGTACACTCGAATTTATTTAGTATTTATGACATTGTTAATCTCAGTTGAAATGTAAATGTTTGAGGTTGAGGTTAGCGTGTTCAAGGATGAGGTTGGGCTGACGCAAACTAACTGCAGGTTGTGAATATAAGGTTGCTTAATAATATTTAAAAAATAGTATTTTCTTGCAGGATAATATTAATAAGCAAATACGATCTATTTAAACCTGCCACACGACGCAGCCTCTTCACACCGTGTGTCCTGAAAAACGGGAAAATTGGGTAACAAAGTGTGCAGAGCGACTGGTGGTCTGTAATAGTAGCTCTACAGAGTGCCTCACACCTGCTGAGAGAATCATGGCCATAATGAGATTTCCTGATGTTTACTATGGTTTTAAAGGAAATGTTTAACTTGTTAGACGGTAACTTTGTTTGTTTATTTGTTTGTTTGTTTGTTTAGAGGTTGTATATCCCGGTCAACCCGTGCCGGAGCAGTTTCTGGTTCTTTACACTGCAGTACGTCTTCATGTTTTTGGGAAGCCTAAGCGTCATCGTCTGCCTCTCCTTCTTTCTGCTCGGGTCCTGGGACTTCATTCCCTCAGTTTACGGATTCATGTGCGTTTACTTTTCTCTCTGTGTCTTTGATGCTGATGGAGCACAGCCGTAGTCAGAGTTATGGACGCTAAAGGGATTATTTAATTTAAATTTATAAAGAAATAATGGATGGGGTCTGGAAAAGCCTTGATTCTTCAGATAGGCTGCCTATTTACAGGTGTTTACTGTAGTGTCCCTGTCAAGTAAATAATCCACATTAGAAAGGTTGTGTTTTTCCATAAATACCATGTCTGTTACACAATATAATATAAATAATGCATGCACTGCAGTACAGACAGGAAAATGATATTTTAAAAGATCAGTAAATGTTCTAGTCGTGTTTGAGGCATTATGAATTTGATGAGTTTATGAGGCATTATGATTTATATGTTATATGATCTTTTTTTGTAAACGTAAACACTCCTTATTCTGAGTCTGAGTTTAGAGTAAAACAGTAAAAATAGATCACTATAACTGCGTTATAACGTCACGCTATGAAAGTTATTAGAATTGCATTAAGGTTACAATTTATAATGCATGATTAGAAAGTGTATTACACGTGTGGACGTGTTTCTATAAATATAAAGAGCTGTGTTACTGACTACGACATATTTGATAAGGGTTTTTTGGGTTGGTCTCTGAAAACTTTATAACTTTACTCTTATTTTTTAAATGTGTATTCGATCTGCAGCCTCTCAGTTCCAGACCTCACTCCAAACATTGGACTCTTCTGGTACTTCTTCGCCGAGATGTTCGAACACTTTCGGCTCTTTTTCATCTGCGTCTTCCAGATCAACATATTTTTCTACACCATCCCTCTCTCCATCAAACTGAAGTAAGACTGCCTCCGGAGCCTAGCCCCGATCTGTTGATATTTTAAATCACTAAATCACAAACAAGAATGTGCGTGCTAAAAAAGATTTGAGATATTTTAGATGTTTTAAATTCTGTTCAGCTTAGTTTAGTCCAGAGAATCCAGCATCGTTTACATTCCAAATACTTTCACGCAGTTGAAAACATGCAGGAGACTCAGAAGTCAGCACCAAACGAGTTCAACCAGCTCAGATCAACAGCTGTGTTTACACGGGACGCTCATCTATCGCAGGAGTTTAAAGAAGGATATTACAGTCTTGGAAGACTTTTCCGTATTAACGCACCCCTTTACCATCCCCAAACACTCTCCTCAAAAACATCCTCAAAACTCATCCTTAATCTTTACTGAGGGGTTTAATCTATTTATCCGATTGGTCTGGTTTTGGATCTATAACTGAGACGTCCTCAGATGAACCAGTCATCAAAAACAAACTGGAAACCACTAAACGCTGAGGAGGACAGGTCTGTTTACAATGTCTTTATTTTCAGTGGAGCTTGTCAATCAGCTAAGTGTTTTGTTTCCTAACAACACAAGCATAAAAGCATGTCCTTATCAACACAGCCCTCACAGTGCAGTCCTGAAAAAACTTGTTTCTCATGTTTCTGTGGAAACATTCTCAATAACACTTCCTCAGCAACTTCCTCATCACATTTCTCAAAAAACTCCCTTAAACTCCCTCATATGTCAGTTATACTCAACACCATCCTCAACAACACGTCTGTAATAATCCGTTCTCAATGACTCACCCCTGTCTTTAGCAGCTCGTTCTCAACACATCTTTGGACATGTGTCGATTGCAAACCCCTCTTTAAAAATCATGATTAGCCATTACAGGCAAATTTGATAATTAATGTTTCACAGCATTAATCAGTTAATTATTTTAAGAATGGGCAGCACAGTGGAGCAGCAGGTAGCGTCTCTGTCACAGCTCCAGGATCCTAGAGGGTGTGGGTTCGAGGCCCACTCCAGGTGACTGTCTGTGAGGAGTGTGGTGTGTTCTCTCTGTGTCTGCGTGGGTTTCCTCCGGGTGACTGTCTGTGAGGAGTGTGGTGTGTTCTCCCTGTGTCTGTGTGGGCTTCCTCCGGGTGACTGTCTGTGAGGAGTGTGGTGTGTTCTCCCTGTGTCTGCGTGGGTTTCCTCCGGGTGACTGTCTGTGAGGAGTGTGGTGTGTTCTCCCTGTGTCTGTGTGGGCTTCCTCCGGGTGACTGTCTGTGAGGAGTGTGGTGTGTTCTCCCTGTGTCTGCGTGGGTTTCCTCCGGGTGACTGTCTGTGAGGAGTGTGGTGTGTTCTCCCTGTGTCTGCGTGGGTTTCCTCTGGGCGACTGTCTGTGAGGAGTGTGGTGTGTTCTCTCTGTGTCTGTGTGGGTTTCCTCCGGGTGCTGCAGTTTCCATCCACGCTCCAAAAACACACGTTGGTAGGTGGATTGAAGACGCAAAAGTGTCTGTAGGTGCGAGTGTGTGAGTAAATGTCAGTGTGTGTCACCCTATGCAGGACTGGCGCCCCCTCCAGGGTGTGTTCCTGCATTTTGCGCCCAGTGATTCCGGGTAGGCTCCGGACCCACCGCCGCCCTGAACTAGATAAGGGCTACAGACAATGAATGAATGAATGAATGAATAATCTTAAAAACACATTTCTGTAAACATTTCCTCCAGAACTTGTTTAACCTCATGTCTCGTGTGTGTGTGTGTGTGTGTGTGTGTGTATACTGGCTGAGAAAATATACACACACCCCTTCACACTTTGAGAATTTTTAAATTAAAGTGTATTTCTCTGAATAGTTGTGAAGTGATGAAATGTTACATCAGTCTGAACAGGGATTACAGTGTTGAATACTGTCAGCCCAGGACTCCTTCATTACCGGTTTTTATTCTTTCTTTCTTTCGTTCTTTCTCTCTCTCTCTCTCTCTCTCTCTCTCTCTCTCTCTCCCCAGGGAACATCCAGTGTTTCTGATCTTCATGCAGATTGCCATCATCTCCATCTTTAAGTCCTACCCCACTGTGGGGGATATTGCTCTGTACATGGCCTTCCTCCCGGCCTGGAGTCATCTCTACAGATGTGAGTAAACCTATGCTTCTGGAACATCTAACCCCCACTGATCCAGCTCAGCAGAAATAAAAACAGTCCGTGGAGCACCGATTGTGGACTGAGGAGCGATGTTAAAGGATCCATAAGTAATTTTTACAACCAGAAAATAGCAAGCAATATTTATGAAGTGGTTATTTAGGGTTTTTTTCCCTAAAAAATAACTCCCATCATGTGAAGTATCACTGTCCTGTTGTCCCTCAACAACACGGTTTATGTTCCATGAGGCAGGTCCAATACAAAGAAGACAGAAATGAGACAGCACCTGTATAATATCCAGTGTTTTTATTAGTGTGTCTCCCAGGTTTCAGCACTTAGGCCTTCCTCAGCACACTGTGATATACCGACACTGCCAAATTGATGTTGATTGACTGCTGTGTAGATAAACAACTTTAAGACTAATTCCAATGCTATCAGTTAAAAACAGCTTGGAAGAAAAAAAACTTTCTTATATATATTAAAGGAAACAAGTCAAGGAGAGGTATTCATTCACACCTTTTGAGCCCCTTTTACACCTGGACCTTAACCTAGAAATGTCCCGGAGTTCACCCAGAGGAGCTGTGTGTGTGTGAACGCAAACACCTGCAACATTTGTCACAGACTTTACCCAGACATTGTCCCTCTTTGTCCCCCACACCTAAAGCACACAGCACATTTCCTGCTGCGAGAATGCGTCTGACGTGGAAAATCTGCCGAGCGCTGCATGTGTGAAAGGAAAACTCCAGGACATCTCCAGACCTGAGTTCATGTGTGAAAGAGGCATTGGATTCACTGTATTGAGAATAGAGCGAGACCCCCACATGGAGAGGGCAGACACGTTTGAAAAGGGCTTAAGAACAGAACCTCTGACACATCCAGGCCTCTAGGTGTCAGTGGAAGCACTTTTACATACCATGAAGGAGATGCTTTAGTGTTGATACCATGTTGTTTCTCTGTGTTTGACTCCAGTCCTGAGGAATATTTTCCTGGTGTCCTGTGTGCTGCTGGCTTGTTCAGCTCTGTTTCCTGTCCTCTGGCATCTGTGGATCTACGCTGGCAGCGCCAACTCCAACTTCTACTACGCCATCACACTGCTCTTTAACGTCGGGCAGGTGGGACACAGTCAGAATTACATCTGATATTTAGCACAGATCTGATATTTCACACAGCAGCAGCACGCTGAGTGTTTACTGTGGTCAAGAACACAACACGCTGGCCTCAGTTGCTAATTTTCATATATAAGTTAGAGGTAGAATTGGGGAGGTGGCAGAGAGAGATAATCCATGACCCCTTGTACAGTGTGTGTGTGTGTGTGTGAGAGAGACCTAGGTCGTGTCTCTAGTTGAGCTGTTTACTTGTTTAACAGGAAGAGGCTCTGTGTTTCCTGGTGTGTGGTTACTACAGCGTGAGATGTTTAGTGCAGGCAGTCAAGCATTAAACCAGAAACGAAAGTGTCTCTGACCTCCGAGTGCCTCCAGAGAGCACTGTTCTATAGCCCAGTGCTCTGGGCTTTACACCCCTCTGACACACACTTGGCGCTGAGCATTTTGACTTACACAGTCAATATACTTATTATAAGGTGGTGTCTGCACTTTTACACGAGTCTGAAAATGAGAATTTTACAGGTGTAAACGATGCTGTGTGGAACCGGGTTTTCTGGTAATGCATCAGGGTTTGAGATTTGAAAAACGCAGAACATGCTGCACGTCATTAATTTGCTTTATTTAAAATGTCAGAAATTGTAACGATGTTTTTGTTTTAGATCCTGCTGGTTTCTGATTATTTCTATGCGTACCTGCGGCGGGAGCATCACCTGAACCAGGGGCTGTACCTGCGGAGGAAAGACGGCAGCGAGGCCACACTGGTCTTAAAATGACCGTCACCAGCCATGGCCTTTTTTCTTTTTTCATCCCTTTCGTTCCCATTTTCCCTTTCTCTCTGTGTGTTCACATTCTTCAGTTTCTACTTCTTCATTTTCTTATATTTAGCCCTTACCCACAGTCTATAGTTCAACTGCAGCCGCGGTGACACACTGTATTATTCAGGGTTGTGCCCATTATATAGAGTTGAGGGTTTGAGCTGGATGCCCATATATGGAGTTGTGGGTGTGGCTGGATGCCCATATAAGGACAAATGAATTTAAATGTTTGAAAATCTCTACCTGCGTGTTCTGCTGGAAACGGTACGCTTCCAAACCAAATCTGTTCTGTTCGTTTCCCCACTGTACACCGTGCGCTGAATGACAGCCCCTTATATGGACGTACAGCCACACACACAACTCCTTACATGGACATCCAGCCACACCCACAACTCCTTACATGGACATCCAGCCACACCCACAACTCCTTAATATGGACACCCAGCCACACCCACAACTCTTTTAATGGACATCCAGCCACACCCACAACTCTTTATAAGGACATTCATCTGGTCTTGACCACACATCGCTGTATTATTTCTGCAGCTCTTCTTTTTCCTCTCCCCTTTTAATGATGCGGTACCTCCTCCTTTTGGACTAAAACTGCGGTGAGGGACTTTATCTGAAGGTAACCGAACAGCTAAAGGACACTGAGCATGCCTTGGAGTTTACTTTACACTTTAAACGGAGGAGAGGGCAGACGTGGGCTGATATTGAGACTGATTACACGTTTTAGTTTTTTTTCTAAATGGGAACGTAAATGAACACATCCTCCTCCATCAGAGTACTTTTTAATTTAAAACACTATAAATGTTTGTTTGCTGAATGTAACGTAGTGGGGACTGTGATGGACCGGTGCTCTGTCCCTGCCTTTCACCCTGCGATTCCCGGTTGGATTTGGACCCACTGTGAACCTGGAAGCGATCACAGAAATTGAATGAATGAATGAACATATTCAGAGATAAAAAAATAAAGCATGAAATATAAAGTTTACCATAAATGTTGCCTCCTCCCCCTCCCGGTGAGTTTAATCCAGCAAATAAACAGTATTCGCTCATTAGAATGAAAGTGTTCTCTCCACGTAGAGGGTTTTCATTTATTTTCACTTAGAAAACCAGAAAATTACATGTGTTCATTTGACTTTTGCACATGGACTGCAGTGTGTCAGCTCTTTCCCAGGACACAGTTATGTTGTTATTATTTTTATTTTTATGTTTAATATTTTCAGCATCTTCAAAATCTGGTCTTTCACTGAGATGCAGTTGTGAGGTCAGTCGGTAGAGGGCACATGTTAACACTGTCCTAACTCCATCCTCCACAGCACTGTAAAATACAAGCAGCTTAAGTTTCAGAAAGAAGAAAGAATGGAAACAATAAGAAAAAGAAAGACAAAGGGAAAGAGTGCCCCATAGAGGGATATATAAAGAAGGGAAGAAAACAGGAGCATGAATTGGTGAAGGTGGAGAGGAGGAGGAACACAGAAGTAGAGAAGAAAAGAAAACAGGGAAGAGAATGGGGAACGGGCAGAATGTAACACAGTAAAAGAAAGATGAGGGTGAAATTCAGAGATGTGGGAATAAGAGATGTGGGAAACGAATAAAAAAAGAAAGAAGAGAGTGAAAGAAGGAAGAAACTAGAACTAGAACAGAGTTAAAAGAGGTGGAGTACAGGGCTGGGTAAACTAGAACTTGAACTGAGAAAATGTAAGATTCTCTGAGGATCTCTGTACTCTCAAATGGAGCTTTTCCACTGTATGGTACCTGCTCTACGCGGCTGTAACCCCTATTCCCCCGAAATGTACCAGGTGTTGTCCCTAACCCCGTCTCTAAGGGGAGCAGTGGACTTTGGAAACACAACATCGCCAGTGGTAACTTTAAGCGGTGTTTACTCATGGTGTATTGGCGTGTTGTTGTTGTTTGGGACTGAACACAGCTCCGTCATCAGTTCAGACAGATCAGTAGAGTTTGTTCCTTCCTTGTTGCAGCGTCCAGCTCTCGCTGGATTCTTTCGTCGGCCACTGATCCAAGGAGCGTTTGAACCTCTTCAAAAGACCACGGCGTAATTTTACAAGCTGCCATCGTGAGTCGGATAAAAACAAACATGATCTCTGCTGCAGCTGGAGATTTTACAGATGGAGAGTTAGTGCTGGTCGTCTGCGTTGCGTGGTGTAGAGTGACGACTCTCTCTAGACAATCAGCGCTCTGCAAGGTTTACACACCACGGTTTAGTCCCTACTCGACTCACTCTGAACCACGAGAGAACAGCCACTAAACTAGAACCCGCTTCCAGAACCAGGACCTGATTCACCTGGTGGAGGAGCGGGAAAGTGCAGTCGAGTCGAGTAGAGAACATGCAGTAGAAAAGCACCAAAAAGTTTTTTGTTAAAAAAAAGATTTTATTTGAGGAATGTGAATGAAATATTGATTTTTTTTTATGATGGATTAACTCACACTGCATTTTATTTATTTGTGTATTTCAAATTAATTTCATTTTGTATAAATTATATGTTGATGAAAAAGGAAGTTTGTCTCTTTGTTTCTGTTTTTGTTGTTTGTTTGTTTGGCGAAATCAGCTGCCTTATGATCAGTGTAATCTCAAAATTAAAGCACTGAATAGTGATAAGGTCACCAGATGCGTACAGTTCTGGTGTGTGGAACTGTGTTCTCTGGAGTGATGGAGTTCCTCTGGTGTGTGGAACAGTGGAACTGTGTTCTCTGGAGTGATGGAGTTCCTCTGGAGTGGAGGAGTTCCTCTGGTGTGTGGAACAGTATGTACTACACAGACACTTATTCCTTCCTATCTAAAACCTATCTAAAAACAGTCTTAATACTGTTTATAAACCCTTTTTAATATATACATTTTACAGTGTTGGCTAGAATTTTTTTGTAATATCTAGAACCCATTTTCATTTCTGTGTAGAAACATTTACATTTAATTTTATGCATTTGGCAGATGCTTTTATCCAAAGCGACTTACAAAAGAGGATCTAACATATGAACTACAGCACAAATTATACAAAATACCTTACATTAAGTGCAATATGCCAGGAAGTAATAAGTGCATTAAAGAAAGATATTCAGTGCAAAAGATACTCTCGGAAGAGCTGGGTTTTCAATGATTTCTTGAATGCAGAGAGGGTTTCTGTTGCTCTGATAGTGCTTGGAAGCTCGTTCCACCAGCGTGGTACCAAAGATGAGAATAGCCTCAACTGACCTGTACGGGGGTTGGTCGTGTTAGTAGGCGCTCCTTTGAGGAACGGAGAGGGCGGGTGCTAACGTATGGTTTTAAGAGTCTATTGAGGTAGATGGGAGCAGAACCAGTGAATACTCTGAAGGCCATCATTAGTGATTTGAATTTGATGCGAGCAGCTAAGGGTAGCCAATGCAGCTCAACTAATAGGGGTGTGACATGTGCTCTTTTTGGTTGGTTGAAGACCAGGCGTGCTGCTGCATTCTGGATCATCTGTAGCGGTCTCACAGCACAGGCCGGAAGACCTGTCAGGAGGGCATTGCAATAGTCAAGACGGGAGATTACTAACGTCTGAACGAGGAGCTGTGTTGTATGTTAAGTTAGGTATGGCCTAATCTTCCTTATGTTGAATAGGGAGAAGCGGCACGACTCAGCGGTGAGGTTGGTTGCAGGGGGTGGAGGTGGAGGGTTCAGCAGAGACTTGAAGGTTGAAAACAGCTTCCGGGTGTCAGTAGCATTGTTGATTTTGTCTTGGTAGAATTTCTTTTTTGCAATGGTGACATTTGTTGAGAAGGCTGAGAGCAGGGATTGTTGTTGTGTCAGGTGTGATGGGTCTTTTGTTTTTCGCCATCTCCTCTCAGCAGCTCTGAGGTTAGTGCGCATTGATCAAAGGGAGTCAGTAAGCCACGGGTGGGGCTGCATGGGTCTTGCGGGTCTGGTAGTCAGAGGGCACAGGCGATCTAAGCAGGAGCTCAGTGTTGTGCAGAGTGACTCTGTGGCGTCATTGACCTCAAGAGATGAGAAGGTGCTGGGGGGTGGGAGAGCAGAAGTCACAAGGGCAGAGAAGTGGGTGGGAGATAGGTTGTGGAGATTGCGCCGGAAGGGGACAGGGGGAGCGGATACAGTGGGTTGCTGAGGGAGACAAGCATTGAGCTGAATAAAGTAATGGTCAGAGAGATGTAGAGGAGTAACATTTACAGAGTTATAAATGTTAGGCAGTGTTTGGTGTAAACGAGATCAAGTGCATTACCTGCTTTGTGAGTTGAGGGGGTGCATACCTGCTGTAGCTCAAAGGAGTGGGTCAGAGAAAAGAAGTCAGCAGCAGCCGGAGTGTCAAGGTGGATGTTCAGGGATGGATGAAAGCAGGGTGTCTAGTTCTTCTAGGAAATCACCCAGTTGCCCTGGGGGACGGTATACAACGACCACATACATTTTTACTGGTGCAGTCATCAGGATGGCATGGAATTCGAAGGAGCTGTATGAGACTGATGATTCGAATTGGGTATATTTCCATGTGTTGGAAATCAACAGCCCCGTACCACCACCTCGTTTACCAGGCCGTGGCGTATGGGAGAATCTGTAGTTGATGGAGAGAGCAGTGGGGGTAGCGCTGTTTTCCGGTTTGATCCAAGTCTCAGTGAGGGCTAGGATGTCTAGTGAAAGATGGTTTGCATAGGCGGAGATGAAGTCTGCTTTGTTTACTGCAGACTGACAGTTCCATAGACCTATTGAGAAGGAATTGGTTATGGGTGTGGATGTGTGATATAGAGAGCGAAGGTTATCAAGGTTTCGTTTCCGTCTGTGGAAGTAGAAGCGCCTGCGAGTTCCAGAGAGAGGAGAGATGGGGTAGGGACACATTGTGGAAAGAGGAAAATTAGGTTTAGTTTGTTGGTTTGGTGGCCTCGCTTGGGGGACACGATTGGGAGACACGTTATGTCTTTACCCTAGAATGTCTTCACACCAGAAAGGCTGAACACAAAGGCTGACGCTTCAGAGGGATCATTCATTTTTTGTAATGGAGATCTCACACAGCTGTCCTGTGTGAGAACATTACATGATCCAAACCTATTTTCAGTATTTTTTCAGATCATTTTACAGCTAGAAGCCTTTTTGTTCTAACTAGAACCCATTTCCAACTCTATGTAGAACCTTTATAATACAATCTAGACCTGATTCATTATATGGAACCTATTACAGTATTGGCTAGAAGTACTCTTTACTATCTAGAGCTCATTTTTATTTTGTCATTTTCAATATTACATTGAAATTATTACAGTATTAGTACCACTCCTTTTACTACACAGAGCCCATTTTAATGCCATGTAGAACCTTTGCAGTACAATTTAGAACCACAGCTAGTACCCAGTCAGTTTAATTTTCCAGTGCTCTTCTGTTAGAATTTTAATGTCCCGCCGTGAGATGGTAAACCAGAGCGTGTCTAAGATCATCAGCTTCAAAGTCCACTGTCCTGAAAAAGACAGGCCATAAAGTCCAGTAATCACCGCACTGCCCTGCATCCAGCACAGAGCCTGCTCTCACTCCACTGGACACCAGGGGGCGCTCCACACAGCAGGGTTCCTCAGGACAGTTTCTCTCTCACACACACCCACCCCTTTACACAGTTTCACACACTCGCCCAGTCTCTCTCACACATGCTCTCTCTCTCGCGTTCTCCCTCTCTATCTATCACAATAATATCAATAATTTAATAATGTTCTGAAAACAATCACATGCTACAGATAGACTGTAAATAAGGACTAGATTAAAAATCATTTCACTGAATAATGTCATTACTGCAGTGTTTTTTCCAAAGCTCAGGCACTGAATGATGGAATTTTGAAAAACGGGTGGCGTTGCCCTGTCAGTAACACATGCAGTGTGTAAATTCTGCCACATGTTCCCCTCGTGTTAACAGCTGAGGAACACGTCGTGCATGGTCCTGAATGAAAAGATTAATGGTGTTTGGAAGTGTACAGTGACCTTCTAGACCTTTTACTGAAGGAGGACTTTTATTCGTCTGTAGATCATTTATTCAGGAAATGACCTCGGGCTACACTTTTCCGGAATGTTTTCTTGTATTTAGTCATTAAAGGCATACAGTGGACTCTAGGTCAACAACAATCAAGACTTTTGAGTCTGCGTCAATTTAAGTTAGCACTGGATTTAATGTGGCAGAAGATTTAAGGTGTCCATATATTTAATGAAATTGGGTTAAAAAAATCAATAAATGCAATGCATTTATTGTATCATTGTATTTAATGTAGCAGGGAATTTAATGTTCTACGGCTTTACCATCACAGCTGTCAGTGTGTGGCCCTTTCCAGAATTGTGGGTAGATTCCAAGTATAGAAAGAGAACAATATATATATATTTTATTAAACCTTTTTAATTTTCAGAGAACACACTTTAAATGTAATGTCTGCAGTATTTTCTGATCTTAAACTTGTAATATTTAAAACATTTATTCTGAAAAACATAGTGAAAAGTCTGTCAACTCTGTTACAATGTGACATATACACAGTCAACATATAATATACATTTTAAAACCCTGTCTTCCTAAGAGAACTTTTGTCTCTATATTGATTTATTCACATTTTTTATATTTTGGATTAAAACAGAGATTATAGAGAGAAATAGAAACTGAGTTATTGCTGAGTTCAGACTGAGACAGAAGTGAAATCTGCACTGTCATCTTTTGTGCTTAGAGTATCACATGCTTCACGTTCGAGTTTCTCACGAGGTCAAAGCCTGAGACAGGGTCATAAACCCTCACAAAACAATAGAGGAGGAGGAATGTGTAAAAGTTGAGAGAGTTAAAAGTTGAGAAAAAGAGATTTGGAAAATGTTGTCAGTGGGCCTGTTTTATATTTGTGTGCACTAAGGGGTAATATGTGACCTCCTGATTATTAACAAAGAGGTTACTCCACAGTTACTCAGTCCCTTAGTAGTTTTTTCACTCAGTCATTTTTACTCTCTCTCGAGTAATTAATGGGCATCTACTTTCTACTTGAATCATATTCTAAAGTAATAATGCTCTTACTTCAGGACAGTTTTTGGCTGCTCTACCCTCCTCTGCAAATAAATAACTGAGTGCCCTCTTTGGTGCCTTTTCTTGTAATAAATTATGATGATGTGCCTCTAGAGCAAGAAAAGTCTATAATGTGTTTAAGGAAGTGCCCTTATATCACATATATATCACAGGCTGTGGTGCGATAGTGGGGCACCATGTCGTGTCAAAGGAGTCCACCACTGTTTACTCTCTTCCTTTAGGACATGTCCTGATTATATAAATGTGAAATAAAGCCTAGAAAACAACTGTATGATGTTTCTCCTCAGTGCTGTGTCTGACTTTATCACAGTGTTATGATCGTCATAAATCTCAGTGAATCTGCACTTTTACACTGATATTTTTCAGGCAGGGTGTCCACAGCCTTTATCCTCTTCACCTTCACCTTCATTCATCTATTCATCATCATCATCATGACTGTCTGTGAGGAGTGTGGTGTGTTCTCTCTGTGTCTGTGTGGGTTTCCTCCGGGTGACTGTCTGTGAAAAGTGTGGTGTGTTCTCTCTGTGTCTGTGTGGGTTTCCTCAGGGTGACTGTCTGTGAAAAGTGTGGTGTGTTCTCTCTGTGTCTGTGTGGGTTTCCTCCGGGTGACTGTCTGTGAAAAGTGTGGTGTGTTCTCTCTGTGTCTGTGTGGGTTTCCTCCGAGTGACTGTCTCTGAGGAGTGTGGTGTGTTCTCCCTGTGTCTGCATGGGTTTCCTCCGGGTGACTGTCTGTGAGAAGTGTGGTGTGTTCTCCCTGTGTCTGCGTGGGTTTCCTCTGGGTGACTGTCTGTGAGGAGTGTGGTGTGTTCTCCCTGTGTCTGCGTGGGTTTCCTCCAGGTGACTGTCTGTGAGGAGTGTGGTTTGTTCTCCCTATGTCTGCGTGGGTTTCCTCTGGGTGACTGTCTCTGAGGAGTGTGGTTTGTTCTCCCTATGTCTGCGTGGGTTTCCTCCAGGTGATTGTCTGTGAGGAGTGTGGTGTGTTCTCCCTGTGTCTGCGTGGGTTTCCTCCAGGTGACTGTCTGTGAGAAGTGTGGTGTGTTCTCACTGTGTCTGCGTGGGTTTCCTCCGGGTGACTGTCTCTGAGGAGTGTGGTGTGTTCTCCCTTTGTCTGCGTGGGTTTCCTCCGGGTGACTGTCTGTGAGTAGTGTGGTGTGTTCTCTCTGTGTCTGTGTGGGTTTCCTCTGGGTGACTGTCTGTGAGGAGTGTGGTGTGTTCTCCCTGTGTCTGCGTGGGTTTCCTCCAGGTGACTGTCTCTGAGGAGTGTGGTTTGTTCTCCCTATGTCTGCGTGGGTTTCCTCCAGGTGATTGTCTGTGAGTAGTGTGGTGTGTTCTCTCTGTGTCTGTGTGGGTTTCCTCTGGGTGACTGTCTGTGAGGAGTGTGGTGTGTTCTCCCTGTGTCTGCGTGGGTTTCCTCCAGGTGACTGTCTCTGAGGAGTGTGGTTTGTTCTCCCTATGTCTGCGTGGGTTTCCTCCAGGTGATTGTCTGTGAGGAGTGTGGTGTGTTCTCCCTGTGTCTGCGTGGGTTTCCTCCAGGTGACTGTTTGTGAGAAGTGTGGTGTGTTCTCTCTGTGTCTGTGTGGGTTTCCTCCGAGTGACTGTCTCTGAGGAGTGTAGTGTGTTCTCCCTGTGTCTGCATGGGTTTCCTCCGGGTGACTGTCTGTGAGGAGTGTGGTGTGTTCTCCCTGTGTCTGCGTGGGTTTCCTCCGGGTGACTGTCTGTGAGGAGTGTGGAGTGTTCTCCGTGTCTGCATGGGTTTCCCCCGGGTGACTGTCTGTGAGTAGTGTGGTGTGTTCTCTCTGTGTCTGCGTGGGTTTCCTCCAGGTGACTGTGAGGAGTGTGGTTTGTTCTCCCTGTGTCTGCGTGGGTTTCCTTCGGGAGACTGTCTGTGAGGAGTGTGGTGTGTTCTCTCTGTGCCTGCGTAGGTTTCCTCCGGGTGACTGTCTGTGAGGAGTGTGGTTTGTTCTCTCTGTGTCTGCGTGGGTTTCCTCCGGGTGACTGTGAGGAGTGTGGTGTGTTCTCCCTGTGTCTGCGTGGGTTTCCTCCGGTTGATTGTCTGTGAGGAGTGTAGTGTGTTCTCTCTGTGTCTGGGTGGGCTTCCTCCGGGTGACTGTCTGTGAGGAGTGTGGTGTGTTCTCCGTGTCTGCGTGGGTTTCCCCCGGGTGACTGTCTGTGAGTAGTGTGGTGTGTTCTCTCTGTGTCTGCGTGGGTTTCCTCCAGGTGACTGTGAGGTGTGTGGTTTGTTCTCCCTGTGTCTGCGTGGGTTTCCTTCGGGAGACTGTCTGTGAGGAGTGTGGTGTGTTCTCTCTGTGCCTGCGTGGGTTTCCTCCGGGTGACTGTCTGTGAGGAGTGTGGTGTGTTCTCTTTGTGTCTGCGTGGGTTTCCTCCAGGTGACTGTCTGTGAGGAGTGTGGTGTGTTCTCCCTGTGTCTGCGTGGGTTTCCTCTGGGTGACAGTCTGTGAGGTGTGTGGTGTGTTCTCCCTGTGTCTGCGTGGGTTTCCTCCAGGTGACTGTCTGTGAGAAGTGTGGTGTGTTCTCCCTGTGTCTGCGTGGGTTTCCTCTGGGTGACTGTCTGTGAGGAGTGTGGTGAGTTCTCCCTGTGTCTGCGTGGGTTTCCTCCAGGTGATTGTCTGTGAGTAGTGTGGTGTGTTCTCCCTGTGTCTGCGTGGGTTTCCTCCAGGTGACTGTCTGTGAGAAGTGTGGTGTGTTCTCACTGTGTCTGCGTGGGTTTCCTCCGGGTGACTGTCTCTGAGGAGTGTGGTGTGTTCTCCCTTTGTCTGCGTGGGTTTCCTCCGGGTGACTGTCTGTGAGTAGTGTGGTGTGTTCTCTCTGTGTCTGTGTGGGTTTCCTCTGGGTGACTGTCTGTGAGGAGTGTGGTGTGTTCTCCCTGTGTCTGCGTGGGTTTCCTCCAGGTGACTGTCTCTGAGGAGTGTGGTTTGTTCTCCCTATGTCTGCGTGGGTTTCCTCCAGGTGATTGTCTGTGAGGAGTGTGGAGTGTTCTCCCTGTGTCTGTGTGGGTTTCCTCTGGTTGACTGTCTGTGAGGAGTGTGGTGTGTTCTCCCTGTGTCTGCGTGGGTTTCCTCCAGGTGACTGTTTGTGAGAAGTGTGGTGTGTTCTCTCTGTGTCTGTGTGGGTTTCCTCCGAGTGACTGTCTCTGAGGAGTGTAGTGTGTTCTCCCTGTGTCTGCATGGGTTTCCTCCGGGTGACTGTCTGTGAGGAGTGTGGTGTGTTCTCCCTGTGTCTGCGTGGGTTTCCTCCGGGTGACTGTCTGTGAGGAGTGTGGAGTGTTCTCCGTGTCTGCATGGGTTTCCCCCGGGTGACTGTCTGTGAGTAGTGTGGTGTGTTCTCTCTGTGTCTGCGTGGGTTTCCTCCAGGTGACTGTGAGGAGTGTGGTTTGTTCTCCCTGTGTCTGCGTGGGTTTCCTTCGGGAGACTGTCTGTGAGGAGTGTGGTGTGTTCTCTCTGTGCCTGCGTAGGTTTCCTCCGGGTGACTGTCTGTGAGGAGTGTGGTTTGTTCTCTCTGTGTCTGCGTGGGTTTCCTCCGGGTGACTGTCTGTGAGGAGTGTGGTGTGTTCTCTCTGTGTCTGCGTGGGTTTCCTCCAGGTGACTGTGAGGAGTGTGATTTGTTCTCCCTGTGTCTGCGTGGGTTTCCTTCGGGTGACTGTCTGTGAGGAGTGTGGTGTGTTCTCCCTGTGTCTGTGTGGGTTTCTTCCGGGTGACTGTCTGTGAGGAGTGTGGTGTGTTCTCTCTGTGTCTGCGTAGGTTTCCTCCAGGTGACTGTCTGTGAGGAGTGTGGTGTGTTCTTTCTGTGTCTGTGTGGGTTTCCTCCGGGTGACTGTGAGGAGTGTGGTGTGTTCTCCCCGTGTTTGTGTGGGTTTCCTCCGGGTGACTGTCTGTGAGGAGTGTGGTGTGTTCTCCCTGTGTCTGCGTGGGATTCCTCTGGGTGACTGTGAGGATTGTGGTTTGTTCTCCCTGTGTCTGTGTGGGTTTCCTCCGGGTGACTGTCTGTGAGGTGTGTGGTGTGTTCTCCCTGTGTCTGCGTGGGTTTCCTCCGGGTGACTGTCTGTGAGGAGTGTGGTGTGTTCTCCCTTTGTCTGCGTGGGTTTCCTCCGGGTGACTGTCTGTGAGTAGTGTGGTGTGTTCTTTCTGTGTCTGTGTGGGTTTCCTCTGGGTGACTGTCTGTGAGGAGTGTGGTGTGTTCTCCCTGTGTCTGCGTGGGTTTCCTCCAGGTGACTGTCTCTGAGGAGTGTGGTTTGTTCTCCCTATGTCTGCGTGGGTTTCCTCCAGGTGATTGTCTGTGAGGAGTGTGGAGTGTTCTCCCTGTGTCTGTGTGGGTTTCCTCTGGTTGACTGTCTGTGAGGAGTGTGGTGTGTTCTCCCTGTGTCTGCGTGGGTTTCCTCCAGGTGACTGTTTGTGAGAAGTGTGGTGTGTTCTCTCTGTGTCTGTGTGGGTTTCCTCCGAGTGACTGTCTCTGAGGAGTGTAGTGTGTTCTCCCTGTGTCTGCATGGGTTTCCTCCGGGTGACTGTCTGTGAGGAGTGTGGTGTGTTCTCACTGTGTCTGCGTGGGTTTCCTCCGGGTGACTGTCTCTGAGGAGTGTGGTGTGTTCTCCCTTTGTCTGCGTGGGTTTCCTCCGGGTGACTGTCTGTGAGTAGTGTGGTGTGTTCTTTCTGTGTCTGTGTGGGTTTCCTCTGGGTGACTGTCTGTGAGGAGTGTGGTGTGTTCTCCCTGTGTCTGCGTGGGTTTCCTCCAGGTGACTGTCTCTGAGGAGTGTGGTTTGTTCTCCCTATGTCTGCGTGGGTTTCCTCCAGGTGATTGTCTGTGAGGAGTGTGGAGTGTTCTCCCTGTGTCTGTGTGGGTTTCCTCTGGTTGACTGTCTGTGAGGAGTGTGGTGTGTTCTCCCTGTGTCTGCGTGGGTTTCCTCCAGGTGACTGTTTGTGAGAAGTGTGGTGTGTTCTCTCTGTGTCTGTGTGGGTTTCCTCCAGGTGACTGTCTCTGAGGAGTGTGGTTTGTTCTCCCTATGTCTGCGTGGGTTTCCTCCAGGTGATTGTCTGTGAGGAGTGTGGAGTGTTCTCCCTGTGTCTGTGTGGGTTTCCTCTGGTTGACTGTCTGTGAGGAGTGTGGTGTGTTCTCCCTGTGTCTGCGTGGGTTTCCTCCAGGTGACTGTTTGTGAGAAGTGTGGTGTGTTCTCTCTGTGTCTGTGTGGGTTTCCTCCGAGTGACTGTCTCTGAGGAGTGTAGTGTGTTCTCCCTGTGTCTGCATGGGTTTCCTCCGGGTGACTGTCTGTGAGGAGTGTGGTGTGTTCTCCCTGTGTCTGCGTGGGTTTCCTCCGGGTGACTGTCTGTGAGGAGTGTGGAGTGTTCTCCGTGTCTGCATGGGTTTCCCCCGGGTGACTGTCTGTGAGTAGTGTGGTGTGTTCTCTCTGTGTCTGCGTGGGTTTCCTCCAGGTGACTGTGAGGAGTGTGGTTTGTTCTCCCTGTGTCTGCGTGGGTTTCCTTCGGGAGACTGTCTGTGAGGAGTGTGGTGTGTTCTCTCTGTGCCTGCGTAGGTTTCCTCCGGGTGACTGTCTGTGAGGAGTGTGGTTTGTTCTCTCTGTGTCTGCGTGGGTTTCCTCCGGGTGACTGTCTGTGAGGAGTGTGGTGTGTTCTCTCTGTGTCTGCGTGGGTTTCCTCCAGGTGACTGTGAGGAGTGTGGTTTGTTCTCCCTGTGTCTGCGTGGGTTTCCTTCGGGTGACTGTCTGTGAGGAGTGTGGTGTGTTCTCCCTGTGTCTGTGTGGGTTTCTTCCGGGTGACTGTCTGTGAGGAGTGTGGTGTGTTCTCTCTGTGTCTGCGTAGGTTTCCTCCAGGTGACTGTCTGTGAGGAGTGTGGTGTGTTCTCTCTGTGTCTGTGTGGGTTTCCTCCGGGTGACTGTGAGGAGTGTGGTGTGTTCTCCCCGTGTTTGTGTGGGTTTCCTCCGGGTGACTGTCTGTGAGGAGTGTGGTGTGTTCTCCCTGTGTCTGCGTGGGATTCCTCTGGGTGACTGTGAGGATTGTGGTTTGTTCTCCCTGTGTCTGTGTGGGTTTCCTCCGGGTGACTGTCTGTGAGGTGTGTGGTGTGTTCTCCCTGTGTCTGCGTGGGTTTCCTCCGGGTGACTGTCTGTGAGGAGTGTGGTGTGTTATCCCTGTGTCTGTGTGGGTTTCCTCCAGGTGACTGTCTGTGAAGAGTGTGGTGTGATCTCTCTATGTCTGGGTGGGCTTCCTCTGGGTGACTGTCTTTGAGGAGTGTGGTGTGTTCTCTTTGTGTCTGCGTGGGTTTCCTCCAGGTGACTGTCTGTGAAGAGTGTGGTGTGTTCTCCCTGTGTCTGCGTGGGTTTCCTCCTGGTGATTGTCTGTGAGGATTGGGGTGTGTTCTCTCTGTTTCTGGGTGGGTTTCCTCCGGGTGACTTTCTCTGAGGAGTGTGGTGTGTTCTCCCTGTGTCTGCGTGGGTTTCCTCCGGGTGACTGTTTGTGAGGAGTGTGGTGTGTTCTCTCTGTGTCTGCGTGGGATTCCTCTGGGTGACTGTGAGGATTGTGGTTTGTTCTCCCTGTGTCTGTGTGGGTTTCCTCCGGGTGACTGTCTGTGAGGTGTGTGGTGTGTTCTCCCTGTGTCTGCGTGGGTTTCCTCCGGGTGATTGTCTGTGAGGATTGGGGTGTGTTCTCTCTGTTTCTGGGTGGGTTTCCTCCGGGTGACTTTCTCTGAGGAGTGTGGTGTGTTCTCTCTGTGTCTGCGTGGGTTTCCTCTGGGTGACTGTGAGGATTGTGGTTTGTACTCCCTGTGTCTGTGTGGGTTTCCTCTGGGTGACTGTCTGTGAGGTGTGTGGTGTGTTCTCCCTGTGTCTGCGTGGGTTTCCTCCGGGTGATTGTCTGTGAGGATTGGGGTGTGTTCTCTCTGTTTCTGGGTGGGTTTCCTCCGGGTGACTTTCTCTGAGGAGTGTGGTGTGTTCTCCCTGTGTCTGCGTGGGTTTCCTCCGGGTGACTGTTTTTGAGGAGTGTGGTGTGTTCTCTCTGTGTCTGCGTGGGTTTCCTCTGGGTGACTGTGAGGAGTGTGGTGTGTTCTCCCTGTGTCTGCGTGGGTTTCCTCTGGGTGACTGTCTGTGAGGTGTGTGGTGTGTTCTCCCTGTGTCTGTGTGGGTTTCCTCCGGGTGACTGTCTGTTAAGAGTGTGGTGTGTTCTCTCTATGTCTGGGTGGGCTTCCTCTGGGTGACTGTCTGTGAGCAGTGTGGTGTGTTCTCTTTGTGTCTGCGTGGGTTTCCTCCAGGTGACTGTCTGTGAGGAGTGTGGTGTGTTCTCCCTGTGTCTGCGTGGGTTTCCTCCGGTTGATTGTCTGTGAGGAGTGTAGTGTGTTCTCTCTGTGTCTGGGTGGGCTTCCTCTGGGTGACTGTCTGTGAGGAGTGTGGTGTGTTCTCTCTGTGTCTGCGTAGGTTTCCTCCAGGTGACTGTCTGTGAGGAGTGTGGTGTGTTCTCTCTGTGTCTGTGTGGGTTTCCTCCGGGTGACTGTGAGGAGTGTGGTGTGTTCTCCCCGTGTTTATGTGGGTTTCCTCCGGGTGACTGTCTGTGAGGAGTGTGGTGTGTTCTCCCTGTGTCTGCGTGAGTTTCCTCCGGGTGACTTTCTCTGAGGAGTGTGGTGTGTTCTCCCTGTGTCTGTGTGGGTTTCCTCCGGGTGACTGTCTGTGAGGTGTGTGGTGTGTTCTCCCTGTGTCTGCGTGGGATTCCTCTGGGTGACTGTGAGGATTGTGGTTTGTTCTCCCTGTGTCTGTGTGGGTTTCCTCCGGGTGACTGTCTGTGAGGTGTTTGGTGTGTTCTCCCTGTGTCTGCGTGGGTTTCCTCCGGGTGACTGTCTGTGAGGAGTGTGGTGTGTTATCCCTGTGTCTGTGTGGGTTTCCTCCGGGTGACTGTCTGTGAAGAGTGTGGTGTGTTCTCTCTGTGTCTGGGTGGGCTTCCTCTGGGTGACTGTCTTTGAGGAGTGTGGTGTGTTCTCTTTGTGTCTGCGTGGGTTTCCTCCAGGTGACTGTCTGTGAAGAGTGTGGTGTGTTCTCCCTGTGTCTGCGTGGGTTTCCTCCGGGTGATTGTCTGTGAGGATTGGGGTGTGTTCTCTCTGTTTCTGGGTGGGTTTCCTCCGGGTGACTGTCTGTGAGGAGTGTGGTGTGTTCTCCCTGTGTCTGCGTGGGTTTCCTCCGGGTGACTATCTGTGAGGAGTGTGGTGTGTTCTCTCTGTGTCTGCGTGGGATTCCTCTGGGTGACTGTGAGGATTGTGGTTTGTTCTCCCTGTGTCTGTGTGGGTTTCCTCCGGGTGACTGTCTGTGAGGTGTGTGGTGTGTTCTCCCTGTGTCTGCGTGGGTTTCCTCCGGGTGACTGTCTGTGAGGAGTGTGGTGTGTTATCCCTGTGTCTGTGTGGGTTTCCTCCAGGTGACTGTCTGTGAAGAGTGTGGTGTGATCTCTCTATGTCTGGGTGGGCTTCCTCTGGGTGACTGTCTTTGAGGAGTGTGGTGTGTTCTCTTTGTGTCTGCGTGGGTTTCCTCCAGGTGACTGTCTGTGAAGAGTGTGGTGTGTTCTCCCTGTGTCTGCGTGTGTTTCCTCCGGGTGATTGTCTGTGAGGATTGGGGTGTGTTCTCTCTGTTTCTGGGTGGGTTTCCTCCGGGTGACTTTCTCTGAGGAGTGTGGTGTGTTCTCCCTGTGTCTGCGTGGGTTTCCTCCGGGTGACTGTTTGTGAGGAGTGTGGTGTGTTCTCTCTGTGTCTGCGTGGGATTCCTCTGGGTGACTGTGAGGATTGTGGTTTGTTCTCCCTGTGTCTGTGTGGGTTTCCTCCGGGTGATTGTCTGTGAGGATTGGGGTGTGTTCTCTCTGTTTCTGGGTGGGTTTCCTCCGGGTGAATTTCTCTGAGGAGTGTGGTGTGTTCTCCCTGTATCTGCGTGGGTTTCCTCTGGGTGAATGTTTTTGAGGAGTGTGGTGTGTTCTCTCTGTGTCTGCGTGGGTTTCCTCTGGGTGACTGTGAGGATTGTGGTTTGTACTCCCTGTGTCTGTGTGGGTTTCCTCTGGGTGACTGTCTGTGAGGTGTGTGGTGTGTTCTCCCTGTGTCTGCGTGGGTTTCCTCCGGGTGATTGTCTGTGAGGATTGGGGTGTGTTCTCTCTGTTTCTGGGTGGGTTTCCTCCGGGTGACTTTCTCTGAGGAGTGTGGTGTGTTCTCCCTGTGTCTGCGTGGGTTTCCTCCGGGTGACTGTTTTTGAGGAGTGTGGTGTGTTCTCTCTGTGTCTGCGTGGGTTTCCTCTGGGTGACTGTGAGGAGTGTGGTGTGTTCTCCCTGTGTCTGCGTGGGTTTCCTCTGGGTGACTGTCTGTGAGGTGTGTGGTGTGTTCTCCCTGTGTCTGTGTGGGTTTCCTCCGGGTGACTGTCTGTGAAGAGTGTGGTGTGTTCTCTCTATGTCTGGGTGGGCTTCCTCTGGGTGACTGTCTGTGAGCAGTGTGGTGTGTTCTCTTTGTGTCTGCGTGGGTTTCCTCCAGGTGACTGTCTGTGAGGAGTGTGGTGTGTTCTCCCTGTGTCTGCGTGGGTTTCCTCCGGTTGATTGTCTGTGAGGAGTGTAGTGTGTTCTCTCTGTGTCTGGGTGGGCTTCCTCTGGGTGACTGTCTGTGAGGAGTGTGGTGTGTTCTCTCTGTGTCTGCGTAGGTTTCCTCCAGGTGACTGTCTGTGAGGAGTGTGGTGTGTTCTCTCTGTGTCTGTGTGGGTTTCCTCCGGGTGACTGTGAGGAGTGTGGTGTGTTCTCCCCGTGATTATGTGGGTTTCCTCCGGGTGACTGTCTGTGAGGAGTGTGGTGTGTTCTCCCTGTGTCTGCGTGAGTTTCCTCCGGGTGACTTTCTCTGAGGAGTGTGGTGTGTTCTCCCTGTGTCTGTGCGGGTTTCCTCCGGGTGACTGTCTGTGAGGTGTGTGGTGTGTTCTCCCTGTGTCTGCGTGGGATTCCTCTGGGTGACTGTGAGGATTGTGGTTTGTTCTCCCTGTGTTTGTGTGGGTTTCCTCCGGGTGACTGTCTGTGAGGTGTGTGGTGTGTTCTCCCTGTGTCTGCATGGGTTTCCTCCGGGTGACTGTCTGTGAGGAGTGTGGTGTGTTATCCCTGTGTCTGTGTGGGTTTCCTCCGGGTGACTGTCTGTGAAGAGTGTGGTGTGTTCTCTCTGTGTCTGGGTGGGCTTCCTCTGGGTGACTGTCTTTGAGGAGTGTGGTGTGTTCTCTTTGTGTCTGCGTGGGTTTCCTCCAGGTGACTGTCTGTGAAGAGTGTGGTGTGTTCTCCCTGTGTCTGCGTGGGTTTCCTCCGGGTGATTGTCTGTGAGGATTGGGGTGTGTTCTCTCTGTTTCTGGGTGGGTTTCCTCCGGGTGACTGTCTGTGAGGAGTGTGGTGTGTTCTCCCTGTGTCTGCGTGGGTTTCCTCCGGTTGATTGTCTGTGAGGAGTGTAGTGTGTTCTCTCTGTGTCTGGGTGGGCTTCCTCTGGGTGACTGTCTGTGAGGAGTGTGGTGTGTTCTCTCTGTGTCTGCGTAGGTTTCCTCCAGGTGACTGTCTGTGAGGAGTGTGGTGTGTTCTCTCTGTGTCTGTGTGGGTTTCCTCCGGGTGACTGTGAGGAGTGTGGTGTGTTCTCCCCGTGATTATGTGGGTTTCCTCCGGGTGACTGTCTGTGAGGAGTGTGGTGTGTTCTCCCTGTGTCTGCGTGAGTTTCCTCCGGGTGACTTTCTCTGAGGAGTGTGGTGTGTTCTCCCTGTGTCTGTGCGGGTTTCCTCCGGGTGACTGTCTGTGAGGTGTGTGGTGTGTTCTCCCTGTGTCTGCGTGGGATTCCTCTGGGTGACTGTGAGGATTGTGGTTTGTTCTCCCTGTGTTTGTGTGGGTTTCCTCCGGGTGACTGTCTGTGAGGTGTGTGGTGTGTTCTCCCTGTGTCTGCATGGGTTTCCTCCGGGTGACTGTCTGTGAGGAGTGTGGTGTGTTATCCCTGTGTCTGTGTGGGTTTCCTCCGGGTGACTGTCTGTGAGGTGTGTGGTGTGTTATCCCTGTGTCTGTGTGGGTTTCCTCCGGGTGACTGTCTGTGAAGAGTGTGGTGTGTTCTCTCTGTGTCTGGGTGGGCTTCCTCTGGGTGACTGTCTTTGAGGAGTGTGGTGTGTTCTCTTTGTGTCTGCGTGGGTTTCCTCCAGGTGACTGTCTGTGAAGAGTGTGGTGTGTTCTCCCTGTGTCTGCGTGGGTTTCCTCCGGGTGATTGTCTGTGAGGATTGGGGTGTGTTCTCTCTGTTTCTGGGTGGGTTTCCTCCGGGTGACTGTCTGTGAGGAGTGTGGTGTGTTCTCCCTGTGTCTGCGTGGGTTTCCTCCGGGTGACTATCTGTGAGGAGTGTGGTGTGTTCTCTCTGTGTCTGCGTGGGATTCCTCAGGGTGACTGTGAGGATTGTGGTTTGTTCTCCCTGTGTCTGTGTGGGTTTCCTCCGGGTGACTGTCTGTGAGGTGTGTGGTGTGTTCTCCCTGTGTCTGTGTGGGTTTCCTCCGGGTGATTGTCTGTGAGGATTGGGGTGTGTTCTCTCTGTTTCTGGGTGGGTTTCCTCCGGGTGACTTTCTCTGAGGAGTGTGGTGTGTTCTCCCTGTGTCTGCGTGGGTTTCCTCTGGGTGACTGTTTTTGAGGACTGTGGTGTGTTCTCTCTGTGTCTGCGTGGGTTTCCTCTGGGTGACTGTGAGGATTGTGGTTTGTACTCCCTGTGTCTGTGTGGGTTTCCTCTGGGTGACTGTCTGTGAGGTGTGTGGTGTGTTCTCCCTGTGTCTGTGTGGGTTTCCTCCGGGTGACTGTCTGTGAAGAGTGTGGTGTGTTCTCTCTATGTCTGGGTGGGCTTCCTCTGGGTGACTGTCTGTGAGCAGTGTGGTGTGTTCTCTTTGTGTCTGCGTGGGTTTCCTCCAGGTGACTGTCTGTGAGGAGTGTGGTGTGTTCTCCCTGTGTCTGCGTGGGTTTCCTCCGGTTGATTGTCTGTGAGGAGTGTAGTGTGTTCTCTCTGTGTCTGGGTGGGCTTCCTCTGGGTGACTGTCTGTGAGGAGTGTGGTGTGTTCTCTCTGTGTCTGCGTAGGTTTCCTCCAGGTGACTGTCTGTGAGGAGTGTGGTGTGTTCTCTCTGTGTCTGTGTGGGTTTCCTCCGGGTGACTGTGAGGAGTGTGGTGTGTTCTCCCCGTGATTATGTGGGTTTCCTCCGGGTGACTGTCTGTGAGGAGTGTGGTGTGTTCTCCCTGTGTCTGCGTGAGTTTCCTCCGGGTGACTTTCTCTGAGGAGTGTGGTGTGTTCTCCCTGTGTCTGTGCGGGTTTCCTCCGGGTGACTGTCTGTGAGGTGTGTGGTGTGTTCTCCCTGTGTCTGCGTGGGATTCCTCTGGGTGACTGTGAGGATTGTGGTTTGTTCTCCCTGTGTTTGTGTGGGTTTCCTCCGGGTGACTGTCTGTGAGGTGTGTGGTGTGTTCTCCCTGTGTCTGCATGGGTTTCCTCCGGGTGACTGTCTGTGAGGAGTGTGGTGTGTTATCCCTGTGTCTGTGTGGGTTTCCTCCGGGTGACTGTCTGTGAAGAGTGTGGTGTGTTCTCTCTGTGTCTGGGTGGGCTTCCTCTGGGTGACTGTCTTTGAGGAGTGTGGTGTGTTCTCTTTGTGTCTGCGTGGGTTTCCTCCAGGTGACTGTCTGTGAAGAGTGTGGTGTGTTCTCCCTGTGTCTGCGTGGGTTTCCTCCGGGTGATTGTCTGTGAGGATTGGGGTGTGTTCTCTCTGTTTCTGGGTGGGTTTCCTCCGGGTGACTGTCTGTGAGGAGTGTGGTGTGTTCTCCCTGTGTCTGCGTGGGTTTCCTCCGGTTGATTGTCTGTGAGGAGTGTAGTGTGTTCTCTCTGTGTCTGGGTGGGCTTCCTCTGGGTGACTGTCTGTGAGGAGTGTGGTGTGTTCTCTCTGTGTCTGCGTAGGTTTCCTCCAGGTGACTGTCTGTGAGGAGTGTGGTGTGTTCTCTCTGTGTCTGTGTGGGTTTCCTCCGGGTGACTGTGAGGAGTGTGGTGTGTTCTCCCCGTGATTATGTGGGTTTCCTCCGGGTGACTGTCTGTGAGGAGTGTGGTGTGTTCTCCCTGTGTCTGCGTGAGTTTCCTCCGGGTGACTTTCTCTGAGGAGTGTGGTGTGTTCTCCCTGTGTCTGTGCGGGTTTCCTCCGGGTGACTGTCTGTGAGGTGTGTGGTGTGTTCTCCCTGTGTCTGCGTGGGATTCCTCTGGGTGACTGTGAGGATTGTGGTTTGTTCTCCCTGTGTTTGTGTGGGTTTCCTCCGGGTGACTGTCTGTGAGGTGTGTGGTGTGTTCTCCCTGTGTCTGCATGGGTTTCCTCCGGGTGACTGTCTGTGAGGAGTGTGGTGTGTTATCCCTGTGTCTGTGTGGGTTTCCTCCGGGTGACTGTCTGTGAGGTGTGTGGTGTGTTATCCCTGTGTCTGTGTGGGTTTCCTCCGGGTGACTGTCTGTGAAGAGTGTGGTGTGTTCTCTCTGTGTCTGGGTGGGCTTCCTCTGGGTGACTGTCTTTGAGGAGTGTGGTGTGTTCTCTTTGTGTCTGCGTGGGTTTCCTCCAGGTGACTGTCTGTGAAGAGTGTGGTGTGTTCTCCCTGTGTCTGCGTGGGTTTCCTCCGGGTGATTGTCTGTGAGGATTGGGGTGTGTTCTCTCTGTTTCTGGGTGGGTTTCCTCCGGGTGACTGTCTGTGAGGAGTGTGGTGTGTTCTCCCTGTGTCTGCGTGGGTTTCCTCCGGGTGACTATCTGTGAGGAGTGTGGTGTGTTCTCTCTGTGTCTGCGTGGGATTCCTCAGGGTGACTGTGAGGATTGTGGTTTGTTCTCCCTGTGTCTGTGTGGGTTTCCTCCGGGTGACTGTCTGTGAGGTGTGTGGTGTGTTCTCCCTGTGTCTGTGTGGGTTTCCTCCGGGTGATTGTCTGTGAGGATTGGGGTGTGTTCTCTCTGTTTCTGGGTGGGTTTCCTCCGGGTGACTTTCTCTGAGGAGTGTGGTGTGTTCTCCCTGTGTCTGCGTGGGTTTCCTCTGGGTGACTGTTTTTGAGGACTGTGGTGTGTTCTCTCTGTGTCTGCGTGGGTTTCCTCTGGGTGACTGTGAGGATTGTGGTTTGTACTCCCTGTGTCTGTGTGGGTTTCCTCTGGGTGACAGTCTGTGAGGTGTGTGGTGTGTTCTCCCTGTGTCTGCGTGGGTTTCCTCCAGGTGACTGTCTGTGAGAAGTGTGGTGTGTTCTCCCTGTGTCTGCGTGGGTTTCCTCTGGGTGACTGTCTGTGAGGAGTGTGGTGTGTTCTCCCTGTGTCTGCGTGGGTTTCCTCCAGGTGATTGTCTGTGAGGAGTGTGGTGTGTTCTCCCTGTGTCTGCGTGGGTTTCCTCCAGGTGACTGTCTGTGAGAAGTGTGGTGTGTTCTCACTGTGTCTGCGTGGGTTTCCTCCGGGTGACTGTCTCTGAGGAGTGTGGTGTGTTCTCCCTTTGTCTGCGTGGGTTTGCTCCGGGTGACTGTCTGTGAGTAGTGTGGTGTGTTCTCTCTGTGTCTGTGTGGGTTTCCTCTGGGTGACTGTCTGTGAGGAGTGTGGTGTGTTCTCCCTGTGTCTGCGTGGGTTTCCTCCAGGTGACTGTCTCTGAGGAGTGTGGTTTGTTCTCCCTATGTCTGCGTGGGTTTCCTCCAGGTGATTGTCTGTGAGGAGTGTGGAGTGTTCTCCCTGTGTCTGTGTGGGTTTCCTCTGGTTGACTGTCTGTGAGGAGTGTGGTGTGTTCTCCCTGTGTCCGCGTGGGTTTCCTCCAGGTGACTGTTTGTGAGAAGTGTGGTGTGTTCTCTCTGTGTCTGTGTGGGTTTCCTCCGAGTGACTGTCTCTGAGGAGTGTAGTGTGTTCTCCCTGTGTCTGCATGGGTTTCCTCCGGGTGACTGTCTGTGAGGAGTGTGGTGTGTTCTCCCTGTGTCTGCGTGGGTTTCCTCCGGGTGACTGTCTGTGAGGAGTGTGGAGTGTTCTCCGTGTCTGCATGGGTTTCCCCCGGGTGACTGTCTGTGAGTAGTGTGGTGTGTTCTCTCTGTGTCTGCGTGGGTTTCCTCCAGGTGACTGTGAGGAGTGTGGTGTGTTCTCTCTGTGCCTGCGTAGGTTTCCTCCGGGTGACTGTCTGTGAGGAGTGTGGTTTGTTCTCTCTGTGTCTGCGTGGGTTTCCTCCGGGTGACTGTCTGTGAGGAGTGTGGTGTGGTCTCTCTGTGTCTGCGTGGGTTTCCTCCAGGTGACTGTGAGGAGTGTGGTTTGTTCTCCCTGTGTCTGCGTGGGTTTCCTTCGGGTGACTGTCTGTGAGGAGTGTGGTGTGTTCTCCCTGTGTCTGTGTGGGTTTCTTCCGGGTGACTGTCTGTGAGGAGTGTGGTGTGTTCTCTCTGTGTCTGCGTAGGTTTCCTCCAGGTGACTGTCTGTGAGGAGTGTGGTGTGTTCTCTCTGTGTCTGTGTGGGTTTCCTCCGGGTGACTGTGAGGAGTGTGGTGTGTTCTCCCCGTGTTTGTGTGGGTTTCCTCCGGGTGACTGTCTCTGAGGAGTGTGGTGTGTTCTCCCTGTGTCTGCGTGAGTTTCCTCCGGGTGACTTTCTCTGAGGAGTGTGGTGTGTTCTCCCTGTGTCTGTGTGGGTTTCCTACGGGTGACTGTCTGTGAGGTGTGTGGTGTGTTCTCCCTGTGTCTGCGTGGGATTCCTCTGGGTGACTGTGAGGATTGTGGTTTGTTCTCCCTGTGTCTGTGTGGGTTTCCTCCGGGTGACTGTCTGTGAGGTGTGTGGTGTGTTCTCCCTGTGTCTGCGTGGGTTTCCTCCGGGTGACTGTCTGTGAGGTGTGTGGTGTGTTCTCCCTGTGTCTGTGCGGGTTTCCTCCGGGTGACTGTCTGTGAAGAGTGTGGTGTGTTCTCTCTATGTCTGGGTGGGCTTCCTCTGGGTGACTGTCTGTGAGCAGTGTGGTGTGTTCTCTTTGTGTCTGCGTGGGTTTCCTCCAGGTGACTGTCTGTGAGGAGTGTGGTGTGTTCTCCCTGTGTCTGCGTGGGTTTCCTCCGGTTGATTGTCTGTGAGGAGTGTAGTGTGTTCTCTCTGTGTCTGGGTGGGCTTCCTCTGGGTGACTGTCTGTGAGGAGTGTGGTGTGTTCTCTCTGTGTCTGCGTAGGTTTCCTCCAGGTGACTGTCTGTGAGGAGTGTGGTGTGTTCTCTCTGTGTCTGTGTGGGTTTCCTCCGGGTGACTGTGAGGAGTGTGGTGTGTTCTCCCCGTGTTTGTGTGGGTTTCCTCCGGGTGACTGTCTGTGAGGAGTGTGGTGTGTTCTCCCTGTGTCTGCGTGGGATTCCTCTGGGTGACTGTGAGGATTGTGGTTTGTTCTCCCTGTGTCTGCGTGGGTTTCCTTCGGGAGACTGTCTGTGAGGAGTGTGGTGTGTTCTCTCTGTGCCTGCGTAGGTTTCCTCCGGGTGACTGTCTGTGAGGAGTGTGGTTTGTTCTCTCTGTGTCTGCGTGGGTTTCCTCCGGGTGACTGTGAGGAGTGTGGTGTGTTCTCCCTGTGTCTGCGTGGGTTTCCTCCGGTTGATTGTCTGTGAGGAGTGTAGTGTGTTCTCTCTGTGTCTGGGTGGGCTTCCTCCGGGTGACTGTCTGTGAGGAGTGTGGTGTGTTCTCCGTGTCTGCGTGGGTTTCCCCCGGGTGACTGTCTGTGAGTAGTGTGGTGTGTTCTCTCTGTGTCTGCGTGGGTTTCCTCCAGGTGACTGTGAGGTGTGTGGTTTGTTCTCCCTGTGTCTGCGTGGGTTTCCTTCGGGAGACTGTCTGTGAGGAGTGTGGTGTGTTCTCTCTGTGCCTGCGTGGGTTTCCTCCGGGTGACTGTCTGTGAGGAGTGTGGTGTGTTCTCTTTGTGTCTGCGTGGGTTTCCTCCAGGTGACTGTCTGTGAGGAGTGTGGTGTGTTCTCCCTGTGTCTGCGTGGGTTTCCTCTGGGTGACAGTCTGTGAGGTGTGTGGTGTGTTCTCCCTGTGTCTGCGTGGGTTTCCTCCAGGTGACTGTCTGTGAGAAGTGTGGTGTGTTCTCCCTGTGTCTGCGTGGGTTTCCTCTGGGTGACTGTCTGTGAGGAGTGTGGTGAGTTCTCCCTGTGTCTGCGTGGGTTTCCTCCAGGTGATTGTCTGTGAGTAGTGTGGTGTGTTCTCCCTGTGTCTGCGTGGGTTTCCTCCAGGTGACTGTCTGTGAGAAGTGTGGTGTGTTCTCACTGTGTCTGCGTGGGTTTCCTCCGGGTGACTGTCTCTGAGGAGTGTGGTGTGTTCTCCCTTTGTCTGCGTGGGTTTCCTCCGGGTGACTGTCTGTGAGTAGTGTGGTGTGTTCTCTCTGTGTCTGTGTGGGTTTCCTCTGGGTGACTGTCTGTGAGGAGTGTGGTGTGTTCTCCCTGTGTCTGCGTGGGTTTCCTCCAGGTGACTGTCTCTGAGGAGTGTGGTTTGTTCTCCCTATGTCTGCGTGGGTTTCCTCCAGGTGATTGTCTGTGAGGAGTGTGGAGTGTTCTCCCTGTGTCTGTGTGGGTTTCCTCTGGTTGACTGTCTGTGAGGAGTGTGGTGTGTTCTCCCTGTGTCTGCGTGGGTTTCCTCCAGGTGACTGTTTGTGAGAAGTGTGGTGTGTTCTCTCTGTGTCTGTGTGGGTTTCCTCCGAGTGACTGTCTCTGAGGAGTGTAGTGTGTTCTCCCTGTGTCTGCATGGGTTTCCTCCGGGTGACTGTCTGTGAGGAGTGTGGTGTGTTCTCCCTGTGTCTGCGTGGGTTTCCTCCGGGTGACTGTCTGTGAGGAGTGTGGAGTGTTCTCCGTGTCTGCATGGGTTTCCCCCGGGTGACTGTCTGTGAGTAGTGTGGTGTGTTCTCTCTGTGTCTGCGTGGGTTTCCTCCAGGTGACTGTGAGGAGTGTGGTTTGTTCTCCCTGTGTCTGCGTGGGTTTCCTTCGGGAGACTGTCTGTGAGGAGTGTGGTGTGTTCTCTCTGTGCCTGCGTAGGTTTCCTCCGGGTGACTGTCTGTGAGGAGTGTGGTTTGTTCTCTCTGTGTCTGCGTGGGTTTCCTCCGGGTGACTGTCTGTGAGGAGTGTGGTGTGTTCTCTCTGTGTCTGCGTGGGTTTCCTCCAGGTGACTGTGAGGAGTGTGATTTGTTCTCCCTGTGTCTGCGTGGGTTTCCTTCGGGTGACTGTCTGTGAGGAGTGTGGTGTGTTCTCCCTGTGTCTGTGTGGGTTTCTTCCGGGTGACTGTCTGTGAGGAGTGTGGTGTGTTCTCTCTGTGTCTGCGTAGGTTTCCTCCAGGTGACTGTCTGTGAGGAGTGTGGTGTGTTCTTTCTGTGTCTGTGTGGGTTTCCTCCGGGTGACTGTGAGGAGTGTGGTGTGTTCTCCCCGTGTTTGTGTGGGTTTCCTCCGGGTGACTGTCTGTGAGGAGTGTGGTGTGTTCTCCCTGTGTCTGCGTGGGATTCCTCTGGGTGACTGTGAGGATTGTGGTTTGTTCTCCCTGTGTCTGTGTGGGTTTCCTCCGGGTGACTGTCTGTGAGGTGTGTGGTGTGTTCTCCCTGTGTCTGCGTGGGTTTCCTCCGGGTGACTGTCTGTGAGGAGTGTGGTGTGTTCTCCCTTTGTCTGCGTGGGTTTCCTCCGGGTGACTGTCTGTGAGTAGTGTGGTGTGTTCTTTCTGTGTCTGTGTGGGTTTCCTCTGGGTGACTGTCTGTGAGGAGTGTGGTGTGTTCTCCCTGTGTCTGCGTGGGTTTCCTCCAGGTGACTGTCTCTGAGGAGTGTGGTTTGTTCTCCCTATGTCTGCGTGGGTTTCCTCCAGGTGATTGTCTGTGAGGAGTGTGGAGTGTTCTCCCTGTGTCTGTGTGGGTTTCCTCTGGTTGACTGTCTGTGAGGAGTGTGGTGTGTTCTCCCTGTGTCTGCGTGGGTTTCCTCCAGGTGACTGTTTGTGAGAAGTGTGGTGTGTTCTCTCTGTGTCTGTGTGGGTTTCCTCCGAGTGACTGTCTCTGAGGAGTGTAGTGTGTTCTCCCTGTGTCTGCATGGGTTTCCTCCGGGTGACTGTCTGTGAGGAGTGTGGTGTGTTCTCACTGTGTCTGCGTGGGTTTCCTCCGGGTGACTGTCTCTGAGGAGTGTGGTGTGTTCTCCCTTTGTCTGCGTGGGTTTCCTCCGGGTGACTGTCTGTGAGTAGTGTGGTGTGTTCTTTCTGTGTCTGTGTGGGTTTCCTCTGGGTGACTGTCTGTGAGGAGTGTGGTGTGTTCTCCCTGTGTCTGCGTGGGTTTCCTCCAGGTGACTGTCTCTGAGGAGTGTGGTTTGTTCTCCCTATGTCTGCGTGGGTTTCCTCCAGGTGATTGTCTGTGAGGAGTGTGGAGTGTTCTCCCTGTGTCTGTGTGGGTTTCCTCTGGTTGACTGTCTGTGAGGAGTGTGGTGTGTTCTCCCTGTGTCTGCGTGGGTTTCCTCCAGGTGACTGTTTGTGAGAAGTGTGGTGTGTTCTCTCTGTGTCTGTGTGGGTTTCCTCCAGGTGACTGTCTCTGAGGAGTGTGGTTTGTTCTCCCTATGTCTGCGTGGGTTTCCTCCAGGTGATTGTCTGTGAGGAGTGTGGAGTGTTCTCCCTGTGTCTGTGTGGGTTTCCTCTGGTTGACTGTCTGTGAGGAGTGTGGTGTGTTCTCCCTGTGTCTGCGTGGGTTTCCTCCAGGTGACTGTTTGTGAGAAGTGTGGTGTGTTCTCTCTGTGTCTGTGTGGGTTTCCTCCGAGTGACTGTCTCTGAGGAGTGTAGTGTGTTCTCCCTGTGTCTGCATGGGTTTCCTCCGGGTGACTGTCTGTGAGGAGTGTGGTGTGTTCTCCCTGTGTCTGCGTGGGTTTCCTCCGGGTGACTGTCTGTGAGGAGTGTGGAGTGTTCTCCGTGTCTGCATGGGTTTCCCCCGGGTGACTGTCTGTGAGTAGTGTGGTGTGTTCTCTCTGTGTCTGCGTGGGTTTCCTCCAGGTGACTGTGAGGAGTGTGGTTTGTTCTCCCTGTGTCTGCGTGGGTTTCCTTCGGGAGACTGTCTGTGAGGAGTGTGGTGTGTTCTCTCTGTGCCTGCGTAGGTTTCCTCCGGGTGACTGTCTGTGAGGAGTGTGGTTTGTTCTCTCTGTGTCTGCGTGGGTTTCCTCCGGGTGACTGTCTGTGAGGAGTGTGGTGTGTTCTCTCTGTGTCTGCGTGGGTTTCCTCCAGGTGACTGTGAGGAGTGTGGTTTGTTCTCCCTGTGTCTGCGTGGGTTTCCTTCGGGTGACTGTCTGTGAGGAGTGTGGTGTGTTCTCCCTGTGTCTGTGTGGGTTTCTTCCGGGTGACTGTCTGTGAGGAGTGTGGTGTGTTCTCTCTGTGTCTGCGTAGGTTTCCTCCAGGTGACTGTCTGTGAGGAGTGTGGTGTGTTCTCTCTGTGTCTGTGTGGGTTTCCTCCGGGTGACTGTGAGGAGTGTGGTGTGTTCTCCCCGTGTTTGTGTGGGTTTCCTCCGGGTGACTGTCTGTGAGGAGTGTGGTGTGTTCTCCCTGTGTCTGCGTGGGATTCCTCTGGGTGACTGTGAGGATTGTGGTTTGTTCTCCCTGTGTCTGTGTGGGTTTCCTCCGGGTGACTGTCTGTGAGGTGTGTGGTGTGTTCTCCCTGTGTCTGCGTGGGTTTCCTCCGGGTGACTGTCTGTGAGGAGTGTGGTGTGTTATCCCTGTGTCTGTGTGGGTTTCCTCCAGGTGACTGTCTGTGAAGAGTGTGGTGTGATCTCTCTATGTCTGGGTGGGCTTCCTCTGGGTGACTGTCTTTGAGGAGTGTGGTGTGTTCTCTTT
The DNA here is from genome assembly GCF_029633855.1 of Hoplias malabaricus. Taxonomy (NCBI): domain Eukaryota; kingdom Metazoa; phylum Chordata; class Actinopteri; order Characiformes; family Erythrinidae; genus Hoplias; species Hoplias malabaricus. The sequence goes on along the minus strand of NC_089802.1, from coordinate 37,654,412 downwards.
GTGTCTGCGTGGGTTTCCTCCAGGTGACTGTCTGTGAAGAGTGTGGTGTGTTCTCCCTGTGTCTGCGTGGGTTTCCTCCTGGTGATTGTCTGTGAGGATTGGGGTGTGTTCTCTCTGTTTCTGGGTGGGTTTCCTCCGGGTGACTTTCTCTGAGGAGTGTGGTGTGTTCTCCCTGTGTCTGCGTGGGTTTCCTCCGGGTGACTGTTTGTGAGGAGTGTGGTGTGTTCTCTCTGTGTCTGCGTGGGATTCCTCTGGGTGACTGTGAGGATTGTGGTTTGTTCTCCCTGTGTCTGTGTGGGTTTCCTCCGGGTGACTGTCTGTGAGGTGTGTGGTGTGTTCTCCCTGTGTCTGCGTGGGTTTCCTCCGGGTGATTGTCTGTGAGGATTGGGGTGTGTTCTCTCTGTTTCTGGGTGGGTTTCCTCCGGGTGACTTTCTCTGAGGAGTGTGGTGTGTTCTCTCTGTGTCTGCGTGGGTTTCCTCTGGGTGACTGTGAGGATTGTGGTTTGTACTCCCTGTGTCTGTGTGGGTTTCCTCTGGGTGACTGTCTGTGAGGTGTGTGGTGTGTTCTCCCTGTGTCTGCGTGGGTTTCCTCCGGGTGATTGTCTGTGAGGATTGGGGTGTGTTCTCTCTGTTTCTGGGTGGGTTTCCTCCGGGTGACTTTCTCTGAGGAGTGTGGTGTGTTCTCCCTGTGTCTGCGTGGGTTTCCTCCGGGTGACTGTTTTTGAGGAGTGTGGTGTGTTCTCTCTGTGTCTGCGTGGGTTTCCTCTGGGTGACTGTGAGGAGTGTGGTGTGTTCTCCCTGTGTCTGCGTGGGTTTCCTCTGGGTGACTGTCTGTGAGGTGTGTGGTGTGTTCTCCCTGTGTCTGTGTGGGTTTCCTCCGGGTGACTGTCTGTTAAGAGTGTGGTGTGTTCTCTCTATGTCTGGGTGGGCTTCCTCTGGGTGACTGTCTGTGAGCAGTGTGGTGTGTTCTCTTTGTGTCTGCGTGGGTTTCCTCCAGGTGACTGTCTGTGAGGAGTGTGGTGTGTTCTCCCTGTGTCTGCGTGGGTTTCCTCCGGTTGATTGTCTGTGAGGAGTGTAGTGTGTTCTCTCTGTGTCTGGGTGGGCTTCCTCTGGGTGACTGTCTGTGAGGAGTGTGGTGTGTTCTCTCTGTGTCTGCGTAGGTTTCCTCCAGGTGACTGTCTGTGAGGAGTGTGGTGTGTTCTCTCTGTGTCTGTGTGGGTTTCCTCCGGGTGACTGTGAGGAGTGTGGTGTGTTCTCCCCGTGTTTATGTGGGTTTCCTCCGGGTGACTGTCTGTGAGGAGTGTGGTGTGTTCTCCCTGTGTCTGCGTGAGTTTCCTCCGGGTGACTTTCTCTGAGGAGTGTGGTGTGTTCTCCCTGTGTCTGTGTGGGTTTCCTCCGGGTGACTGTCTGTGAGGTGTGTGGTGTGTTCTCCCTGTGTCTGCGTGGGATTCCTCTGGGTGACTGTGAGGATTGTGGTTTGTTCTCCCTGTGTCTGTGTGGGTTTCCTCCGGGTGACTGTCTGTGAGGTGTTTGGTGTGTTCTCCCTGTGTCTGCGTGGGTTTCCTCCGGGTGACTGTCTGTGAGGAGTGTGGTGTGTTATCCCTGTGTCTGTGTGGGTTTCCTCCGGGTGACTGTCTGTGAAGAGTGTGGTGTGTTCTCTCTGTGTCTGGGTGGGCTTCCTCTGGGTGACTGTCTTTGAGGAGTGTGGTGTGTTCTCTTTGTGTCTGCGTGGGTTTCCTCCAGGTGACTGTCTGTGAAGAGTGTGGTGTGTTCTCCCTGTGTCTGCGTGGGTTTCCTCCGGGTGATTGTCTGTGAGGATTGGGGTGTGTTCTCTCTGTTTCTGGGTGGGTTTCCTCCGGGTGACTGTCTGTGAGGAGTGTGGTGTGTTCTCCCTGTGTCTGCGTGGGTTTCCTCCGGGTGACTATCTGTGAGGAGTGTGGTGTGTTCTCTCTGTGTCTGCGTGGGATTCCTCTGGGTGACTGTGAGGATTGTGGTTTGTTCTCCCTGTGTCTGTGTGGGTTTCCTCCGGGTGACTGTCTGTGAGGTGTGTGGTGTGTTCTCCCTGTGTCTGCGTGGGTTTCCTCCGGGTGACTGTCTGTGAGGAGTGTGGTGTGTTATCCCTGTGTCTGTGTGGGTTTCCTCCAGGTGACTGTCTGTGAAGAGTGTGGTGTGATCTCTCTATGTCTGGGTGGGCTTCCTCTGGGTGACTGTCTTTGAGGAGTGTGGTGTGTTCTCTTTGTGTCTGCGTGGGTTTCCTCCAGGTGACTGTCTGTGAAGAGTGTGGTGTGTTCTCCCTGTGTCTGCGTGTGTTTCCTCCGGGTGATTGTCTGTGAGGATTGGGGTGTGTTCTCTCTGTTTCTGGGTGGGTTTCCTCCGGGTGACTTTCTCTGAGGAGTGTGGTGTGTTCTCCCTGTGTCTGCGTGGGTTTCCTCCGGGTGACTGTTTGTGAGGAGTGTGGTGTGTTCTCTCTGTGTCTGCGTGGGATTCCTCTGGGTGACTGTGAGGATTGTGGTTTGTTCTCCCTGTGTCTGTGTGGGTTTCCTCCGGGTGATTGTCTGTGAGGATTGGGGTGTGTTCTCTCTGTTTCTGGGTGGGTTTCCTCCGGGTGAATTTCTCTGAGGAGTGTGGTGTGTTCTCCCTGTATCTGCGTGGGTTTCCTCTGGGTGAATGTTTTTGAGGAGTGTGGTGTGTTCTCTCTGTGTCTGCGTGGGTTTCCTCTGGGTGACTGTGAGGATTGTGGTTTGTACTCCCTGTGTCTGTGTGGGTTTCCTCTGGGTGACTGTCTGTGAGGTGTGTGGTGTGTTCTCCCTGTGTCTGCGTGGGTTTCCTCCGGGTGATTGTCTGTGAGGATTGGGGTGTGTTCTCTCTGTTTCTGGGTGGGTTTCCTCCGGGTGACTTTCTCTGAGGAGTGTGGTGTGTTCTCCCTGTGTCTGCGTGGGTTTCCTCCGGGTGACTGTTTTTGAGGAGTGTGGTGTGTTCTCTCTGTGTCTGCGTGGGTTTCCTCTGGGTGACTGTGAGGAGTGTGGTGTGTTCTCCCTGTGTCTGCGTGGGTTTCCTCTGGGTGACTGTCTGTGAGGTGTGTGGTGTGTTCTCCCTGTGTCTGTGTGGGTTTCCTCCGGGTGACTGTCTGTGAAGAGTGTGGTGTGTTCTCTCTATGTCTGGGTGGGCTTCCTCTGGGTGACTGTCTGTGAGCAGTGTGGTGTGTTCTCTTTGTGTCTGCGTGGGTTTCCTCCAGGTGACTGTCTGTGAGGAGTGTGGTGTGTTCTCCCTGTGTCTGCGTGGGTTTCCTCCGGTTGATTGTCTGTGAGGAGTGTAGTGTGTTCTCTCTGTGTCTGGGTGGGCTTCCTCTGGGTGACTGTCTGTGAGGAGTGTGGTGTGTTCTCTCTGTGTCTGCGTAGGTTTCCTCCAGGTGACTGTCTGTGAGGAGTGTGGTGTGTTCTCTCTGTGTCTGTGTGGGTTTCCTCCGGGTGACTGTGAGGAGTGTGGTGTGTTCTCCCTGTGTCTGTGTGGGTTTCCTCCGGGTGACTGTCTGTGAGGTGTGTGGTGTGTTCTCCCTGTGTCTGCGTGGGATTCCTCTGGGTGACTGTGAGGATTGTGGTTTGTTCTCCCTGTGTCTGTGTGGGTTTCCTCCGGGTGACTGTCTGTGAGGTGTTTGGTGTGTTCTCCCTGTGTCTGCGTGGGTTTCCTCCGGGTGACTGTCTGTGAGGAGTGTGGTGTGTTATCCCTGTGTCTGTGTGGGTTTCCTCCGGGTGACTGTCTGTGAAGAGTGTGGTGTGTTCTCTCTGTGTCTGGGTGGGCTTCCTCTGGGTGACTGTCTTTGAGGAGTGTGGTGTGTTCTCTTTGTGTCTGCGTGGGTTTCCTCCAGGTGACTGTCTGTGAAGAGTGTGGTGTGTTCTCCCTGTGTCTGCGTGGGTTTCCTCCGGGTGATTGTCTGTGAGGATTGGGGTGTGTTCTCTCTGTTTCTGGGTGGGTTTCCTCCGGGTGACTGTCTGTGAGGAGTGTGGTGTGTTCTCCCTGTGTCTGCGTGGGTTTCCTCCGGGTGACTATCTGTGAGGAGTGTGGTGTGTTCTCTCTGTGTCTGCGTGGGATTCCTCTGGGTGACTGTGAGGATTGTGGTTTGTTCTCCCTGTGTCTGTGTGGGTTTCCTCCGGGTGACTGTCTGTGAGGTGTGTGGTGTGTTCTCCCTGTGTCTGCGTGGGTTTCCTCCGGGTGACTGTCTGTGAGGAGTGTGGTGTGTTATCCCTGTGTCTGTGTGGGTTTCCTCCAGGTGACTGTCTGTGAAGAGTGTGGTGTGATCTCTCTATGTCTGGGTGGGCTTCCTCTGGGTGACTGTCTTTGAGGAGTGTGGTGTGTTCTCTTTGTGTCTGCGTGGGTTTCCTCCAGGTGACTGTCTGTGAAGAGTGTGGTGTGTTCTCCCTGTGTCTGCGTGTGTTTCCTCCGGGTGATTGTCTGTGAGGATTGGGGTGTGTTCTCTCTGTTTCTGGGTGGGTTTCCTCCGGGTGACTTTCTCTGAGGAGTGTGGTGTGTTCTCCCTGTGTCTGCGTGGGTTTCCTCCGGGTGACTGTTTGTGAGGAGTGTGGTGTGTTCTCTCTGTGTCTGCGTGGGATTCCTCTGGGTGACTGTGAGGATTGTGGTTTGTTCTCCCTGTGTCTGTGTGGGTTTCCTCCGGGTGATTGTCTGTGAGGATTGGGGTGTGTTCTCTCTGTTTCTGGGTGGGTTTCCTCCGGGTGAATTTCTCTGAGGAGTGTGGTGTGTTCTCCCTGTATCTGCGTGGGTTTCCTCTGGGTGAATGTTTTTGAGGAGTGTGGTGTGTTCTCTCTGTGTCTGCGTGGGTTTCCTCTGGGTGACTGTGAGGATTGTGGTTTGTACTCCCTGTGTCTGTGTGGGTTTCCTCTGGGTGACTGTCTGTGAGGTGTGTGGTGTGTTCTCCCTGTGTCTGCGTGGGTTTCCTCCGGGTGATTGTCTGTGAGGATTGGGGTGTGTTCTCTCTGTTTCTGGGTGGGTTTCCTCCGGGTGACTTTCTCTGAGGAGTGTGGTGTGTTCTCCCTGTGTCTGCGTGGGTTTCCTCCGGGTGACTGTTTTTGAGGAGTGTGGTGTGTTCTCTCTGTGTCTGCGTGGGTTTCCTCTGGGTGACTGTGAGGAGTGTGGTGTGTTCTCCCTGTGTCTGCGTGGGTTTCCTCTGGGTGACTGTCTGTGAGGTGTGTGGTGTGTTCTCCCTGTGTCTGTGTGGGTTTCCTCCGGGTGACTGTCTGTGAAGAGTGTGGTGTGTTCTCTCTATGTCTGGGTGGGCTTCCTCTGGGTGACTGTCTGTGAGCAGTGTGGTGTGTTCTCTTTGTGTCTGCGTGGGTTTCCTCCAGGTGACTGTCTGTGAGGAGTGTGGTGTGTTCTCCCTGTGTCTGCGTGGGTTTCCTCCGGTTGATTGTCTGTGAGGAGTGTAGTGTGTTCTCTCTGTGTCTGGGTGGGCTTCCTCTGGGTGACTGTCTGTGAGGAGTGTGGTGTGTTCTCTCTGTGTCTGCGTAGGTTTCCTCCAGGTGACTGTCTGTGAGGAGTGTGGTGTGTTCTCTCTGTGTCTGTGTGGGTTTCCTCCGGGTGACTGTGAGGAGTGTGGTGTGTTCTCCCCGTGATTATGTGGGTTTCCTCCGGGTGACTGTCTGTGAGGAGTGTGGTGTGTTCTCCCTGTGTCTGCGTGAGTTTCCTCCGGGTGACTTTCTCTGAGGAGTGTGGTGTGTTCTCCCTGTGTCTGTGCGGGTTTCCTCCGGGTGACTGTCTGTGAGGTGTGTGGTGTGTTCTCCCTGTGTCTGCGTGGGATTCCTCTGGGTGACTGTGAGGATTGTCGTTTGTTCTCCCTGTGTTTGTGTGGGTTTCCTCCGGGTGACTGTCTGTGAGGTGTGTGGTGTGTTCTCCCTGTGTCTGCATGGGTTTCCTCCGGGTGACTGTCTGTGAGGAGTGTGGTGTGTTATCCCTGTGTCTGTGTGGGTTTCCTCCGGGTGACTGTCTGTGAAGAGTGTGGTGTGTTCTCTCTGTGTCTGGGTGGGCTTCCTCTGGGTGACTGTCTTTGAGGAGTGTGGTGTGTTCTCTTTGTGTCTGCGTGGGTTTCCTCCAGGTGACTGTCTGTGAAGAGTGTGGTGTGTTCTCCCTGTGTCTGCGTGGGTTTCCTCCGGGTGATTGTCTGTGAGGATTGGGGTGTGTTCTCTCTGTTTCTGGGTGGGTTTCCTCCGGGTGACTGTCTGTGAGGAGTGTGGTGTGTTCTCCCTGTGTCTGCGTGGGTTTCCTCCGGGTGACTATCTGTGAGGAGTGTGGTGTGTTCTCTCTGTGTCTGCGTGGGATTCCTCAGGGTGACTGTGAGGATTGTGGTTTGTTCTCCCTGTGTCTGTGTGGGTTTCCTCCGGGTGACTGTCTGTGAGGTGTGTGGTGTGTTCTCCCTGTGTCTGTGTGGGTTTCCTCCGGGTGATTGTCTGTGAGGATTGGGGTGTGTTCTCTCTGTTTCTGGGTGGGTTTCCTCCGGGTGACTTTCTCTGAGGAGTGTGGTGTGTTCTCCCTGTGTCTGCGTGGGTTTCCTCTGGGTGACTGTTTTTGAGGACTGTGGTGTGTTCTCTCTGTGTCTGCGTGGGTTTCCTCTGGGTGACTGTGAGGATTGTGGTTTGTACTCCCTGTGTCTGTGTGGGTTTCCTCTGGGTGACAGTCTGTGAGGTGTGTGGTGTGTTCTCCCTGTGTCTGCGTGGGTTTCCTCCAGGTGACTGTCTGTGAGAAGTGTGGTGTGTTCTCCCTGTGTCTGCGTGGGTTTCCTCTGGGTGACTGTCTGTGAGGAGTGTGGTGTGTTCTCCCTGTGTCTGCGTGGGTTTCCTCCAGGTGATTGTCTGTGAGGAGTGTGGTGTGTTCTCCCTGTGTCTGCGTGGGTTTCCTCCAGGTGACTGTCTGTGAGAAGTGTGGTGTGTTCTCACTGTGTCTGCGTGGGTTTCCTCCGGGTGACTGTCTCTGAGGAGTGTGGTGTGTTCTCCCTTTGTCTGCGTGGGTTTCCTCCGGGTGACTGTCTGTGAGTAGTGTGGTGTGTTCTCTCTGTGTCTGTGTGGGTTTCCTCTGGGTGACTGTCTGTGAGGAGTGTGGTGTGTTCTCCCTGTGTCTGCGTGGGTTTCCTCCAGGTGACTGTCTCTGAGGAGTGTGGTTTGTTCTCCCTATGTCTGCGTGGGTTTCCTCCAGGTGATTGTCTGTGAGGAGTGTGGAGTGTTCTCCCTGTGTCTGTGTGGGTTTCCTCTGGTTGACTGTCTGTGAGGAGTGTGGTGTGTTCTCCCTGTGTCCGCGTGGGTTTCCTCCAGGTGACTGTTTGTGAGAAGTGTGGTGTGTTCTCTCTGCGTCTGTGTGGGTTTCCTCCGAGTGACTGTCTCTGAGGAGTGTAGTGTGTTCTCCCTGTGTCTGCATGGGTTTCCTCCGGGTGACTGTCTGTGAGGAGTGTGGTGTGTTCTCCCTGTGTCTGCGTGGGTTTCCTCCGGGTGACTGTCTGTGAGGAGTGTGGAGTGTTCTCCGTGTCTGCATGGGTTTCCCCCGGGTGACTGTCTGTGAGTAGTGTGGTGTGTTCTCTCTGTGTCTGCGTGGGTTTCCTCCAGGTGACTGTGAGGAGTGTGGTGTGTTCTCTCTGTGCCTGCGTAGGTTTCCTCCGGGTGACTGTCTGTGAGGAGTGTGGTTTGTTCTCTCTGTGTCTGCGTGGGTTTCCTCCGGGTGACTGTCTGTGAGGAGTGTGGTGTGGTCTCTCTGTGTCTGCGTGGGTTTCCTCCAGGTGACTGTGAGGAGTGTGGTTTGTTCTCCCTGTGTCTGCGTGGGTTTCCTTCGGGTGACTGTCTGTGAGGAGTGTGGTGTGTTCTCCCTGTGTCTGTGTGGGTTTCTTCCGGGTGACTGTCTGTGAGGAGTGTGGTGTGTTCTCTCTGTGTCTGCGTAGGTTTCCTCCAGGTGACTGTCTGTGAGGAGTGTGGTGTGTTCTCTCTGTGTCTGTGTGGGTTTCCTCCGGGTGACTGTGAGGAGTGTGGTGTGTTCTCCCCGTGTTTGTGTGGGTTTCCTCCGGGTGACTGTCTCTGAGGAGTGTGGTGTGTTCTCCCTGTGTCTGCGTGAGTTTCCTCCGGGTGACTTTCTCTGAGGAGTGTGGTGTGTTCTCCCTGTGTCTGTGTGGGTTTCCTACGGGTGACTGTCTGTGAGGTGTGTGGTGTGTTCTCCCTGTGTCTGCGTGGGATTCCTCTGGGTGACTGTGAGGATTGTGGTTTGTTCTCCCTGTGTCTGTGTGGGTTTCCTCCGGGTGACTGTCTGTGAGGTGTGTGGTGTGTTCTCCCTGTGTCTGCGTGGGTTTCCTCCGGGTGACTGTCTGTGAGGTGTGTGGTGTGTTCTCCCTGTGTCTGTGCGGGTTTCCTCCGGGTGACTGTCTGTGAAGAGTGTGGTGTGTTCTCTCTATGTCTGGGTGGGCTTCCTCTGGGTGACTGTCTGTGAGCAGTGTGGTGTGTTCTCTTTGTGTCTGCGTGGGTTTCCTCCAGGTGACTGTCTGTGAGGAGTGTGGTGTGTTCTCCCTGTGTCTGCGTGGGTTTCCTCCGGTTGATTGTCTGTGAGGAGTGTAGTGTGTTCTCTCTGTGTCTGGGTGGGCTTCCTCTGGGTGACTGTCTGTGAGGAGTGTGGTGTGTTCTCTCTGTGTCTGCGTAGGTTTCCTCCAGGTGACTGTCTGTGAGGAGTGTGGTGTGTTCTCTCTGTGTCTGTGTGGGTTTCCTCCGGGTGACTGTGAGGAGTGTGGTGTGTTCTCCCCGTGTTTATGTGGGTTTCCTCCGGGTGACTGTCTGTGAGGAGTGTGGTGTGTTCTCCCTGTGTCTGCGTGAGTTTCCTCCGGGTGACTTTCTCTGAGGAGTGTGGTGTGTTCTCCCTGTGTCTGTGTGGGTTTCCTCCGGGTGACTGTCTGTGAGGTGTGTGGTGTGTTCTCCCTGTGTCTGCGTGGGATTCCTCTGGGTGACTGTGAGGATTGTGGTTTGTTCTCCCTGTGTCTGTGTGGGTTTCCTCCGGGTGACTGTCTGTGAGGTGTTTGGTGTGTTCTCCCTGTGTCTGCGTGGGTTTCCTCCGGGTGACTGTCTGTGAGGAGTGTGGTGTGTTATCCCTGTGTCTGTGTGGGTTTCCTCCGGGTGACTGTCTGTGAAGAGTGTGGTGTGTTCTCTCTGTGTCTGGGTGGGCTTCCTCTGGGTGACTGTCTTTGAGGAGTGTGGTGTGTTCTCTTTGTGTCTGCGTGGGTTTCCTCCAGGTGACTGTCTGTGAAGAGTGTGGTGTGTTCTCCCTGTGTCTGCGTGGGTTTCCTCCCGGTGATTGTCTGTGAGGATTGGGGTGTGTTCTCTCTGTTTCTGGGTGGGTTTCCTCCGGGTGACTGTCTGTGAGGAGTGTGGTGTGCTCTCCCTGTGTCTGCGTGGGTTTCCTCCGGGTGACTATCTGTGAGGAGTGTGGTGTGTTCTCTCTGTGTCTGCGTGGGATTCCTCTGGGTGACTGTGAGGATTGTGGTTTGTTCTCCCTGTGTCTGTGTGGGTTTCCTCCGGGTGACTGTCTGTGAGGTGTGTGGTGTGTTCTCCCTGTGTCTGTGTGGGTTTCCTCCGGGTGATTGTCTGTGAGGATTGGGGTGTGTTCTCTCTGTTTCTGGGTGGGTTTCCTCCGGGTGACTTTCTCTGAGGAGTGTGGTGTGTTCTCCCTGTGTCTGCGTGGGTTTCCTCCGGGTGACTGTTTATGAGGAGTGTGGTGTGTTCTCTCTGTGTCTGCGTGGGTTTCCTCTGGGTGACTGTGAGGAGTGTGGTGTGTTCTCCCTGTGTCTGCGTGGGTTTCCTCTGGGTGACTGTCCGTGAGGTGTGTTGTGTGTTCTCCCTGTGTCTGCGTGGGTTTCCTCCGGGTGACTGTCTGTGAGGAGTGTGGTGTGTTATGCCTGTGTCTGTGTGGGTTTCCTCCGGGTGACTGTCTGTGAAGAGTGTGGTGTGTTCTCTCTATGTCTGGGTGGGCTTCCTCTGGGTGACTGTCTGTGAGGAGTGTGGTGTGTTCTCTTTGTGTCTGCGTGGGTTTCCTCCAGGTGACTGTCTGTGAGGAGTGTGGTGTGTTCTCCCTGTGTCTGCGTGGGTTTCCTCTGGGTGACAGTCTGTGAGGTGTGTGGTGTGTTCTCCCTGTGTCTGCGTGGGTTTCCTCCAGGTGACTGTCTGTGAGAAGTGTGGTGTGTTCTCCCTGTGTCTGCGTGGGTTTCCTCCAGGTGACTGTCTGTGAAGAGTGTGGTGTGTTCTCCCTGTGTCTGCGTGGGTTTCCTCCGGGTGATTGTCTGTGAGGATTGGGGTGTGTTCTCTCTGTTTCTGGGTGGGTTTCCTCCGGGTGACTGTCTGTGAGGAGTGTGGTGTGTTCTCCCTGTGTCTGCGTGGGTTTCCTCCGGGTGACTATCTGTGAGGAGTGTGGTGTGTTCTCTCTGTGTCTGCGTGGGATTCCTCTGGGTGACTGTGAGGATTGTGGTTTGTTCTCCCTGTGTCTGTGTGGGTTTCCTCCGGGTGACTGTCTGTGAGGTGTGTGGTGTGTTCTCCCTGTGTCTGCGTGGGTTTCCTCCGGGTGACTGTCTGTGAGGAGTGTGGTGTGTTATCCCTGTGTCTGTGTGGGTTTCCTCCAGGTGACTGTCTGTGAAGAGTGTGGTGTGATCTCTCTATGTCTGGGTGGGCTTCCTCTGGGTGACTGTCTTTGAGGAGTGTGGTGTGTTCTCTTTGTGTCTGCGTGGGTTTCCTCCAGGTGACTGTCTGTGAAGAGTGTGGTGTGTTCTCCCTGTGTCTGCGTGTGTTTCCTCCGGGTGATTGTCTGTGAGGATTGGGGTGTGTTCTCTCTGTTTCTGGGTGGGTTTCCTCCGGGTGACTTTCTCTGAGGAGTGTGGTGTGTTCTCCCTGTGTCTGCGTGGGTTTCCTCCCGGTGACTGTTTGTGAGGAGTGTGGTGTGTTCTCTCTGTGTCTGCGTGGGATTCCTCTGGGTGACTGTGAGGATTGTGGTTTGTTCTCCCTGTGTCTGTGTGGGTTTCCTCCGGGTGACTGTCTGTGAGGTGTGTGGTGTGTTCTCCCTGTGTCTGCGTGGGTTTCCTCCGGGTGATTGTCTGTGAGGATTGGGGTGTGTTCTCTCTGTTTCTGGGTGGGTTTCCTCCGGGTGAATTTCTCTGAGGAGTGTGGTGTGTTCTCCCTGTGTCTGCGTGGGTTTCCTCCGGGTGACTGTTTGTGAGGAGTGTGGTGTGTTCTCTCTGTGTCTGCGTGGGATTCCTCTGGGTGACTGTGAGGATTGTGGTTTGTTCTCCCTGTATCTGTGTGGGTTTCCTCCGGGTGACTGTCTGTGAGGTGTGTGGTGTGTTCTCCCTGTGTCTGCGTGGGTTTCCTCCGGGTGATTGTCTGTGAGGATTGGGGTGTGTTCTCTCTGTTTCTGGGTGGGTTTCCTCCGGGTGACTTTCTCTGAGGAGTGTGGTGTGTTCTCCCTGTGTCTGCGTGGGTTTCCTCCGGGTGACTGTTTTTGAGGAGTGTGGTGTGTTCTCTCTGTGTCTGCGTGGGTTTCCTCTGGGTGACTGTGAGGAGTGTGGTGTGTTCTCCCTGTGACTGCGTGGGTTTCCTCTGGGTGACTGTCTGTGAGGTGTGTGGTGTGTTCTCCCTGTGTCTGTGCGGGTTTCCTCCGGGTGACTGTCTGTGAAGAGTGTGGTGTGTTCTCTCTATGTCTGGGTGGGCTTCCTCTGGGTGACTGTCTGTGAGCAGTGTGGTGTGTTCTCTTTGTGTCTGCGTGGGTTTCCTCCAGGTGACTGTCTGTGAGGAGTGTGGTGTGTTCTCCCTGTGTCTGCGTGGGTTTCCTCCGGTTGATTGTCTGTGAGGAGTGTAGTGTGTTCTCTCTGTGTCTGGGTGGGCTTCCTCTGGGTGACTGTCTGTGAGGAGTGTGGTGTGTTCTCTCTGTGTCTGCGTAGGTTTCCTCCAGGTGACTGTCTGTGAGGAGTGTGGTGTGTTCTCTCTGTGTCTGTGTGGGTTTCCTCCGGGTGACTGTGAGGAGTGTGGTGTGTTCTCCCCGTGTTTATGTGGGTTTCCTCCGGGTGACTGTCTGTGAGGAGTGTGGTGTGTTCTCCCTGTGTCTGCGTGAGTTTCCTCCGGGTGACTTTCTCTGAGGAGTGTGGTGTGTTCTCCCTGTGTCTGTGTGGGTTTCCTCCGGGTGACTGTCTGTGAGGTGTGTGGTGTGTTCTCCCTGTGTCTGCGTGGGATTCCTCTGGGTGACTGTGAGGATTGTGGTTTGTTCTCCCTGTGTCTGTGTGGGTTTCCTCCGGGTGACTGTCTGTGAGGTGTGTGGTGTGTTCTCCCTGTGTCTGCGTGGGTTTCCTCCGGGTGACTGTCTGTGAGGAGTGTGGTGTGTTATCCCTGTGTCTGTGTGGGTTTCCTCCGGGTGACTGTCTGTGAAGAGTGTGGTGTGTTCTCTCTGTGTCTGGGTGGGCTTCCTCTGGGTGACTGTCTTTGAGGAGTGTGGTGTGTTCTCTTTGTGTCTGCGTGGGTTTCCTCCAGGTGACTGTCTGTGAAGAGTGTGGTGTGTTCTCCCTGTGTCTGCGTGGGTTTCCTCCCGGTGATTGTCTGTGAGGATTGGGGTGTGTTCTCTCTGTTTCTGGGTGGGTTTCCTCCGGGTGACTGTCTGTGAGGAGTGTGGTGTGTTCTCCGTGTCTGCGTGGGTTTCCTCCGGGTGACTATCTGTGAGGAGTGTGGTGTGTTCTCTCTGTGTCTGCGTGGGATTCCTCTGGGTGACTGTGAGGATTGTGGTTTGTTCTCCCTGTGTCTGTGTGGGTTTCCTCCGGGTGACTGTCTGTGAGGTGTGTGGTGTGTTCTCCCTGTGTCTGTGTGGGTTTCCTCCGGGTGATTGTCTGTGAGGATTGGGGTGTGTTCTCTCTGTTTCTGGGTGGGTTTCCTCCGGGTGACTTTCTCTGAGGAGTGTGGTGTGTTCTCCCTGTGTCTGCGTGGGTTTCCTCCGGGTGACTGTTTATGAGGAGTGTGGTGTGTTCTCTCTGTGTCTGCGTGGGTTTCCTCTGGGTGACTGTGAGGAGTGTGGTGTGTTCTCCCTGTGTCTGCGTGGGTTTCCTCTGGGTGACTGTCCGTGAGGTGTGTTGTGTGTTCTCCCTGTGTCTGCGTGGGTTTCCTCCGGGTGACTGTCTGTGAGGAGTGTGGTGTGTTATGCCTGTGTCTGTGTGGGTTTCCTCCGGGTGACTGTCTGTGAAGAGTGTGGTGTGTTCTCTCTATGTCTGGGTGGGCTTCCTCTGGGTGACTGTCTGTGAGGAGTGTGGTGTGTTCTCTTTGTGTCTGCGTGGGTTTCCTCCAGGTGACTGTCTGTGAGGAGTGTGGTGTGTTCTCCCTGTGTCTGCGTGGGTTTCCTCCAGGTGATTGTCTGTGAGGAGTGTGGTGTGTTCTCCCTGTGTCTGCGTGGGTTTCCTCCAGGTGACTGTCTGTGAGAAGTGTGGTGTGTTCTCACTGTGTCTGCGTGGGTTTCCTCCGGGTGACTGTCTCTGAGGAGTGTGGTGTGTTCTCCCTTTGTCTGCGTGGGTTTCCTCCGGGTGACTGTCTGTGAGTAGTGTGGTGTGTTCTCTCTGTGTCTGTGTGGGTTTCCTCTGGGTGACTGTCTGTGAGGAGTGTGGTGTGTTCTCCCTGTGTCTGCGTGGGTTTCCTCCAGGTGACTGTTTGTGAGAAGTGTGGTGTGTTCTCTCTGTGTCTGTGTGGGTTTCCTCCGAGTGAATGTCTCTGAGGAGTGTAGTGTGTTCTCCCTGTGTCTGCATGGGTTTCCTCCGGGTGACTGTCTGTGAGGAGTGTGGTGTGTTCTCCCTGTGTCTGCGTGGGTTTCCTCCGGGTGACTGTCTGTGAGGAGTGAGGAGTGTTCTCCGTGTCTGCATGGGTTTCCCCCGGGTGACTGTCTGTGAGTAGTGTGGTGTGTTCTCTCTGTGTCTGCATGGGTTTCCTCCAGGTGACTGTGAGGAGTGTGGTTTGTTCTCCCTGTGTCTGCGTGGGTTTCCTTCGGGAGACTGTCTGTGAGGAGTGTGGTGTGTTCTCTCTGTGCCTGCGTAGGTTTCCTCCGGGTGACTGTCTGTGAGGAGTGTGGTTTGTTCTCTCTGTGTCTGCGTGGGTTTCCTCTGGGTGACTGTCTGTGAGGAGTGTGGTGTGTTCTCTCTGTGTCTGCGTGGGTTTCCTCCAGGTGACTGTGAGGAGTGTGGTTTGTTCTCCCTGTGTCTGCGTGGGTTTCCTTCGGGTGACTGTCTGTGAGGAGTGTGGTGTGTTCTCCCTGTGTCTGTGTGGGTTTCTTCCGGGTGACTGTCTGTGAGGAGTGTGGTGTGTTCTCTCTGTGTCTGCGTAGGTTTCCTCCAGGTGACTATCTGTGAGGAGTGTGGTGTGTTCTCTCTGTGTCTGTGTGGGTTTCCTCCGGGTGACTGTGAGGAGTGTGGTGTGTTCTCCCCGTGTTTGTGTGGGTTTCCTCCGGGTGACTGTCTGTGAGGAGTGTGGTCTGTTCTCCCTGTGTCTGTGTGGGTTTCCTCCGGGTGACTGTCTGTGAGGTGTGTGGTGTGTTCTCCCTGTGTCTGCGTGGGATTCCTCTGGGTGACTGTGAGGATTGTGGTTTGTTCTCCCTGTGTCTGTGTGGGTTTCCTCCGGGTGACTGTCTGTGAAGAGTGTGGTGTGTTCTCTCTGTGTCTGGGTGGGCTTCCTCTGGGTGACTGTCTTTGAGGAGTGTGGTGTGTTCTCTTTGTGTCTGCGTGGGTTTCCTCCAGGTGACTGTCTGTGAAGAGTGTGGTGTGTTCTCCCTGTGTCTGCGTGGGTTTCCTCCCGGTGATTGTCTGTGAGGATTGGGGTGTGTTCTCTCTGTTTCTGGGTGGGTTTCCTCCGGGTGACTGTCTGTGAGGAGTGTGGTGTGTTCTCCGTGTCTGCGTGGGTTTCCTCCGGGTGACTATCTGTGAGGAGTGTGGTGTGTTCTCTCTGTGTCTGCGTGGGATTCCTCTGGGTGACTGTGAGGATTGTGGTTTGTTCTCCCTGTGTCTGTGTGGGTTTCCTCCGGGTGACTGTCTGTGAGGTGTGTGGTGTGTTCTCCCTGTGTCTGTGTGGGTTTCCTCCGGGTGATTGTCTGTGAGGATTGGGGTGTGTTCTCTCTGTTTCTGGGTGGGTTTCCTCCGGGTGACTTTCTCTGAGGAGTGTGGTGTGTTCTCCCTGTGTCTGCGTGGGTTTCCTCCGGGTGACTGTTTATGAGGAGTGTGGTGTGTTCTCTCTGTGTCTGCGTGGGTTTCCTCTGGGTGACTGTGAGGAGTGTGGTGTGTTCTCCCTGTGTCTGCGTGGGTTTCCTCTGGGTGACTGTCCGTGAGGTGTGTTGTGTGTTCTCCCTGTGTCTGCGTGGGTTTCCTCCGGGTGACTGTCTGTGAGGAGTGTGGTGTGTTATGCCTGTGTCTGTGTGGGTTTCCTCCGGGTGACTGTCTGTGAAGAGTGTGGTGTGTTCTCTCTGTTTCTGGGTGGGTTTCCTCCGGGTGACTGTCTGTGAGGAGTGTGGTGTGTTCTCCGTGTCTGCGTGGGTTTCCTCCGGGTGACTATCTGTGAGGAGTGTGGTGTGTTCTCTCTGTGTCTGCGTGGGATTCCTCTGGGTGACTGTGAGGATTGTGGTTTGTTCTCCCTGTGTCTGTGTGGGTTTCCTCCGGGTGACTGTCTGTGAGGTGTGTGGTGTGTTCTCCCTGTGTCTGTGTGGGTTTCCTCCGGGTGATTGTCTGTGAGGATTGGGGTGTGTTCTCTCTGTTTCTGGGTGGGTTTCCTCCGGGTGACTGTCTGTGAGGAGTGTGGTGTGTTCTCCGTGTCTGCGTGGGTTTCCTCCGGGTGACTATCTGTGAGGAGTGTGGTGTGTTCTCTCTGTGTCTGCGTGGGATTCCTCTGGGTGACTGTGAGGATTGTGGTTTGTTCTCCCTGTGTCTGTGTGGGTTTCCTCCGGGTGACTGTCTGTGAGGTGTGTGGTGTGTTCTCCCTGTGTCTGTGTGGGTTTCCTCCGGGTGATTGTCTGTGAGGATTGGGGTGTGTTCTCTCTGTTTCTGGGTGGGTTTCCTCCGGGTGACTTTCTCTGAGGAGTGTGGTGTGTTCTCCCTGTGTCTGCGTGGGTTTCCTCCGGGTGACTGTTTATGAGGAGTGTGGTGTGTTCTCTCTGTGTCTGCGTGGGTTTCCTCTGGGTGACTGTGAGGAGTGTGGTGTGTTCTCCCTGTGTCTGCGTGGGTTTCCTCTGGGTGACTGTCTGTGAGGTGTGTTGTGTGTTCTCCCTGTGTCTGCGTGGGTTTCCTCCGGGTGACTGTCTGTGAGGAGTGTGGTGTGTTATGCCTGTGTCTGTGTGGGTTTCCTCCGGGTGACTGTCTGTGAAGAGTGTGGTGTGTTCTCTCTATGTCTGGGTGGGCTTCCTCTGGGTGACTGTCTGTGAGGAGTGTGGTGTGTTCTCTTTGTGTCTGCGTGGGTTTCCTCCAGGTGACTGTCTGTGAGGAGTGTGGTGTGTTCTCCCTGTGTCTGCGTGGGTTTCCTCTGGGTGACAGTCTGTGAGGTGTGTGGTGTGTTCTCCCTGTGTCTGCGTGGGTTTCCTCCAGGTGACTGTCTGTGAGAAGTGTGGTGTGTTCTCCCTGTGTCTGCGTGGGTTTCCTCTGGGTGACTGTCTGTGAGGAGTGTGGTGTGTTCTCCCTGTGTCTGCGTGGGTTTCCTCCAGGTGATTGTCTGTGAGGAGTGTGGTGTGTTCTCCCTGTGTCTGCGTGGGTTTCCTCCAGGTGACTGTCTGTGAGAAGTGTGGTGTGTTCTCACTGTGTCTGCGTGGGTTTCCTCCAGGTGACTGTCTCTGAGGAGTGTGGTGTGTTCTCCCTTTGTCTGCGTGGGTTTCCTCCGGGTGACTGTCTGTGAGTAGTGTGGTGTGTTCTCTCTGTGTCTGTGTGGGTTTCCTCTGGGTGACTGTCTGTGAGGAGTGTGGTGTGTTCTCCCTGTGTCTGCGTGGGTTTCCTCCAGGTGACTGTTTGTGAGAAGTGTGGTGTGTTCTCTCTGTGTCTGTGTGGGTTTCCTCCGAGTGAATGTCTCTGAGGAGTGTAGTGTGTTCTCCCTGTGTCTGCATGGGTTTCCTCCGGGTGACTGTCTGTGAGGAGTGTGGTGTGTTCTCCCTGTGTCTGCGTGGGTTTCCTCCGGGTGACTGTCTTTGAGGAGTGAGGAGTGTTCTCCGTGTCTGCATGGGTTTCCCCCGGGTGACTGTCTGTGAGTAGTGTGGTGTGTTCTCTCTGTGTCTGCATGGGTTTCCTCCAGGTGACTGTGAGGAGTGTGGTTTGTTCTCCCTGTGTCTGCGTGGGTTTCCTTCGGGAGACTGTCTGTGAGGAGTGTGGTGTGTTCTCTCTGTGCCTGCGTAGGTTTCCTCCGGGTGACTGTCTGTGAGGAGTGTGGTTTGTTCTCTCTGTGTCTGCGTGGGTTTCCTCCGGGTGACTGTCTGTGAGGAGTGTGGTGTGTTCTCTCTGTGTCTGCGTGGGTTTCCTCCAGGTGACTGTGAGGAGTGTGGTTTGTTCTCCCTGTGTCTGCGTGGGTTTCCTTCGGGTGACTGTCTGTGAGGAGTGTGGTGTGTTCTCCCTGTGTCTGTGTGGGTTTCTTCCGGGTGACTGTCTGTGAGGAGTGTGGTGTGTTCTCTCTGTGTCTGCGTAGGTTTCCTCCAGGTGACTGTCTGTGAGGAGTGTGGTGTGTTCTCTCTGTGTCTGTGTGGGTTTCCTCCGGGTGACTGTGAGGAGTGTGGTGTGTTCTCCCCGTGTTTGTGTGGGTTTCCTCCGGGTGACTGTCTGTGAGGAGTGTGGTCTGTTCTCCCTGTGTCTGTGTGGGTTTCCTCCGGGTGACTGTCTGTGAGGTGTGTGGTGTGTTCTCCCTGTGTCTGCGTGGGATTCCTCTGGGTGACTGTGAGGATTGTGGTTTGTTCTCCCTGTGTCTGTGTGGGTTTCCTCCGGGTGACTGTCTGTGAAGAGTGTGGTGTGTTCTCTCTGTGTCTGGGTGGGCTTCCTCTGGGTGACTGTCTTTGAGGAGTGTGGTGTGTTCTCTTTGTGTCTGCGTGGGTTTCCTCCAGGTGACTGTCTGTGAAGAGTGTGGTGTGTTCTCCCTGTGTCTGCGTGGGTTTCCTCCCGGTGATTGTCTGTGAGGATTGGGGTGTGTTCTCTCTGTTTCTGGGTGGGTTTCCTCCGGGTGACTGTCTGTGAGGAGTGTGGTGTGTTCTCCGTGTCTGCGTGGGTTTCCTCCGGGTGACTATCTGTGAGGAGTGTGGTGTGTTCTCTCTGTGTCTGCGTGGGATTCCTCTGGGTGACTGTGAGGATTGTGGTTTGTTCTCCCTGTGTCTGTGTGGGTTTCCTCCGGGTGACTGTCTGTGAGGTGTGTGGTGTGTTCTCCCTGTGTCTGTGTGGGTTTCCTCCGGGTGATTGTCTGTGAGGATTGGGGTGTGTTCTCTCTGTTTCTGGGTGGGTTTCCTCCGGGTGACTTTCTCTGAGGAGTGTGGTGTGTTCTCCCTGTGTCTGCGTGGGTTTCCTCCGGGTGACTGTTTATGAGGAGTGTGGTGTGTTCTCTCTGTGTCTGCGTGGGTTTCCTCTGGGTGACTGTGAGGAGTGTGGTGTGTTCTCCCTGTGTCTGCGTGGGTTTCCTCTGGGTGACTGTCCGTGAGGTGTGTTGTGTGTTCTCCCTGTGTCTGCGTGGGTTTCCTCCGGGTGACTGTCTGTGAGGAGTGTGGTGTGTTATGCCTGTGTCTGTGTGGGTTTCCTCCGGGTGACTGTCTGTGAAGAGTGTGGTGTGTTCTCTCTGTTTCTGGGTGGGTTTCCTCCGGGTGACTGTCTGTGAGGAGTGTGGTGTGTTCTCCGTGTCTGCGTGGGTTTCCTCCGGGTGACTATCTGTGAGGAGTGTGGTGTGTTCTCTCTGTGTCTGCGTGGGATTCCTCTGGGTGACTGTGAGGATTGTGGTTTGTTCTCCCTGTGTCTGTGTGGGTTTCCTCCGGGTGACTGTCTGTGAGGTGTGTGGTGTGTTCTCCCTGTGTCTGTGTGGGTTTCCTCCGGGTGATTGTCTGTGAGGATTGGGGTGTGTTCTCTCTGTTTCTGGGTGGGTTTCCTCCGGGTGACTGTCTGTGAGGAGTGTGGTGTGTTCTCCGTGTCTGCGTGGGTTTCCTCCGGGTGACTATCTGTGAGGAGTGTGGTGTGTTCTCTCTGTGTCTGCGTGGGATTCCTCTGGGTGACTGTGAGGATTGTGGTTTGTTCTCCCTGTGTCTGTGTGGGTTTCCTCCGGGTGACTGTCTGTGAGGTGTGTGGTGTGTTCTCCCTGTGTCTGTGTGGGTTTCCTCCGGGTGATTGTCTGTGAGGATTGGGGTGTGTTCTCTCTGTTTCTGGGTGGGTTTCCTCCGGGTGACTTTCTCTGAGGAGTGTGGTGTGTTCTCCCTGTGTCTGCGTGGGTTTCCTCCGGGTGACTGTTTATGAGGAGTGTGGTGTGTTCTCTCTGTGTCTGCGTGGGTTTCCTCTGGGTGACTGTGAGGAGTGTGGTGTGTTCTCCCTGTGTCTGCGTGGGTTTCCTCTGGGTGACTGTCCGTGAGGTGTGTTGTGTGTTCTCCCTGTGTCTGCGTGGGTTTCCTCCGGGTGACTGTCTGTGAGGAGTGTGGTGTGTTATGCCTGTGTCTGTGTGGGTTTCCTCCGGGTGACTGTCTGTGAAGAGTGTGGTGTGTTCTCTCTATGTCTGGGTGGGCTTCCTCTGGGTGACTGTCTGTGAGGAGTGTGGTGTGTTCTCTTTGTGTCTGCGTGGGTTTCCTCCAGGTGACTGTCTGTGAGGAGTGTGGTGTGTTCTCCCTGTGTCTGCGTGGGTTTCCTCTGGGTGACAGTCTGTGAGGTGTGTGGTGTGTTCTCCCTGTGTCTGCGTGGGTTTCCTCCAGGTGACTGTCTGTGAGAAGTGTGGTGTGTTCTCCCTGTGTCTGCGTGGGTTTCCTCTGGGTGACTGTCTGTGAGGAGTGTGGTGTGTTCTCCCTGTGTCTGCGTGGGTTTCCTCCAGGTGATTGTCTGTGAGGAGTGTGGTGTGTTCTCCCTGTGTCTGCGTGGGTTTCCTCCAGGTGACTGTCTGTGAGAAGTGTGGTGTGTTCTCACTGTGTCTGCGTGGGTTTCCTCCGGGTGACTGTCTCTGAGGAGTGTGGTGTGTTCTCCCTTTGTCTGCGTGGGTTTCCTCCGGGTGACTGTCTGTGAGTAGTGTGGTGTGTTCTCTCTGTGTCTGTGTGGGTTTCCTCTGGGTGACTGTCTGTGAGGAGTGTGGTGTGTTCTCCCTGTGTCTGCGTGGGTTTCCTCCAGGTGACTGTTTGTGAGAAGTGTGGTGTGTTCTCTCTGTGTCTGTGTGGGTTTCCTCCGAGTGAATGTCTCTGAGGAGTGTAGTGTGTTCTCCCTGTGTCTGCATGGGTTTCCTCCGGGTGACTGTCTGTGAGGAGTGTGGTGTGTTCTCCCTGTGTCTGCGTGGGTTTCCTCCGGGTGACTGTCTGTGAGGAGTGAGGAGTGTTCTCCGTGTCTGCATGGGTTTCCCCCGGGTGACTGTCTGTGAGTAGTGTGGTGTGTTCTCTCTGTGTCTGCATGGGTTTCCTCCAGGTGACTGTGAGGAGTGTGGTTTGTTCTCCCTGTGTCTGCGTGGGTTTCCTTCGGGAGACTGTCTGTGAGGAGTGTGGTGTGTTCTCTCTGTGCCTGCGTAGGTTTCCTCCGGGTGACTGTCTGTGAGGAGTGTGGTTTGTTCTCTCTGTGTCTGCGTGGGTTTCCTCCGGGTGACTGTCTGTGAGGAGTGTGGTGTGTTCTCTCTGTGTCTGCGTGGGTTTCCTCCAGGTGACTGTGAGGAGTGTGGTTTGTTCTCCCTGTGTCTGCGTGGGTTTCCTTCGGGTGACTGTCTGTGAGGAGTGTGGTGTGTTCTCCCTGTGTCTGTGTGGGTTTCTTCCGGGTGACTGTCTGTGAGGAGTGTGGTGTGTTCTCTCTGTGTCTGCGTAGGTTTCCTCCAGGTGACTGTCTGTGAGGAGTGTGGTGTGTTCTCTCTGTGTCTGTGTGGGTTTCCTCCGGGTGACTGTGAGGAGTGTGGTGTGTTCTCCCCGTGTTTGTGTGGGTTTCCTCCGGGTGACTGTCTGTGAGGAGTGTGGTCTGTTCTCCCTGTGTCTGTGTGGGTTTCCTCCGGGTGACTGTCTGTGAGGTGTGTGGTGTGTTCTCCCTGTGTCTGCGTGGGATTCCTCTGGGTGACTGTGAGGATTGTGGTTTGTTCTCCCTGTGTCTGTGTGGGTTTCCTCCGGGTGACTGTCTGTGAGGTGTGTGGTGTGTTCTCCCTGTGTCTGCATGGGTTTCCTCCGGGTGACTGTCTGTGAGGAGTGTGGTGTGTTCTCCCTGTGTCTGCGTGGGTTTCCTCCAGGTGATTGTCTGTGAGGAGTGTGGTGTGTTCTCCCTGTGTCTGCGTGGGTTTCCTCCAGGTGACTGTCTGTGAGAAGTGTGGTGTGTTCTCACTGTGTCTGCGTGGGTTTCCTCCGGGTGACTGTCTCTGAGGAGTGTGGTGTGTTCTCCCTTTGTCTGCGTGGGTTTCCTCCGGGTGACTGTCTGTGAGTAGTGTGGTGTGTTCTCTCTGTGTCTGTGTGGGTTTCCTCTGGGTGACGGTCTGTGAGGAGTGTGGTGTGTTCTCCCTGTGTCTGCGTGGGTTTCCTCCAGGTGACTGTTTGTGAGAAGTGTGGTGTGTTCTCTCTGTGTCTGTGTGGGTTTCCTCCGAGTGAATGTCTCTGAGGAGTGTAGTGTGTTCTCCCTGTGTCTGCATGGGTTTCCTCCGGGTGACTGTCTGTGAGGAGTGTGGTGTGTTCTCCCTGTGTCTGCGTGGGTTTCCTCCGGGTGACTGTCTGTGAGGAGTGTGGAGTGTTCTCCGTGTCTGCATGGGTTTCCCCCGGGTGACTGTCTGTGAGTAGTGTGGTGTGTTCTCTCTGTGTCTGCATGGGTTTCCTCCAGGTGACTGTGAGGAGTGTGGTTTGTTCTCCCTGTGTCTGCGTGGGTTTCCTTCGGGAGACTGTCTGTGAGGAGTGTGGTGTGTTCTCTCTGTGCCTGCGTAGGTTTCCTCCGGGTGACTGTCTGTGAGGAGTGTGGTTTGTTCTCTCTGTGTCTGCGTGGGTTTCCTCCGGGTGACTGTCTGTGAGGAGTGTGGTGTGTTCTCTCTGTGTCTGCGTGGGTTTCCTCCAGGTGACTGTGAGGAGTGTGGTTTGTTCTCCCTGTGTCTGCGTGGGTTTCCTTCGGGTGACTGTCTGTGAGGAGCGTGGTGTGTTCTCCCTGTGTCTGTGTGGGTTTCTTCCGGGTGACTGTCTGTGAGGAGTGTGGTGTGTTCTCTCTGTGTCTGCGTAGGTTTCCTCCAGGTGACTGTCTGTGAGGAGTGTGGTGTGTTCTCTCTGTGTCTGTGTGGGTTTCCTCCGGGTGACTGTGAGGAGTGTGGTGTGTTCTCCCCGTGTTTGTGTGGGTTTCCTCCGGGTGACTGTCTGTGAGGAGTGTGGTGTGTTCTCCCTGTGTCTGTGTGGGTTTCCTCCGGGTGACTGTCTGTGAGGTGTGTGGTGTGTTCTCCCTGTGTCTGCGTGGGATTCCTCTGGGTGACTGTGAGGATTGTGGTTTGTTCTCCCTGTGTCTTTGTGGGTTTCCTCCGGGTGACTGTCTGTGAGGTGTGTGGTGTGTTCTCCCTGTGTCTGCATGGGTTTCCTCCGGGTGACTGTCTGTGAGGAGTGTGGTGTGTTATCCCTGTGTCTGTGTGGGTTTCCTCCGGGTGACTGTCTGTGAAGAGTGTGGTGTGATCTCTCTATGTCTGGGTGGGCTTCCTCTGGGTGACTGTCTTTGAGGAGTGTGGTGTGTTCTCTTTGTGTCTGCGTGGGTTTCCTCCAGGTGACTGTCTGTGAAGAGTGTGGTGTGTTCTCCCTGTGTCTGCGTGGGTTTCCTCCGGGTGATTGTCTGTGAGGATTGGGGTGTGTTCTCTCTGTTTCTGGGTGGGTTTCCTCCGGGTGACTTTCTCTGAGGAGTGTGGTGTGTTCTCCCTGTGTCTGCGTGGGTTTCCTCCGGGTGACTGTTTGTGAGGAGTGTGGTGTGTTCTCTCTGTGTCTGCGTGGGATTCCTCTGGGTGACTGTGAGGATTGTGGTTTGTTCTCCCTGTGTCTGTGTGGGTTTCCTCCGGGTGACTGTCTGTGAGGTGTGTGGTGTGTTCTCCCTGTGTCTGCGTGGGTTTCCTCCGGGTGATTGTCTGTGAGGATTGGGGTGTGTTCTCTCTGTTTCTGGGTGGGTTTCCTCCGGGTGACTGTGAGGATTGTGGTTTGTACTCCCTGTGTCTGTGTGGGTTTCCTCTGGGTGACTGTCTGTGAGGTGTGTGGTGTGTTCTCCCTGTGTCTGCGTGGGTTTCCTCCGGGTGATTGTCTGTGAGGATTGGGGTGTGTTCTCTCTGTTTCTGGGTGGGTTTCCTCCGGGTGACTTTCTCTGAGGAGTGTGGTGTGTTCTCCCTGTGTCTGCGTGGGTTTCCTCCGGGTGACTGTTTTTGAGGAGTGTGGTGTGTTCTCTCTGTGTCTGCGTGGGTTTCCTCTGGGTGACTGTGAGGAGTGTGGTGTGTTCTCCCTGTGTCTGCGTGGGTTTCCTCTGGGTGACTGTCTGTGAGGTGTGTGGTGTGTTCTCCCTGTGTCTGCGTGGGTTTCCTCCGGGTGACTGTCTGTGAGGAGTGTGGTGTGTTATGCTTGTGTCTGTGTGGGTTTCCTCCGGGTGACTGTCTGTGAAGAGTGTGGTGTGTTCTCTCTATGTCTGGGTGGGCTTCCTCTGGGTGACTGTCTGTGAGCAGTGTGGTGTGTTCTCTTTGTGTCTGCGTGGGTTTCCTCCAGGTGACTGTCTGTGAGGAGAGTGGTGTGTTCTCCCTGTGTCTGCGTGGGTTTCCTCCGGTTGATTGTCTGTGAGGAGTGTAGTGTGTTCTCTCTGTGTCTGGGTGGGCTTCCTCTGGGTGACTGTCTGTGAGGAGTGTGGTGTGTTCTCTCTGTGTCTGCGTAGGTTTCCTCCAGGTGACTGTCTGTGAGTAGTGTGGTGTGTTCTCTCTGTGTCTGTGTGGGTTTCCTCCGGGTGACTGTGAGGAGTGTGGTGTGTTCTCCCCGTGTTTATGTGGGTTTCCTCCGGGTGACTGTCTGTGAGGAGTGTGGTGTGTTCTCCCTGTGTCTGCGTGAGTTTCCTCCGGGTGACTTTCTCTGAGGAGTGTGGTGTGTTCTCCCTGTGTCTGTGTGGGTTTCCTCCGGGTGACTGTCTGTGAGGTGTGTGGTGTGTTCTCCCTGTGTCTGCGTGGGATTCCTCTGGGTGACTGTGAGGATTGTGGTTTGTTCTCCCTGTGTCTGTGTGGGTTTCCTCCGGGTGACTGTCTGTGAGGAGTGTGGTGTGTTCTCCCTGTGTCTGCGTGGGTTTCCTCCGGGTGACTGTCTGTGAGGAGTGTGGTGTGTTATCCCTGTGTCTGTGTGGGTTTCCTCCGGGTGACTGTCTGTGAAGAGTGTGGTGTTTTCTCTCTATGTCTGGGTGGGCTTCCTCTGGGTGACTGTCTTTGAGGAGTGTGGTGTGTTCTCTTTGTGTCTGCGTGGGTTTCCTCCAGGTGACTGTCTGTGAAGAGTGCGGTGTGTTCTCCCTGTGTCTGCGTGGGTTTCCTCCGGGTGATTGTCTGTGAGGATTGGGGTGTGTTCTCTCTGTTTCTGGGTGGGTTTCCTCCGGGTGACTTTCTCTGAGGAGTGTGGTGTGTTCTCCCTGTGTCTGCGTGGGTTTCCTCCGGGTGACTGTTTGTGAGGAGTGTGGTGTGTTCTCTCTGTGTCTGCGTGGGATTCCTCTGGGTGACTGTGAGGATTGTGGTTTGTTCTCCCTGTGTCTGCGTGGGTTTCCTCCAGGTGACTATCTGTGAAGAGTGTGGTGTGTTCTCTCTATGTCTGGGTGGGCTTCCTCCGGGTGACTGTCTGTGAGGAGTGTGGTGTGTTCTCCCTGTGTCTGCTTGGGTTTCCTCTGGGTGACTGTCTGTGAGGAGTGTGGTGTGTTCTCCCTGTGTCTGCGTGGGATTCCTCCGGGTGACTGTCTGTGAGGAGTATGGTGTGTTCTCTCTTTGTCTGTGTGGGTTTCCTCTGGAAATATGGTCAATAAAGCAAACTAAACTGAACTGAACAGAGATAGAGAGGGTGGGGGGAGAGGGAAAGAGATTGACAATACAAATATGGTAAATAAAGCAAACTGAACTGAGAGAGAAAGAGAGAGACCGTCGAATTTAACCCAGTTGAATTAAGTGAAGGGTAATCCACGAGGTCTTGTTCTGACCTCACACTCCACTGTAGGTTTAGTTTTGGACATCCTCCTCTTGTGAGATCAGAGTTTAGTAATTCATTCTTTCATTCCTGATTCCTGTCTTTTTCTGACGTGATGGTGATTAAGGGGGTGTCCACAGACTTTTGCCCTGAGTGTTGTGGTCCACCGTGTTGTGTGTGTTTTCTGTGAGAGCTGAACTGAACCTGAATCGTAGCCCAGAAGAAACCAGAGGCTCATTAGTGTGTGCAGAGAAAGGCCTGGGAGCAGAGTGTGCAGGAACAGTGTGTAAAAGCCTGGAGGAGCAGTGAAGGGAGCTGTTCTGATTCCCCTGAGGTCCTCAGACACACCCACAAGCGCAGCATTACATAAGTGTGTTTGCATAAGCCCGTCGCTGCAGAGGAAACCGTGTTGAAAGCCCTGGGTCCGATTTTGAGGCTGTTTTCTTGCAGGGTAATGGAGCGACACAGTGTTTAAAGCACACACTCTGAGGCTGAGTACTCGCGGCTCTGAGGGCTTTTTTAAACAGTGTCATGTACTAAACAAACAGGGGAACGCTGACCTGTGTGAAAACCAGTGCTTATCTAATTCATTTTAGTTTATTGCTTTTGTTTAACCAGGAAAAAAAATCTTGTTTACTGGAGAGTCCTGGTCCAGATACGCAGCAATACATAACGTATACAACAAACATCAAACACAAGGCAACAGTCTACCTCTGTGATTCATTTCAAACACTGACCTACCATTTTATCCCCTCCCACTAGTATTTAAAACTATTCAGTGACTGCAGTAAAACCAAAAGCTCAGGGCTACCACTTTAAATCAGACCACACTTATAAAGGTTTATAAATGGTTTAAAAGGCTGTTCAAAAAATGGTTATTAATTAGGTTGTAAACACCTTAAAAGTTATTAATATTCATTTGTAACACAGAGATACTCAGAACTCACTGAAAATGTGGAGGTAAGGAATAAGTGGAGAGTTTAGAACATTAATTTAATTATTTCACATGTTAACACACCACACTGTTATTGGTGTCTAAGAGAGGCTCTGTCTGAGGTCAGTTAATTAAACTCAGTGTTTAAAGGGTTAAACTCATTAGCACATCTATGCTGGAGCTGGGGTTAATGTCGGCTGATGGAGGAGACACAGTGAGGTCAGTATTTGGCGACGTCTGAGGTTTAATTGCAGACGGATGTGGGTTCACTATTTGGCAAAAAAAAGCATGTCACTATTACCCTTTCTGTTTGTGGGTTATTAATTAAACTAGTTATTAACTAGTTATTTTACTGGTGACCTCCCAGACTCTAACCATTCGGCCAAGGCTGCCCCCTGTGTGTCTGCGGAGTTATTGTTGTTGTCATAGAAACTGTGGGACTTTACTGCAACCAAACCTCACTGCAGTAAATCCCTGACCGTTCTCCCTTAGTTCAGTGAAACGTCTGAGGGGTATATGCAGCACAGGGGCGTTGGGTGCAGAGCAGAGACACACACTGGACAGGGCTCTAATCCACCTCACTGACCCTAAGGCTGGTGTTACACCAAATTCTGTGACCGCAGAGGGCAGAATATGTGACCCCTTGACGGTCACAGAATTCGTTAAAAAAACAGCCACCAGTGTGTGTGTGTGTGTATGTGTGTGTTTATGTGTGTGTGTTCTTCTGATTATCCATTTCCACCTGAAGTAGTCATAGTTAAATTCATAGCTGTAAGGTGGTATTTGGAGTCATATAACGTCAAACACAAAGGGCTGAGTGCCATTAAATCCTTACAAACACAAATCTAGTGCGTGTGTCACCAAAAGATGGACATCAGTCCACATCCAGACAGAGTGAAGGTCCTATCTGAATATTTTCACCATATCGCCACTTTAATACAAACACATTAACACTGCCTTCTAGATGACGTCTTTTTCAGGAACAACTGTGTTACAGCAGCATGGCTGTGTAATTTAGAGAGTGCAAACTGTAGGTTTATAACATCCATCAAAGGCCCAGTACAGCTGTTAAACTGAAAGAATCTTTTTAAAACCGGTCCTCCAACTGTGTTTACTAATCACTGCCTCCTGTTCTGACTCACATTACCGTACACACAGAGGCGATTGCTCTAAGACTGCAAGGGAAGCTGATCAAATAATAATAAGTGATCAAATATATACTGTTGTGTGTACATGTCATTGAATAAATATGCACTACAACACGCTCAACTTTTGTTCAGAATCAGCTTCTTATCACTGGTAAAGACACAGCTTTGCTCTCAATCATTCCCACAGCTTCACAGTGCTTTAAACAGTCTGGACGCTGAGCGTCCACAGAGTTCAGTAGTGAAGCAGTGAAACGAGAGGAGTCATTGGATAAATGCTGGGCTTTGTCCCGCCCAACGGACGCTCAGCATCTCTGGGGGTCTATGGGGCAGTGGGCCGGACGCTCAGCTTCTGCATGATGATTGGATGATCTGTCTGAGGCTGAATCCCTTTTTGATTGACAGCGAAATGAGCGAATCAGTGATCGTTTGGTGTAAAGATTCATGGGAGCATTACATTTTCATTCTTTTCTGAGTTGAACCGGAGACTGTCTGAATCCTATCTATTTCTGGTGGGGTTTTTTGTAGCTGCTTGTGTTTGGAGACTGACTTCTATCACTCTTTCTGACTTCTATCACAGTTTCTGTCAAGCGTGTGCTGCTGAGCCCCTCCACCGTCACAAAGCAGTCACAGGCCGACACACTTCACATGGGCCAAGGCCGTTTAAGCAGCCTAGCTCTGCTGGCCATTGAGAGGACACTAGTCAAGTCCCTGGAACAGACCCCTTGTTGGTACGACAGGGTCACAGATCATTTTCTTTAAAAGGAACGGAGGGTAGAATTTACGTATAAATAAACCAACACATTTTGCGATGTAGGCCGAAATTGAGCTTCCCCTCCTTGAAAGACCAGCATCCGGCACTGCACACACACCGATCAGCCATGACATTAAAAACACCCCAGTCTTCTGCGTCTATACACTCACTGTCCACACTCTCAGCTCCACTGACCATACTGGTCACCACCAGTTCTACACTTACAGACTGTAGTGTAGAGTGGATCAGACACAGCAGTGCTGCTGGAGTTTTTAAAGCCCTTAGTGTCTGGACTGAGAACAGTCCACTGACCAAAAACATCCAGGACTAGGGGACGACCGACACACACTGTGCAGCGACAGATGAGCTACTGTCTCTGACTTTACATCTACAAGGTGGACCAACGAGGGAGGAGTGTCTCACAGAGTGGACAGAGAGTGGACACAGGGTTTAAAACTCCAGCAGCACTGCTGTGTCTGATCCACTCTACACCAGCACAACACACACTAATACACCACCACCACCACGTCAGTGTCACTGCAGCGCTGAGAATGATCCACCACCATATCACACCTGCTCTGTGGGGGTCCTGAGTGCTGAGGAACAAGGGGGAAGGGGATTGAGAAAGTATGCACAGTGCACCTTTAAAGTTAGAGATTGTGTCAACGCCAGTGTTCAGCGGCCTGTCAGTAAGGAATGTGAGAGATGGATGTGTTAGCGAAGCGTGGCATGATCAATGGAGCAGTGTAAACACTGCCGCTGAAATGAATCCATGGCTTCAATAAACACCTCCACAGCTTTATTTTGTAACTGAACTTTTGAATGTTGTCTTTTACAGAATCAGGTAGGACCTGTTAATAAATAATCCACGCAGGAGGGGGATGAGTCTGAATGAAAGCTGTGATGAGAAAGTGATGATGAAGCATGACTCGGCAGAACAGTGGTCTGAGAATCTGAGCGCTTTTTATATGATTAGTTTGTGAAAGGTCTCGGTGTGTATAACTTCAACAGAAAATCACTGATCAACAGAACTTCACCATGCTCAATGCCAAGCATGGGCTAGAGGGGTATAACTCCCCCAGCCTTGTAGTGTGTGTCAGTGGAACTGTGTTCTCTGGAGTGATGGAGCTTTTTCCAGTATATTCCCGTATATATGTGAACACAAACAGCGCTTTTCCACGGCACGGCACCTACTCGACTCTCTATGTCAATGTACACTATGTTTAACTATAGTCTAACTGTGACTATTCCACAATTTAAAAACTATGTTCACGATCTTATTCTAAAACCCCTCTGTATAAAGCCCCAGTGTCTGTAAATGGGTAAAAAAACAAAGTGTCTGGGTCCGGTGTTAGGCTTTCTCTCTCTCTGCTCATGGCAGAGAAACGCCATCTGGAGGTTTTTAGACAACAGAGAGACTCCAAACATTGAAATGCACCAACCGAGATGAGGACATTGCTCTATTCCTGCTCCATAGGGGGGTAACACTGACTTATTTTTGCTGTTACAGTTACATTACTTAAGGTGGAACTGACTCTAAATTCAGGAGAGCGCTAACTGCATGAAAATAAACACAGAGCGAAAGTGCTACAAAACTAAACACACTCGAGTTACACATGAGTTTCTGTGGGAATTCAAACAGTGAATAAACACTTACAGACAATTTACATTTCAGACACCAACAAGATACAATCGCTTCTTACTCACACACACCGCTCCATCTTAAAAGATACAGTCGCTTCTTACTCACACACATCGCTCCATCTTAAAAGATACAGTCGCTTCTTACTCACACACACACCGCTCCACTTTAAAAAATACAGTCGCTTGTTACTCACACACACCGCTCCACCTTAAAAGATACAGAGCTTTTAAACTCTTATTCCTGATTAATTGCATTTTATCTTTCCTTTGATTCTGTAAAGCACCCTGAATTTTCGTTATGGATGAAGAGGGCTCTGTAAATTAACAAATCTTTTTGTTGTATTTTTGTAATTATTCACGTTTTTCATCATTTCATTCATAGATTTCATTCAAAGTTTAATTCCATTACAACAACACCTTGGTGCTTATTTCTTGTCAATGTGTGTGTGTGTGTGGCTGAATGTGATCAAATCCTCACAGCAATGATCCACATCCTCTTACCCGAGAGACAGGCACACTTCGGCCCCGACAGCGAGGCCAGACAAGTCGACACTTTTGAAGATGCTCTGATGTGTGTTGAAAAGAAAAACCCAGAGTCAGCAGTGAGGCTGGTTGGTTTGTGCTATAGTTTAGTCTGGAACCGACGCGCAGATCAAAGCGTTCTCACGTCTAGAACGAGAACCAGGCGCCCTCAGTGACCTCTGCCTTCAGGAACACCAACACAGCTTATTTTACACATGACAGATTAACCACAAGCACAGGCTCCAGATCAGAGGCATGAGCCCTGAGATCGGAGATCTGACACGCAGCAATGTAGAACACATGTAGAATCATTCATTAATTTCTTCATTCATTCATTCATCTTCTGCAAGTACCTTGTCCTGTTACGGGTCACATTGAACCCCATAGCTCCAGCAAACACAATTCCACTGTTCCACACACCAGAGGAACTCCATCGCTCCAGAGAACACTGTTCCACTGTTCCACACACCAGAGGAACCCCATCACTCCAGAGAACACAGTTCCACTGTTCCACACACCAGAGGAACCCCATCACTCCAGAGAACACAGTTCCACTGTTCCACACACCAGAGGAACTCCATCACTCCAGAGAACACAGTTCCACTGTTCCACACACCAGAGGAACTCCATCACTCCAGAGAACACTGTTCCACTGTTCCACACACCAGAGGAACCCCATCACTCCAGAGAACACAGTTCCACTGTTCCACACACCAGAGGAACTCCATCGCTCCAGAGAACACTGTTCCACTGTTCCACACACCAGAGGAACCCCATCACTCCAGAGAACACAGTTCCACTGTTCCACACACCAGAGGAACCCCATCACTCCAGAGAACACAGTTCCACTGTTGCACACACCAGAGGAACCCCATCACTCCAGAGAACACAGTTCCACTGTTCCACACACCAGAGGAACCCCATCACTCCAGAGAACACAGTTCCACTGTTCTACACACCAGAGGAACTCCATCGCTCCAGAGAACACAGTTCCACTGTTCCACACACCAGAGGAACTCCATCACTCCAGAGAACACTGTTCCACACACCAGAGGAACCCCATCACTCCAGAGAAAACAGTTCCACTGTTCTACACAACAGAGGAACCCCATCACTCCAGAGAACACAGTTCCACTGTTCTACACACCAGAGGAACCCAATCGCTCCAGAGAACACAGTTCCACTGCTCCACACACCAGAGGAATCCCATCACTCCAGAGAACACAGTTCCACTGTTCTACACACCAGAGGAACTCCATCGCTCCAGAGAACACAGTTCCATTGTTCCACACACCAGAGGAACTCCATCACTCCAGAGAACACTGTTCCACACACCAGAGGAACCCCATCACTCCAGAGAAAACAGTTCCACTGTTTTACACAACAGAGGAACGCCATCACTCCAGAGAACACAGTTCCACTGTTCCACACACCAGAGGAACTCCATCACTCCAGAGAACACTGTTCCACACACCAGAGGAACCCCATCACTCCAGAGAAAACTGTTCCACTGTTCCACACACCAGAGGAACTCCATCACTCCAGAGAACACTGTTCCACACACCAGAGGAACCCCATCGCTCCAGAGAACACAGTTCCACTGTTCCACACAACAGAGGAACTCCATCGCTCCAGAGAACACAGTTCCACTGTTCCACACACCAGAGGAACTCCATCGCTCCAGAGAACACAGGTCCACTGATCCGCACACCAGAGGAACCCCATCACTCCAGAGAACACAGTTCCACTGTTCCACACACCAGAGGATCTCCATCACTCCAGAGAACACAGTTCCACTGTTCCACACACCAGAGGAACCCCACCACTCCAGAGAACACACTTTCGCTGTTCCACACACCAGAGGAACTCTATCACTCCAGAGAACACAGGTCCACTGTTCCACACACCAGAGGAACTCCATCACTCCAGAGAACACAGTTCTACTGTTCCACACACCAGAGGAATCCCATCACTCCAGAGAACACAGGTCCACTGTTGCACACACCAGAGGAACCCCATCACTCCAGAGAACACAGTTCCACTGTTCCACACACCAGAGGAACCCCATCACTCCAGAGAACATAATTCCACTGTTCCACACACCAGAGGAACCCCATCACTCCAGAGAACACAGTTCCACTGTTCTACACACCAGAGGAACTCCATCGCTCCAGAGAACACAGTTCCACTGTTCCACACACCAGAGGACCTCCATCACTCCAGAGAACACTGTTCCACACACCAGAGGAACCCCATCACTCCAGAGAAAACAGTTCCACTGTTCTACACAACAGAGGAACCCCATCACTCCAGAGAACACAGTTCCACTGTTCTACACACCAGAGGAACCCAATCGCTCCAGAGAACACAGTTCCACTGCTCCACACACCAGAGGAACCCCATCACTCCAGAGAACACAGTTCCACTGTTCTACACACCAGAGGAACTCCATCACTCCAGAGAACACAGTTCCACTGTTCCACACACTAGAGGAACTCCATCACTCCAGAGAACACTGTTCCACACACCAGAGGAACCCCATCACTCCAGAGAAAACAGTTCCACTGCTCTACACAACAGAGGAACGCCATCACTCCAGAGAAAACTGTTCCACTGTTCCACACACCAGAGGAACTCCATCACTCCAGAGAACACTGTTCCACACACCAGAGGAACCCCATCGCGCCAGAGAACACAGTTCCACTGTTCCACACAACAGAGGAACTCCATCGCTCCAGAGAACACAGTTCCACTGTTCCACACACCAGAGGAACTCCATCGCTCCAGAGAACACAGGTCCACTGATCCGCACACCAGAGGAACCCCATCACTCCAGAGAACACAGTTCCACTGTTCCACACACCAGAGGATCTCCATCACTCCAGAGAACACAGTTCCACTGTTCCACACACCAGAGGAACCCCATCGCGCCAGAGAACACAGTTCCACTGTTCCACACAACAGAGGAACTCCATCGCTCCAGAGAACACAGTTCCACTGTTCCACACACCAGAGGAACTCCATCGCTCCAGAGAACACAGGTCCACTGATCCGCACACCAGAGGAACCCCATCACTCCAGAGAACACAGTTCCACTGTTCCACACACCAGAGGATCTCCATCACTCCAGAGAACACAGTTCCACTGTTCCACACACCAGAGGAACCCCACCACTCCAGAGAACACACTTTCGCTGTTCCACACACCAGAGGAACTCTATCACTCCAGAGAACACAGGTCCACTGTTCCACACACCAGAGGAACTCCATCACTCCAGAGAACACAGTTCT
This sequence comes from Hoplias malabaricus, assembly GCF_029633855.1. Taxonomy (NCBI): domain Eukaryota; kingdom Metazoa; phylum Chordata; class Actinopteri; order Characiformes; family Erythrinidae; genus Hoplias; species Hoplias malabaricus. Next base: position 37,620,815 of record NC_089802.1, on the reverse strand, counting down.
ACTGTTCCACACACCAGAGGAATCCCATCACTCCAGAGAACACAGGTCCACTGTTGCACACACCAGAGGAACCCCATCACTCCAGAGAACACAGTTCCACTGTTCCACACACCAGAGGAACCCCATCACTCCAGAGAACATAATTCCACTGTTCCACACACCAGAGGAACTCCATCACTCCAGAGAACACAGTTCCACTGTTCCACACACCTGTGCTGGGAGGTTCACATATGTCTGATTCTTGTGTGAGAGGTGACTCTTGTGAGAGCAATCGTGTGCTGTATCAGGAAGACGTTGTAAATAACGCAAATTTACCCTTAATTGTCTTCACGGCCGTGGGGGGTGGGGGTGGGGGTTGTAGTTTTTACTCCCAACTCCCACAGTTGTCCCAGTATCACAATTTCTCCTTTTCTTTTAACCCAAACTGACATTGATGGTACAACTTCTAGAATAACTGATAAAAACCCTTTTTTGTATTTCCTTAAACCTGTGTTTTGAGATTATTTAACACGGAGCTCCCCTTTGCTCCAGGCTAAAACCAAGTGTTGGCGTAGTCTGGCATTGGTATGTAGTGGTTGCCACATTTTTGGCATAGTCGGCAGGATAACCCGTTCTCTGAAGTTGTTTTTCTGCCAGTTTGGTTTTTAAGTGGGTATATTGGAGCAGCAGGAGGACAGATTTTCTTGTGAGAGAAAAGCAGCTTTCAGTTCAAACGAAGACTTCATCGGGTTCCCATCATGAACGATAAACTATGGAGATTGGCGGGAGCAGCTCCAACGAGAGAATAAGGTCAAATCAAATCAAATCAAATTTATTTGTATAGCGCCTTTTACAACTGATGTTGTCAGAAAGCAGCTTCACAGTTTCAGAACAAAACATTTAAATCAAAGCCCAATGCGAGAAACCGAATGTGACAGTGGCAAGGAAAACCTCCCTCGCGGCTGGAGGAAGAAACCTTGGGAGGAACCAAGACTCACAAAGGGGACCCATCCTCCTCTAATCAAACTATAGATTGAATTTTAAATGATCACCAATGAAGTGTCATTATGCTACATAATAATAATAAGGTGAGCAGCTGGTCTGGTCTGGTCTGGGCTGCAGGAGAATCCAACAAACAATCTTTCATCAGTTGGCCACCATTTTCTCAGAAAACAGTAAAGGGAAGCAGTTAGTTTAGTTGAGTGCAGCAGAGAATAAGAGCATTTGAATATTTTCATTAGTGGTTCACAGATCTGACTGTAACAGACTGGGAGGAGGGAAACCAGAAGGAGCTCAGGCAAAGACATCCTTCCGCTCCAAACAAGAGAAATTGTGAGCACATCATTCGGGTTTACCCTGATTGTCCATGTCCATGAGTTCCTGAAACGACAACCTTAAACTAGACAGAGGTTAGTTGCCAAAGGCTAAACTGAACAAGTGTGTTTTGAGCTTAGACTTAAACATAGTGACTGTGTCTGCGTCCCAAACACTAGCTGGAAGATTGTTCCAGAGCTGAGGGGCTTTGTAGGAGAAAGCTTTCCCACCCGCTGAAGTCTTATGAATTCTGGGTACTAGTAAGAGGCCGGCGCACTGAGATCTGAGTAATCTTGGTGGTTCATAGTGTGCGATGAGTTCTTGCAAGTATTCAGGGGCGAGACCGTGTAGGGATTTATACGTGAGTAAAATAATTTTGTAATCAATACGGAATTTAACTGGAAGCCAGTGAAGGGCCGATAAGACTGGGCTGATATGATCAAATTTTCTAGTTTTAGTGAGGACCCTGGCTGCAGCATTTTGAATTAACTGAAGTTTACTCAAGTTTCTGCTGGAGCATTCTGATAAAAGTGCATTGTAATAATCTAATCTTGATGAAATAAAAGCGTGAACTAATTTTTCCGCATCTGGGAGGGATAAGGAATTTCTTAACTTAGCGAGGTTCCGAAGATGTAGGAAAGATGTTTTTGTAATGTTACCTATATGCTGATCAAATGATAGATCTGAATCATTTATAACACCCAGATTTTTAGCTAATGAGCTAGGGAGAACAGGGAAGTCAAAATTATGTATCAAGTCTGATACCTTATTTATAGCAGGTTTTGGACCTAGAAGGAGAACCTCGGTTTTGTCACTGTTTAGCAGAAGGAAATTGTATGACATCCAATGCTTCACTTCTTTAACACAGTCCTCCATTTTCTTTAGTGTTGGTTTGTCATCTGGTTTGGCTGATATGTATAACTGTGTGTCATCTGTGTAACTGTGGAAGGTAATGCCATGTTTTCTAATAACTCTGCCCAGTGGCAGCATGTATAATATGAACAGTAAAGGTCCTAAAATGGAGCCTTGGGGAACTCCAAATCTCATTTTTGTATGAATAGAAGAAACATTATTTACTTTTACAAACTGATAGCGATCTGTGAGGTAAGACTTAAACCATGATAGGGCTGTTCCTGTTATTCCAACCAAGTTTTTTTAGTCTTTCTAGCAGAATAGTATGATCAATTGTATCGAAAGCTGCACTGAGGTCGAGTAGAAATAGCATGGATACGCAGCCTCGATCAGAGGCGAGAAGAAGGTCGTATGTTATCTTAACTAAAGCCGTTTCGGTGCTATGGTGTGGCCTAAAACCAGATTGAAATTTTTCATATATGTTATTCTTATGCAATTATGACCTAAGTTGTTGGGCCACAACTTTTTCTAATATCTTAGATATGAAGGGAAGGTTAGAGATAGGTCTGTAATTGGATAGTTCACTAGCATCAAGATTCGGTTTCTTGATCAGGGGTTTAATAACTGCTAGTTTAAATGCTTTGGGTATGTGACCCAGTCTAAGGCACGGATTTATGATTGTTAAAAGGGGATTGATTATGACTGGTAATACTTCTTTAAATAGTTTTGTTGGTATTGCATCAAGTGTGCAGGTCGTACAATTTGATGAGTAGATGATTTTCTCCTGAATTCTAGCTGTGGTATTGGGTCAAAGGACTCTAGTCTTTCTTCTATGTTTTGTTCTATATTATCCACACCAGATGACAGACAGGCTGGATTTAGTAATATGGTATTTATTGTTTGTCTAATATCTTATTGTTAAAAAAGACCATAAAAGCATTGCTGGTGTGAATGGCTGGGATCTGTGGATCAGTAGCTGCCCGATTGTTTGTAAGTTTAGAGATTACATTAAAGAGTGCTCTAGGGTTGTCTTTATTACTTTCAATCAGTGAGGACAGATGTGCTGAATTTGCATTGACAAGTGCCCTTCTATATTCGATAAGGCTGTCTTTCCAGGCACAGTGAAATACTTCCAGTTTAGTCGACCGCCATTTCCGCTCTAATTTCCTTACGGTTTGTTTTAGGGTGAGTGTTTCTTCATTATACCAGGGAGCGAGTTTTTTCTGTCGTAGCTTTTTACGCTTAAGTGGTGCTACACTATCTAAAGTTGATCGAAGTGTGTTATCTAAGTAGTCCGTTATTCTGTCCAGCTCCAATGGGTCTGCTGGACTACTGACTGAGGTCAATAAATCAGTGATGTTTTCAGTAAATTTAGGGGCTGTAGATGGGGTTAGTGAGCACTTTATATAGTAATGTGGGCATGTAAATTTTTTAATATCCAAACTCAGTTCATATGAAATTAGGTAGTGGTCTGAGACTGTGGAAGACTGAGGCAGAATATTTTGGTTTTTTATGTTCGTGCCCAGTGTCAAAACCAAGTCTAGCTTGTGATTACAATAATGAGTAGGACCTGATACATTTTGTGTGAAACCAACAGAATCTATGATTGATGTGAACGCCTTTTTTAGGGGATCATCACTTTTCTCAAAATGAATGTTAAAGTCTCCTACAATTATTAACTTATCACAGGACACTGTTAAATTAGCAGCTAGTTCACCAAATTCTTTTATAAATTCTGAATAGGGCCCTGGTGGTCTATAAATATTTAATAAGGAGATTGTGTTCTTATTTGTGGCGGGGTTAATTATGTTAATGTACATAATTTCAAAGGAAGTAAAGCTGTAACCATGTTTTTGGTTAATAATTAAATTATTCTTGTAAATTATACATAATCCACCCCCTTTGCCCGTCAGTCTGGGGCTGTGTACATATTTATAGCCTGTAGGAGTGGCTTGATTTAGTGCTAAATATTCATCATTTCTGACCCAAGTTTTACTAAGGCATAAAAAATCACATTTCTGATCCATTATTATTTCATGTATAATGACTGCTTTAGAGTTAAGTGCTCTTATATTGAGTAGGCCAAACTTTAGGTCTGAGGGGATGATACTACCCTCTGTTTCTGATGGTTTAATAGTGATTAGGTTATTGGGGCATGCTGTTTGATATTTTCTGGGTTTAAGTTTGATTCAGGGGACAGACACAGTCTTGATACTGTAACACATTTTTATATTTCTTAGAGCAAGCTTTGTAGATATACCCTTACTATGGGCAAACAAATGGCCATTATCTGTAAGTGTATCCTTAAAATCACTTATCTGTTCGCTGTGTAATCTACTTGCCTGGTTTGTGCTGGTGGGTTGGGTTAGTCAAGCCTGGCATAGAACATCCTCGATGTTCCTAGAGAGAACTGCAGAACCTAGACGACTAGGGTGAAGCCCATCCCAGTGGTAGAGGGCAGGACGTTCCGGAAAACACTCCCTGTGGTCGACATAGTCCACGCCGACAGTGCCACACCAAACCCGGAGCCAGTAGTGGAGTGCGAAGAGCCTGCTGTACGCCTCACATCCTTGTCTGTAGGTAGGTAGGGGGCCGGAGACGACGATCCTGGCATCCGTCTTCTTCCGAGCGGTATCCAGAAGCGAATGGTAGTGCTCCTTCAGGACCTCGCTGCGGTGGGCGGAAGTGTCGTTCGTCTCCACGTGGAGAATGACAGTGCCAAGGTCCTCACGCTGCCGCAGCGCAGAGGGAAGTCGCCTGGCAACATCCAGGACACGAGCACCTGGAAGACAGGACACATTAGTGTTACTCTTTGTGCCTGAGACTCTTAAATGTCTGACTATAGAGTTGCCAATGATAAGAACACCGCCCTGTTTAGCTCTCTGTGCCGGTTCCGGTGCAGGTGAGGGCCAGGAGCTGAGCACCTCAAACTGGATAGTAGAGGTCAAGACTGGCTGCGGTAGAGGGGGAGACGACCTCGGCTTCCCATGCCCATGCTGATGCTCCCAGCTCGGAGCTGGAGTGAAGATGGCCGTCCCAGGGAGCCGCCGCGATGGAGGAGGGTCAGTCAGGCCGTGATCGGGTACCTTGTGTAATGGGACACAGTAGCAAAATTCAAGTTGCATCGCGGTGCGAGTCCACTATTGCACAGTCCTCTGTGCTTGCTGAGTTAAAAGAGTTAGTTTTGAAACAGCAAGCCCAGTTTGATAGGTTGGTCAGACATTTAGGTCAGTCCAAGCAGAATTTTAATGGCGGTATCAAGAGGTAGTTACTGTACTTTAAACATACGCCTGATGGCCAGCTCATTTGTATGTCCCTTCGTCATAGGCCAGGTCACATAGCCACATAGGCCAGGTCACATAGCCCGTTACTGTCCAGTTGCCCCTCCATCAAGTAATGATTGGCCAGTTTGCCCAACATCATGTAACACTTCTAGTCAGCCAGAAAACTAGAAATCCCCAGTGTGCCGAGCCACACACTGGAAAGGGATGGCTCTGGTGCCTTATGGCTCAAAATGGCTCATAATGCCTTATGGTTTTTCCTCTTATGAGCAGCTAGTAGGAAATTGTCATGTGTTACCTGTGTCTATAGGAGGCATTTCAGCTCCCTGCTTAATTGACACTGGGTCAATGGTGACCACCATCACTGAGTGTTTTTTGTTAAACACTTATCTCATTTACCAATGAAACACTGTACGTGGTTGGGCCTAAAAGCGGCGAATGGTCTTGATATACCACATGATGTGTGGCTCCCACCTTGCCATGTACTGGACAACTTGCAAGCAGTGGCAGTGGATTTTCCAGATCCAATGGCATCTGTTTCTGTTAAACCTTTTTTGAAAGATGGTCTGGCGGTCATATCCACCCAAGAGGTGTTGTGTACTAGTCCTGTGGACCTGATGGGGGTTGATTTTGAGGGGTTGATGGAGCAACAGGCTTTGCAGGCTAAGGCCCTTTTCTCCAAATATGGTGACATGTTTGCTTAACGAGAGGGAGATTTGGGATGTACCTCCTTGATTAGCCATGAAATACCACTACTGGATGATGTTCCAGTGCACCAGCCATATCGGCGGATCTCCCTTTCCCAGTTTGAAACTGTGAAAGCCCACATTCAGCAACTTCTTGATAGCCAGGTAATTCAAGAAAGTAGCAGTCCATTCTCTTCTCCTATTGTCTTGGTGTCCAAGAAAGATGGAAGTTTGCAACTGTGTGTGGACTATCGACAGCTGAACGCAAAAACCCGCCATGATGCATATCCTCTTCAAAGAATTCTTCGAAGAGTCCTTGGATGCACTGGATGGGGCTAAATGGTTTTCTACTCTTGACCTGGCCAGTGGACACAGTCAAGTGCTAGTGGCTGAAAAACACAAGGCTAAAAAAGCCTTTTGTACTCCCTTCAGTTTGTTTGAATTTAAAGTTATGCCTTTTGGACTCTGCAATGCACCAGGTATGTTTCAGTGCCTCATGGAGCACATGTTTGGGGATTGCCAGTATTAATCCATGCTTTTGTATCTCTATGACGTGATCGTGTTTTCAGCCACAGTAGTGCGACATCTAGAAAGACTGGAGGAAGTGTTTTCATAACTACAGAAGCAGGGTTTAAAAGTTAAGTTAAGCTTTGTGGAGGGTTTCTCTCAATGGGCAGAACCGCTACACTATCTAGTAGGTAAGCTAAGTGGACCACGGTGGAAAGGCAAAAACCCTCAGGTGTCATTGGAGGAATCTTGGAATGTGAACGTGCATTTCAAATTTTTAAAGAATGACTTACTTCCACCCTGGTCTTGGCATATGCTGATCTTTGCAAGCCTTTCATCATGGAGGTTGATGCCAGTCATGGGGGACAGGGAGCTGTTCTCTCGCAAGGAGCCAGTAGAGGGTTAAGACCCACTGAGAGGAATATGAAGAACCACAGTTCCATGAAGCTTGAACTCTTGGCAGTAAAATGGGCAGTGACTGAAAAGTTTAGAGAGTATCTACTTGGTCATCAGTTTACCATCTTTATGGATAATAACCCATTGTGTTATTGGCAGACTTGGCTTGGAGCAGTGAAGCAAATATGGGCCTCTCAACTGGCATCTTTTAATTTTACCATCAAATATCGCCCTGGAAGACATAACCAGAATGCCTGTGCTCAGTCTAGGCAATACATGGAGCACTTCGGTGTGGGGACAGAGGTTCTGCCACTAATGACGGCAACAGTGGTGGGAGAATAACCAAATGTTACAAGGAGCCAGTGTAAGAAAGTGGTTGCTTTCCCTGGGCATTCCTCTAGCGATCTGAGTGTACTGCAGAGAGCCAATACAGTAACTGGACAAGTATGGAAGTTACGCAGCACGGGGCGTTGGCCTGGAGTTGAGGAACGGGAAGTTTTAGTAAGATATTTATCCGGTAGTGGGACCAGCTAGTTGAATGTGAGGGGATATTGTACCGCCTGTTTCACCCTCCAGGTGGGGGGCCAGATTATTTTCAGCTCCTTTTTCCACAGTGTTTACAGAAGGAGGTCCTACATAGTGTGCATGATGATCATGGACACCAGGACACGGAGAGAACCCTTCAACTGCTACGGGACTGGTGCTTTTGGCCGAATAGGGCTCAAGATGTGGAACAGTGGTGCCAACAGTGCCAAAGGTGTACGCTGGGAAAGGCTGTTCAGCCTAAAGTTAAGGCGTTTCGGGGAACCCTACAGGCTGCACACCCAAATGAAATCCTGGCAATTGACTTCTCAGTCTCGGAACCTGCCAGCAATGGCAAAGAAAATTTTTTAATCTTAAATGATATTTTTACCAAGTATACCCAAGCTATTGCTACTAAAAACCAGAGGGTGAGTACTGTAGCTCAGGCATTGGTGCAGCATTGGTTCCATTGGTTTGGCCCTCCAGCCCGCATCCACTCTGATCAGGGATGGAATTTTAAAAGCCTGTTAATCAAGCAGTTGTGTAAAGTGTATGGCATTCAGAAAAGTAGAACTACCCCATATCATCCCCAAGGGAATGGGCAATGTGAACAGTTTAACCGTACCTTACATGACCTGTTGCGAACACTCCCCTCTGACAAAAAGAGACATTGGCCACGTCACCTGCCACAGCTGACGTTTGCATATAACACCACCCCTCATCAGACCACTGGACAGACTCCTAACTTTCTTATTTGTGGCCGTCAACCAAGGTTGCCTGTGGATTTTCTGTTGGGAACAGGAGAAATCACTCAGAGTATGGAACCATTGGACGAATGGATCCAGAAGCATCAACAAAGTCTTCAGCTGGTATTTGAGCATGTGAGGCAGAGATCAGAGGAGCAGGCTTAGAGCGAACCCGGAACAATAATGAACAGGTGAAGGATGCGGGGTTTGAGGAAGGGCAGCTGGTCTATTTGAGAAATCACTGCACTGGGCGGAACAAGATTCAGGATCACTGGAGCCCCTGCATCTATTGGGTAGTCCGTAATCCAATCAGTGCAGGAGACGTGTATTCTGTGGTTCCAGCAACCTGAAGAAGGACCGGTTCGACAGGTGCATTGGGTTGAGTTGAGGGCAGTCCTAGAAGTGCAGCAACAGGGACAGGAGGAAGTAAGCCATATGGCTCCAGAGCTAGATTCACCTAGGTCGCAAATCTCTGCTGATGATTCATCAGTTGATTCGATAATCTTGTGTGTAGAAGGGTCCCAGGAAACATGTGAACCATCAATGCCCCCTTCCCCGGATGAAGAGACCTAACCAGTATAGGCCCCTCCACAACATTCAGCTAGGTCCACAGCAGGCCAACATTCTAACCTCTATCGACTCCCAAGGACTGCTGTGATGAAGAATGACGAAGGGTTCTTGGACCAGGATCACTAAGTTTGTAGAGGTGCATGCTGCCATCGTCAGGTTGCCAATGCATTTGGTGGGGGGGGGGGGGGGGTTGTCTTTGCTGGGGAGAGACATTAAGGTGGGGACAGGCGATCACGAAGCCAGCTATGATCCTGTATCCAGGTATTTATGTAGGTACCCTGGGGTCCTTTAGAGTGTGTGGCTAGGCTAGCACAGCAGAGTGAAGTGGCAGTGTTGGGACATGGAGCGAAGTATTAAGTATTAAGTATTCACTGTCGAAAGGTATGTGACAATTTTAATTAGACACTTGGTTTTAAGTATAATATTTCTTACTAGTTCGTAAGTAATTTTCTGCTCGTATAGCAAGGGATGGGTACAGAGGAGACACTGGACTCCCAATAGTGTTTATTAACGGAGCTGATTAGCCTGGTTGCAAATGCCTAGTCTTTGACTGACATGTTTGTGTTATTAGCACAGTTACGTTCAACTTTTTTTTTTTTTTTTATGGTGGATGTTAGCAAGGGTCCATTTATTAAATCTATATAGCTATTGCTACCCTCCATTATGGTTACTTTAGACTGTTAATGTGGTATATTACAATGTATATATATATATTTTTAGTTATTCTAGGTTTATCATTGAGTAATTACCACCCTTGAGTCTGGGTTTCCATTATTCTGCTTGGAGCTGTATGTTCTCTTTGTATTGCATTAACAGCTTATTGGTGTGCTTTGTGGAATAATGTATTGAAATAATTTGTCTGTCTACAAATTATTGTCTGTATGTATTTTTTTTATATAGATTTCAACGGCAACTGGGCTGTCAGCTGCTTTTCTCTGGTGCCTTATTTTATTTGTTATTCTTTTATATGTGGTGTTTTTAACCTTATTGCTCAAAGGAGGGTTCAGTGTGTGGAGCGGGGAGGTTAATCTTGACGTGGGTGTTTCACTAGTGTGATTTACACTGCATTGCAATATACTGTGAGTGCCATGTGATTATAGTGCATTCTTATTTTGAGTAAAGTCTCTTCCTTTCACGAGTGTTAAGGATTTCTTTGTAGTTTGACTCCCAACTCCCACAGCAGGCCCAGTATCACAGTTTCTCCTTTTCTTTTAACCCAAACTGACATTTATGGTGCAACTTCTAGAATAACTAATACCTAATACTAAAACCCTTTTCTGTATTTCCCTAAACCTGTGTTTCGAGATTATTTATCAGATCTGCTACAGAGATATGAGCCGAGCAGAGCCCTCAGATCTATAGAAACTAGAGTTAGTGCTGCCTCAGGTCAAAACTAAACATGGAGAGACAGCGTTTAGCTCCTATGCCGCTCATAAATAGAACAGAGCTGAGTGAGAACATTAGAAGAGCCCCGACTTTAGACACTTTTAAATCAAGGCTTAAAACATTCCTGTTTGGGCAGCTACAGCGCGGTTTAAAATACTCTGCACTTTTATTCAGTAACGGCACTTTAGTTCTTTTCTTTTATTGTATCATTTTAAATTGTTTAATCATTTTTAATCATTTAATCATTTTACTCTTTTTATGTAATTGTTTTATTAGACACTTATGATGTTATTCTGGCTTTTAATTTAACTATTTTTCTTCTGTAAAGCACTTTGAATTGCTCTGTATGAAAGGTGCTCTATAAATAAACTTGCCTTGCCTATTTAACACGGAGCTCCCCTTTGCTCCAGGCTAAAACTGGCATTGGCGTAGTTGGCATTGGTATGTATTGGGTGCCATCAGGTGGTTGGAGGAGGGTCAGTCAGGCTGTGATCGGGTACCTTGTGTAATGGGGCACAGTAGCGAAATTCAACTTGCATCGCGGTGTGTGTCAACTATTGCAGAGTCCTCTGTGCTTGCTGAGTTAAAAGAGTTAGTTTTGAAACAGCAAGCCCAGTTTGATAGGTTGGTCAGATATTTAGGTCAGTCCAAGCAGAATTTTAATGGCGGTATCAAGAGGTAGTTACTGTACTTTAAACATAAAGTGATGGCCAGCTCATTTGTATTAAATGTGCTAGGCCAGGTCACATAGCCCGTTACTGTCCAGCTGCCCCTCCATCAAGTAGTGATGGGCCAGTTTGCCCAACGTCATGTAACACTTCTAGTCAGTCAGAAAAAACTAGAAATCCCCAATGTGCAGAGACACACACTGGAAAGGGATGGCTCTGGCTCAATGACCTATGGTTAAAACCAAGGGTTGGCGCAGTCTGGCATTGGTATGTAGTGGGTGCCACACAAATGCATATGAGGGTGTGGAAAATAGATTATTTTTTGTTGAAAAATTATTTTGGTGAAGTGTAAGGTTATTTATCCCAAAGAATTCGCACTACTACATGTGTCTGTACCTAACACACACGGGACCCATTTAACGGAGTATGTAGCAAAACACTGAGAAACACTACAAGGAAAAAAGGGCAGATAAAAAAACGTCACAAAAAATTTATTTATTGCAAAATTCATGAAACCGATTCCTCTACATCCTGCCTTTTTATGCTCTTACAGCTGAGTGTGTGAGTGTGTACAGAAACATGAGCGAGACAAGTTGGGAGTCGGGAAGTTGAATGTTTAAGGCCAGTGTTGGCAGGTGCACAGTTTCCTAAATGATGCAGTGTGTTTAGAGATTTGTAAAACTGTGATGTAACGTGATATTTCAGTGAAAACAATGGAATTGTGCCTGGAGCTCAGCAGGTTGTTGTTGAAACATGAACTTCAAGTTTTTAGGACTTTGTGCATAGTTCCTTTATTTTATGAATGCACTGGAGATAAACTGGATGTTGTGCTGATTGTGTTTAGAGTTTTTTCAATGTGAATACAGACTGGACGTGTATGTGATGTTAGTGTGAATCTGGAGCCCACCAACCCACACACTGTGAAACAAGACCCCAGTCAGTTTTCTGTGCGCTGCCTGAGTCAGAAACACAGGATAAAACGAGTTGCTCTGATTCTGCTCCGCTTCTGACGTCAAGTGCAGAGACTTTAGAATGGCCCCGCCCCCTTGTCCGAGTCTGTCCAATCACAGCGCTGGACCCGTGTTTATGTGAGAGCACAAAGACGAGGTTAAACTCAGCAAAACAGACACAACGAGCGCGGAGAAATAAGAGCACCGAGTAAAAACGGAGAAGAAAGAGAACAGAGCGAAAACGGCTAAAAACCAGAGATTCTGCTCCTCGCTCCTCACTGTTATGCGCTCGGGGTCGGGGTGAACAGTGAGCGTCTCATTATCGTTGTCCACAGGTCTGAGTGTGTAAGTGACTGGATGAGTGTAAGTGACTGGATGCGTGTGAGTGACTGGATGCGTGTGAGTGACTGGATGCTTGTGAGTGACTGGGTGAGTGTGAGTGATTGGATGAGTGTGTGAGTGACTGGGTGAGTGTGTGAGTGAGTGACTGGGTGAGTGTGTGAGTGACTGGGTGAGTGTGAGTGATTGGATGAGTGTGTGAGTGACTGAATGAGTGTGTGAGTGAGTGATTGGGTGTGTGTGTGAGTGACTGAGTGAGTGTGAGTGATTGGATGAGTGTGTGAGTGACTGGGTGAGTGTGTGAGTGAGTGACTGGGTGAGTGTGTGAGTGACTGGGTGAGTGTGAGTGATTGGATGAGTGTGTGAGTGACTGAATGAGTGTGTGAGTGAGTGATTGGGTGTGTGTGTGAGTGACTGAGTGAGTGTGAGTGATTGGATGAGTGTGTGAGTGACTGGGTGAGTGTGTGAGTGAGTGATTGGGTGAGTTTTGAGTGACTGGGTGAATGTGTGGGTGACTGAATGAGTGTGTGAAACCCTTTAATGGACTGGTGCTGGATTCATGGGGTGTTCCTGTCTTGTACCAGGTGATAGACTCAGGATCAACTACGACCTTGCACAGGATGAAGTGCTTACAAACAATGAATGAAGGAATTAATAATTTAACAAATGAAGTTGCCATGAAAGGCTTATACAGATACTAAGTATCCATTTTGAGTGATGACCTACAACAAACTTTTCCAGGCGGACAAATGTTCAGCAGTGTGCAGTTATGCATTCATTCATTCATTCGTTCATGTTGGGTATTAGCTACATGATCATGTTTCTGTGTCACCGGGTTAATATTTCTTTACCTGTGCTGGTCGTTAAGCTGTGTTTGCTGTGTCCTACTGATAATCAGAAAGTGCTGAGTCAGAACGGAGGGTGAGGTGTGTTTTACAGCAGATCAATAACCTGTATCAGTTCTGTATCAGTAAGAGCTGATCAAACGTTTTTACACCTCCCTGATTTCTCTACTGGTGTAGGTCACACTATTCTCAGTCCAGACTCTGAGGGGTTTAAAACTCCAGCAGCACTGCTGTGTCTGTTCCACTCTACACCAGCACAACACACACTAACACACCACCACCACGTCAGTGTCACTGCAGCGCTGAGAATTATCCACCACCACATCACACCTGCACTGTGTGTGTGTGTGTGTGTGTGTGTGTGTGGTGTGATGAGGTGTGAGTGTACTGTGATAATGTGTGTGTGTGTGTAGTGTGATGAGGTTTGTGTTTGTACTGTGATGATGTGTGTGTAGTGTAATGGTGTCTGTGTTTGTGTGTAGTGTGATGGTGTATGTGTGTATAGTGTGTTGGTGTGTGTGTGTGTGTAAGAGAATGTGGTTTGTGAATGTAATCATAAACTGTATGACTCTGAAATATGATGTTTTTTTAAGATATACTTTGTCAAATGCCACGTCCAAACGTAGTGTGAAAATGTGTGTGTGTGTGTGTGTGTGTACTGTACTGTGGATATTAGTTACTGGGGTTCTTAAAATGTGGGCGTGGTTTATCACTCGCCTCATTCATCGCAGACATAAAGACCCGCCTTCAAATCAAATTCTTCTCTGATTGGCTGGCTTTGGTGCCTACACTTAAACTTTGGCGCCAATCACAGCGCGCTTCTTCAAAGCTTCTTGTCTGTGATTGGCCTGTGCGGATTGGCGTCGCGTAATTATAAAACCCACTGTGTGGAGCGCACGCTTTCAGAGCCGAACCAGAGGCGGAACCGAGCGGAAGCGAAAATAACCGGACAGTGTCGAATCCAACCTGATTGAACCGAACCGATGAGGTTTTTTTTTATTTCTTTACACGGCTTTCATTAGAGAGAGAGAGAGAATCGACTCACAGCTCCGTGTTTCCCTGCAGCAGCTTTATCTCAGCGGCGCGACCGGTGAGTAACGTCAGTGATGAGACACTCGATTCATTTGAAATCAGTTCGATTATGAATGAATTCTCTTAACCTGTTTGTTGTAAGGCGCTTTTATGCACCTTGCTGTGGTAAATGGTGGACATCTATACAACAATCTTTTGCATTTTTAATTATTATAGGGTGTTAAATTCGCAAGAACCTACCTCCGATTCTATAACGGTTCAATTCATTTTTAAGAATCGACTCCCAGAATGATAATACAATAAAAGTCTCCGCAGACAGAGGTGCGCGGTCCTGAATGTGCAGATTAATTCTTAGTTATATTAAACAGTTCGATAGTTTGTGGTTTTTAAGCCCTGGGGGACTTTAGCTAGTTTAAAACATTAACGACATGAATGTAAATGTTTTAAAAGTCTCCCTCATGCGTAACCCTGTGAGAAACCATGTTACACACCGGCTTTACGGTTTATTTAACCCCAATCTGCTGTAGACTCATTACAAATCCTGTTAAAAGAGATTTAAAGTCTGCTCGGCTCGTAAAGTGTATGAGGTGTTTACATCTGCTCGGCTCTGACCTCAGAGACTCCGTGGGTCCAAGCGAGACAAGACCCGACGACGAGATAAAGGGTTTATAGGAGTATGGAAGCTAAATTAAAACATTCTTACGTGATTGATTGGCTAAAATGGGAAGAGTGATCAAGACAGGGCTTGGTTTGAACTGGAGTGACTTTCTCTATTCTAGAGAACATTCTAGAATCAGAACAGTGCACAGTGGAGGTGAATGGAACCAAACGTCCAATGCTTGTAGACCATGTCTGGAGCCTAAAATAAAATATATGTGCTGCACTCTTCTCAGTCATCATCACTCCATATAGAGCTCTGTAGATGTGTGTATGTCAGAGATGTAGAGACACCTGGTTCCATTCACCACCACCAAGCATAAAACACAGTATTTTTGGACGTTATTCCAGGTATTCCATACTGAACATGGTCTGCTTTGCTTTGCTTACTTTTGAGCTGATGTAAGCACTAAATGTGGACAGCATTTTTAAAAGAACACTTTAGGAGCTGAAACACACTTAGACATAAGGCCTAGGGACTAATAAACTGAGCAGCACCCCCTAAACACCTCCTACATTAAGAGTTCTGTCTTCGCTCCTGAGACAGTGTGGACAGAGGAGTGTCCATCGTCTCTCAGGACAGGACCTGAAGTATGGAACCCTGATCTAAAAATAATTCAAATTAAAGACGTAGGACATTCCCGCTCCGGGTGACTGTCTGTGAGGAGTGTTCTCCCCGTGTCCGCGTGTGTTTCCTCCGGGTGCTCCGGTTTCCTCCCACAGTCCAAAAAAACAAAACGTTGGTAGGTGGATTGGCGACTCGAAAGCGTCCGTAGGTGTGAGTGTGTGAGTGAATGTGTGTGTGTCTGTGTTGCCCTGTGAAGGACTGGCGTCCCCTCCAGGGTGTATTCCCGCCTTGCGCCCGATGATTCCAGGTAGGCTGCTCTACAGTCGGTTTGCTCTGGAAACCGCTCTAATATGTTTACGAAGCCCCAGTGTCTGTAAATGGGTAAAAAAACAAAGTGTCTGGGTCTGGTGCTAGGCTTTCTCTCTCTCTGCTCATGGCAGAGAAACACCATCTGGAGGTTTTTAGACAACGGAGAGACTCCAAACACTGAAAAGCACCAACTGAGATGAGGATGTTGCTCTATTCCTGCTCCATAGGGGGGTAACACTGATTTATTTTTGCTGTTACAGTTACATTACTTAAGGTGGAACTGACTCTAAATTCAGGAGAGCGCTAACGGCATGAAAGTAAACACAGAGCGAAAGTGCTTAAAAAAAAACTAAACACACTCGAGTTACACATGAGTTTCTGTGGGAATTCAGTGAATAAACACAATTTACACTTCAGACACCAACAAGATACAATCATTTCTTACTCACACACACCGCTCCACCTTAAAAGATACAGTCGCTTCTTACTCACACACGCCACTCCACCTTAAAAGATAGTCGCTTCTTACTCACAAGCCACTCCACATTAAAAGATACAGTGGCTTCTTACTCACACACGCTGTTCCACCTTAAAAGATACAGAGCTTCTGAATGTAAACAAACCCGAGAGAGCAGTGTTTTCCCACAATCGTAGACTCCCCCTTTTTATACAATAACCTTAACCTCAGTATCCAAGAAGAACTTTAGCTTTTTTTAGGTTTTGAAGTTAAAAGGTTTAGTTGTCAAATGCTCAGGTGATTACTCTCTGCACCGATTGTCCAGTCAGAGCTAACTCCAGGGGTTTCCTGTGACTTTTATGCTGCTCAAACTGTAGACATAAATGAGTTAAGAGCTACGTGCAGAGTTTGCAGTGGGTAAAGGGAAGTGTGTGTGTGTGTGTGTGTGTGTGTGTGTGTGTGTGTGTGTGTGTGTGTGTGTGTGTGTGTGTGTGTGTGTGTGTGTGTGTGTGTGTGTGTGTGTGTGTGTGTGTGTGTGTGTGTGTGTGTGTGTGTGTGTGTGTGTGTGTGTGTGTGTGTGTGTGTGTGTGTGTGTGTGTGTGTGTGCCTGCTCTGTGACCTATTTTGAACTCAGAATAAGGGAATGAAAATCCCCAGTGTGCTCCCCTCATATCTTCAGCCCCTTTGTGAGACCAGCAGCTCTTTTATCACGTAGTTCCACCTCTCACCACAGCTGCTCAGAGCCCTGTTATTCACCGCTATATTTACTCTGGAACTCTACCTGTCTCTCTGTGTGTGTGTGTCTATTTAGAGACTAATAGCAGAAACTGTAGAGTATGTGGTGAAGTGTGTACAGAGTTTGTTGGTGTATGTATAGAGAGACTAAAGCTGTGTGTTAATGTGTAATAGTGTGATTAGGTGTGCCTTAGATTGTGTGTGCGTGTTCAGTGACTGTATCAGCAGGCTATGTGCAGAGTGCAAGACGTGACTCAGGGTTGTGTGTGTAATTAAGTTCTGTCTCTTTAAGGGATTCTGCAGAGTCACGCTTACTCTACACTGTTATATAACACTGCTCCAGTCTGATACAGTCTACACTCTCTGACCTCACCAGCAGGGGGGGGGGGGGCTGCTCTGTCTGACACTACTCTGTTCCTGACACATGACAGGTGTCTGTGAGTGTGTCCATGAGTGTGAAACTGAAATGTTAATTATCAGTACTGTACCCAAACCAGCCAGAACTTTACAGCCACTTTAGTGTCTGGACTGAGAACAGTTGCAGTGACACTGACGTGGTGGTGGATCATTCTCAGCGCTGCAGTGACACTGACGTGGTGGTGGTGGTGTGTTAGTGTGTGTTGTGCTGGTGTAGAGTGGATCAGACACAGCAGTGCTGCTGGAGTTTTTAAACCCTGTGTCCACTCTCTGTCCACTCTGTGAGACACTCCTCCCTTGTTGGTCCACCTTGTAGATGTAATGTCAGAGACAGAAGAGACAGTGTGTGGGTCGTCCTCTAGTCCTTCACCACCCTCACCCCTTTCCGTACTCGATCTTTCGCCCCAGAGTTGACCTTGTTCCTGGAGCAGTGTTGTCACTGCTTGAAAATTGATACTCACACACACACCACTCACACATACCTCATCAGTGGAGGATATTTAGGGACGTTATGTTTATCTGTCTCTACTAGGCACTTGTATAGATCTCTCTCTCTGAGTCTCTCTCTCTCTCTCTGAGTGTCTCTCTATCTCTCTCTGTTTTGCAGTGGAATGAAAAGGACAGTAGTGTTTCTCTGCGAGTGTCTGATTGCTCTCTTTTTCTTCTCGTTTTCAGCTGGAGCGAGGGAGCGAGCGATGGACGTGGGGGGTAAAGAGGTGTTATCTGGAGACGTTCTGCCGGTGGTGATCATCGGTGAGAAAACTTTCAAATATTACCCCCTCTCTCAGGTCCACTGTCCACTTCTGCCCCTCTGTACTTCCCCCTTCCCCCTGTTCTTCAGCGCTCAGGACCCCCACAGAGCAGGTGTCATATGGTGGTGGACTATTCTCAGTCCAGACACTGAGGGGTTTAAAAACTCCAGCAGCACTGCTGTGTCTGATCCACTCTACACCAGCACAACACACACTAACACACCACCACCACGTCAGTGTCACTGCAGCGCTGAGAATTATCCACCACCACATCACACCTGCTCTGTGGGGGTCCTGAGCGCTGAGGAACAGGGGGGTAATAAAGTATGCAGAGCAACGGATACAGGATTCCAGTGTGTATTCTGTTCTTGTGTGTGTGTGTGTTATTTATAGGTAATGGTCCATCAGGGATCTGTCTGTCGTATCTGCTGTCGGGCTACACTCCGTATTTCTCCCCTGAGGGATTTCATCCAAACCAGATCCTCCACCAGAAACTCTCCAAGAATCCTCAGCTCTCGCTGTTTGAACAGGTAACACACACACACACAGACACACCCGGCTAAGGCATGTGATTAAATCATTTCTGTAACAACAGGTTAATTACTGGAATCATCCTCTCACACATTCCTCATTGTTTACTTTATAAATCAGTCAAAACCCGGGTTCAGTTCCCGTTCGCAAAACGAATTCAGATCGTTCAGCACACTTCCACCGACATAGGACACTTAATAACAAAAAGCTACAAAATTGGAACCCGTGTGTGTGTGTGTGTAGGATCTGGAGTTCCTGTGTGAGGGGCTGGAGGGGCGGTCCTCGAACCCCGTGGCCGTCCTCTTCGACTCTCTGCTGCTCCCTGATGGAGATTTTGGTGCTGAGTGTGTGTCTCCGCTGGAGTGGAGATACAAGCCGGAGAGAGCCACTCCTCACCTGGTCCTGGGCAAGGGACCGGCCGGAGGGGCTTGGCACGTAAGTAGACACACACACACAAATATAAAACATATATAATATATATAACACACCTGTCTCTCACACAATGACAACAGAGTCACAGATAAAGCACACGCCTCGCAATCACACACACACACTGCCCATGTGTAAGGCCTGCGTCACTGTGCTTTTCAAGAGCTGCTCTCTGACTGCGGCTTCTGTTTACCAACCCCCAGTCCTTCATCAAACAGCAGACGCAACCTCAGATATTAAAGGGTTAATCAGAGTAATTCCAGTGACGGTGGGGGGTTGTGGGTTATTACACAGTGTGAAGCGCCATGTGCTTTGTGTAGTGAATGAAGGGGTCAGATCCTGTCCAGAACCGGGATTCCTCTCCACATCTTCAGCATCGGGACGAGACGCAGGAGTCGCTTCAGCTTCTCCTCTGACCTTCTTCAGCTCGGAGTCCACCTCAATTACAGTTCCATTAGGTTTATTAATGCCAGTGTGGCTGTAGTAGCTCAGAGATTATTCACATCTTTACTGATAAGGCCAGGTTTTAGCCCAGAATCGGATACATCCGGCCACTAGATGTCAGAGTTTCAGGACGTGGAGAGTAGTCGGTGGTCTGGGGACTGTTATCTGAGCAGATACATGGCCTTTTCACCTCAGCACACTTCAGCGTTAGCTTTTATCATCAGAGGAAGAGGAAGAACACTGTTCCAGACAAATTCAAAACCACACCTGGGCTGGAGCTTATTTGGTTACCGCACGGACACAATGGCATCTTTCATTTCCCGCCTCTCATATCCAGCTCTGACCTGAACATCTCCAAGTACTTTATAGAAAATAAAATACAGTAGGAAAAGTATAAATAAAAAATTAAATACAACACATTTTAAAAGGTGTGTGTATTTAAAAAAGAAAAAAAAGTTTTGTTTTTTTTGTTTTTTTTTAATGATAATGAGCCGCTCGCTGTTCACCCCGACCCCGAGCGCACAGCAGTGAGGAGCAGAAGCTCTGGTTTTTAGCCGTTTTCACTCTGTTCTCTATCTTCTCCTCGTCTTTGCGCTCTCACATAAACACGGGTCCAGTGCTGTGATGGGACAGACTCAGACGAGGGGACGGGGCCATTCTAAAGTCTCTGCACTTGACGTCAGAATCAGAGCAGATTCAGAAACGCCTCGTTTTGAGAAATGACTGTAAACAGAATACTGGTGTGTGCCAGCCCCTGATCTTCTGTCATTGTGCCAGGTGTGTTTCCCATTTCCCACGGCGTTGTACACTCTGATGTGTGCTGTGTAATGTGTATGTGCAGATACACAGACCCTTATTAAGCTCAGAGATCAGGGATCGTGGCTCTGGTTTTTCTGAGTTGAACAGTGGCTCGTTGTTGCTGGTGGTGTACAGTTTCTGGGTCAATCAGCTGCTGGTCGTGTGGTTTGCATATGGACTCTCAGCTTCCTCTTCTCACTGTGTTTCTGCTTGTTCTCCTGCAGGCTATGGAGGGGTCCATGTTGACGCTCAGCCTCGCCAACTGGATGGAGCTCCCAGGCCTTAAACTGAAGGACTGGATGAGGGAGAAACGCAGGTATTAAACTCATCTACACGATGAAACAAATTTACCCAATCAAAACCTATATCAGATACTTACAACAAGACTGGGTTCTCCTTCAGAATAGAACTCCTTCCAGAGTAGGGCTTGGCTGATGTATCAGGATGCTGAGTATATCACCCTGTGTTGACAACCGTTATTTTTATTGATACTAACTGTAATCCATAATATTTAACCAAAATAATGGTCAATAAAGCTCTGTGAACTCACAACGATTAATAAAATCTCATGCCAGAGCTGGGCAGGTCATCAAAAATGAATCTCAACAGCTTTAATCTCTGCCCCACATCGGGGCAACGCGGAGGAGAGCCTAAACGCGGAGGCGGACTGAGCGACTGGAGCGGCTCGTACCAAAGAGAAATGGTGCGTCTGTGGTTTGGACATGAAGTGAAGACACCGAACGTAAAGAAGTCAAATGTAAGCACAGAGAAAAAACAGTTTCAGACCAAAGTGAATCCCCCGGGCTGTTTCACACTGAACACAATCACACACCGAATACGAACAGAGCACGGCTCAGACACAGAGACGGAGCTCCCAGCCGCATCAGAAACACACATCCCACCTTTAACACTGGAGTGTGTTTACAGCACGAGCCTCGACACTGAACTGTGAGACAACAAACGACAACTAAATCACCCTTTATTAATCGTAATCGAGGGCAAACGTTTAATGGAGCAGTGTTTCTGCGGTTGTTGAGTAAAGACGGGCTCCAGTTCGTGTTTCTGCCGGACGTCTGTTGAAAGATGTGATGTAAATGGGTTTCCTGGCAGGAAGTGCAGAGTGAATGAAGTGTTCACTCAGGTTTTACTCCAGATCAGTGACAGGGTTAAACCTTCCTCCTCTGACCAACACCGGCACAAGTCCTCGTGTTTTACAACAGCGTCATCTTTACTTTAAAATTTTAAAGTGTTTATAGAAACGTACTCAAACTACAAGGCTTCCACCCTGAGTCTGGCTTCTTCACTTTTACGGCTAAGGCACCGTAAAATAACAGCTGCTCCATTTAAGGTGGAATGAAAATATTCTGCCAGTGAAGATTTCTGCCCGTGAGCTGCAGCCCCCCAGTGGATTTTGGTGGTATTTCTTTCAGTTTTACACAGTAACAATCCTTTATCCAATTAAATATACTTCAGCAAACATATTATAGGATGTGACAGATATTATGTAAATTATTGACAAAAAACAAACAAACATATCAATCAGTCATCCTTTATTTTCTCTGAGGCGCAGTGAAGACCTTCATTTAAAATGCAGCCGAGCGTTAGTCTTACAGCGAAGGGATTGGAAAAATAATGAAATTTAATATGGGAAACTAAAATCACATTTAAATCCAATATAAAACCAAGAAGAAGATAAAAAATATAGAAGTTAAACTCAATCAGAATCTGATAATAGCAATAAAAGTCATAAGTGAATAGAGTGGACACATTAATGTGGATTGGTCTGGTACCGCACACAAGCTCATGGCTGACCAAGCTGCTAATGTTAATTAGTTGGAATGAACATTTTCTCTTTTAATGTGAGTTTTATCCGCCGTAGATAAAAGTTTAAAAGCACAGAAACATCCTAAGGACCCTCCACAAGTGAAGTGGCACTCTGTGTCTGACAGAAAAAAACAAGCATAATCTGAAAGTAGAAAACACAGAAGTGGGCCCCTAGTGCTAGGCTTCACATACACTGGATAATTTATAGCTAAATCTGTGTTGTTCAGCGGTTTTGTCAAATGAAGCTTTGAATTCAAACCAGTTCCACTGCTACTATTGGTGATTTTCCACTGCACGCCATCGGCTCCGCTCAGTTCAGCACAGCTCAACCTGCTTTTGAACACAGCTCCGTCATCAGTTCAGACAGATCAGTAGAGTTTGTTCCTTTCTTGTTGCAGTGTCCAGCTCTCGCTGGATTCTTTCGTCGGCCACCGATCCAAGGAGCGTTTGAACCTCTTCAAAAGACCACGCCGTAATTTTACGAGCTGCCATCATGAGTCGGATAAAAACAAACATGATCTCTGCTGCAGCTGGAGATTTTACAGATGGAGAGTTGGTGCTGGTCGTCTGCGTTGCGTGGCGTAGAGTGACGGCTCTCTCTGGACAATCAGCGCTCTGCAAGGTTTACACGCCACGGTTTAGTCCCTACTCGACTCACTCTGAACCACGAGAGAACAGCCACTAAACAAGAACCCGCTTCCAGAACCAGGACCTGATTCACCTGGTGGAGGAGTGGGAAAGTGCAGTCGAGTCCATGCCGTAGAAAACGCTGTTAGGTTTCTCTAAACCTAAATAGTTTACTTGTTGTGCTGTAGTTGTTTAGATTTTAACCAGTCACACCCCAACACACACACTAAATACAGTCTCAATAAGTAACATTCTCACAATGAGATCTGTGTATTTAAATATTAACGTGTATATAATCAAGTTGTAAAGAGTCTTATCATTAGCATCTTTATTGTTTTTTTTTTTTTTCTTCCAGAAATGTGAGGAATGACCGTGCCACTCCAGCCGAGATTGCGTCCTACTACCAGCACTACGTCCGGGAGATGGAGCTAGAGGGGAATTTTGTCTGCGGCATCACGGTCACATCGGTGCGGCGAGTTCCCCTCGGATCCGGGCGCTCCGTGTGGAAGGTCCAGGGTCTTCAGAGACGGACGGAAAATGGACCCGCAGATGAGATCCCTTTCTCTGTCTGTGCTGAGAACGTGGTCCTGGCCACGGGAACGCACGACATCGCGGCCCGTCTGGGCGTCGAGGGAGAGGCGCTGCCCTTTGTCTGCCACAGCTTCTGGGAGCTGGAGGCAGCCATATCTTCCGGACGCTTGGACAGAGCTTCGGAGCCCATCCTCGTCGTAGGAGCGGGTCTCACGGCGGCGGACGCCATCCTGGCAGCTCACCACCTGAACACGCCCGTGTACCACGCCTTCAGACGCTCGGTGGGCGATCCGGAGCTCATCTTCAACCAGCTTCCCAAGCTTTTGTACCCGGAATATCACAAAGTGCATCAGATGATGAGTCAGCAGCAGCACCAGAGCGGAGAGTCTCCGTCGGACCTGGTTAACCAGCGCTTTTACGCTCTCCCCAACGACAGATCCCCCTCTCCCTGCTCCTATCCCGGATATGTCAGCTTCCCCAAGCACAGAGTCGCCTCCTTCAAACCCAACGGGAAGTGTGTGCTCGAAGCCGAAGACGGAAGTCAGACGGCCCTACAGGTCTCCATGGCCCTGGTCTTGATCGGTTCCCATCCGAATCTGTCCTTCCTACACAAGGAAGGGCGCCCCCTAGCGTTAGAGCCTGAAGAGCCCATCAGCTGCAGGAGGAACCCCCTGGACGTAGATCCGTACTCGTATGAGAGCGTGAAGGAGGCGGGGCTTTACGCCATGGGGCCGCTGGTCGGAGAGAACTTTGTACGCTTCCTTAAAGGAGGAGCTCTGGCCATTGCCTGTAATCTCGCCCAGAAAACGAGGACAGACGGGAAAGAGGGTGGAGTCGGACCCTCGCTTAGCTGCCAACTGTCCAACTGCAGACTGGACGTGTAGAGCGAGAGAGAGAGAGAGAGAGAGAGAGGAAGAGAGAGACATGGTGATGGGGAGACTGAACTATAGAGCTTTAAAAATGGGTCTCAGCCATTTATTCTCTCTCAGGTACATGAGGGAAAGAGAGACTGATAAAGAGAAAGACATACGAAAAGAGACAGATGGAGACAGACAATAGGAAATGAGTGGTGTTCTTTTCATTCAGATGCTACTCGTACACACACACAGAGAGAGAAGAGAGAAAGGCAGAAGAAGAAGAAGAAGAGAATGAGGGTATAAGAAGTGTAGAAGGTTGAAAAGGGTGGTTCTAGATAAGTTACACTGCAGTTCTCCAGAGAAGGGAACGAGAACACAGTGTCGCTGATGTAAAGCTCTGAATAGCACCCCCTTGTGGAGCAGTGCTTAAACCCGAAGGAGGGATGGAGAACCACTTCCATGAGGTGCTTCACATCTGAGAACGTGAAAAGAGAAGAAGACACATGTAGCTCCTGAGCTCAGCTCCTCAGGGAAGTGTCCACTGTCCTCTCTTAGAGTGGACACGCCGAGACAGATGGAGGGATAAAGAGCGAGGGAACAGAGAGAAGAACGGGAGAGAAGTGTCTAAATAACCACAAACTGGAGTGAGACACTCTGGAGCAGCTGCACATAAGCCTAAGGTCACCAGAGGGGCACGAGTTTCTTATGAGGGTTTTTTTTTCCATCTCTTTCCTCTGTTTATTTTGGGGGTTGTATTGTTTTTTTTGGTGCTGTTTCTATATTGTGTTTATTTTTGGGCTGTGTTTTTGTTTTGTTTCTGTTTTCTGTTGTGTTTGTGGTTTGTTTTATGTTGTTTATTTGTTAATGAGCTCAAATACGGCTCTGAATTGTGCCATAAACACGTTTAAACTCAATGTACTTCTCTGTGGAACCTGTAAATATTTACATAAACACATGGAACTTTTTGTTTTCTGTGACAAAGCGTTTATAAACACTGTCGTAATAATGATATAAGAGTAGTTCTTCACATGAAGAAAAATCCCTTTGCTGAGCAAAATGTCTTTGTATCAGTCCTGGACTGAGTTATTAATGACTTCTTGTTGTGTGTGTGAAGGTTGATACTCATCTTTATAGATTGTTTATAACCCCATATAAGTTATTACTATTTTATTATTTATGTATTCAAATACATTTAATCTGTTTTGGTACAAAACCTCATATCTCCATCGTTTTTGTGTTGTTGTTTATCTCCAGGAATGCTGCGTGGTGAATGGACCAATGGAAATGATCCAGAGTGACTCTTTATTATCTACAGATTTTATTATTTATAAAGTTTTATTTTCCCCACGTTTTCTTTGATGTTGTCAGTGGAGATACGAGGTCTTGTTTGGACAGAGACAGGTTCCGAGTCGCTGCAGAATTTATTTAGGAGAAACCAAAAGAAAAGGCTCTATGCACGCACACACACACACACACACACACACAAGTGCAGTTACAGGAGTGTACGCTCCTCTGCTGAGCGCACTGTGTCAGGCCTGAAAGTACCTGGTACCTCCACAGTACCACTCATATATTCTCTCAGTACCACTGTGAGGCGCTGTTGGACTGATTTTTTTACACTGCAGATCAGGACGTCCCTGTTCACGTTCATCTCTAATGGTATTTTACAGTGTTTAATAATCTGTCACCTGATGATTTC
The DNA here is from genome assembly GCF_029633855.1 of Hoplias malabaricus. NCBI lineage: Eukaryota > Metazoa > Chordata > Actinopteri > Characiformes > Erythrinidae > Hoplias > Hoplias malabaricus. The sequence goes on along the minus strand of NC_089802.1, from coordinate 37,595,107 downwards.
TGGGTTTAAAGTCATTTGCTCCTGTGTTGATTGTAAAGACGCTCTGTTTGTGAATAAACTATTGATGAAAATGCAAAATTAAAAATGTTAGAAATGAATAAATGATGAGATTTTGGAGTAAATCTGAGTTGTGTTGATTTTTAAAAGTAAAACACCTGACAGTAGTGTTATAAACTATATTTATTAATAGTGCTATGAGAATAAGAGATGAACCCAGTCTCAGGGTTGGAGACGGCGTGGGGGACAGACTCCAGGTCTGTGGAGCAGAGAGACGACCGGAGACAATCTTTAACTGAGTCAAAACATTCATTCATTCACCACAATAACTCACTCACTACACACTCATCTACTACACCCCCACCTCCTCATTTCTCACAGGACCCCCACAGAGCAGCGATGATGTGGGTGGTGGACCATTCTCATGACACTGACATGGTGCTGGTACGAGTGGATCAGACACAGCAGTGCTGCTGGAGTGCTCCTGTATGGTTTGTGGAGCTACTACAATGTACAAGGAGATGTATTTAATGCTCTGGCTGATGTGTGTGTTGGTGTAGCTGGTGTGTACAGTGTGGGTGGTATAATTTCTGTGTGACCCCACTGGGCAGCGCCTCCTGCTAGTGAACCTGGACCTGCAGCAGCTGAGGGACTCTGGACCTTGTGGGGGGCACTTGAACGACCTGGGATTCAGGACCAGCTCCAGGACACAAGGCTGTGGCAGTGGGACGTCATAAAACTGTGCAACGAGTTTAATAAAAGTTTACATAAATATAGTTTTCTAAAACGTTACGTGGTTATTCACAGTTCTTAAATTAAGTCTAAAGTCTGGAGTTTGTATTTTCCCTGTACTCCAGCGCCCCGCCGGTGCAGGGCATCTCCAAACAAGAATGAAGAATGGGCCTGAGCAAAGACTGCCCCCTTGTGGGAGCAGGATGACATTACTATCATTAAACAGCATCACATACCAGGGGTGTTCAGTGAGTTTGGGGAAGGATATGAAGTAACACACACATATATTTTTTTTATTCTGTGTATACACACTTCTAAACACTCATTAGATCCAACGATTCGCTTCTCACTGAAATAAACCTTTAAATAAAATAATCACATCCCTCTGAGGTTAGTGATGCACGATGATATCAAAATTATATCGGTATTGGCAGATATCGGCCAAATCAAAACATCGACCCGATACCGATATTTAAAAAAAAAAAAAGCAAATAAATAATAACAATAATTACTAACTTTTTAATTTTATGTTGAAAGGAGACTGAGCAACGCTGTTGTTAAAAATATGAACAGATTGATGAACATCGTAGAACAAAAGTGTTTGTCTCAGATTGTTGCCCTGTGACAGTGTGGAGGAGCACAGACGAAGCTCTTATTTCACTCTTACAGTGGTGTGATAAAGTTTATGATAATTATCAGGATTTTCTTTATAAATCATTGGTCGTTCGGATCAGCAATTTCAGTTAAATATATCACACAGCAGACGAACACAGTGATGTTTGAGAAGTGAAATGAAATTTATAGCATTTACAGAAAGTGTGTAATAATTATTTAAACTAAATTAGGCAGGTGCTTAAATCTGGGCACCCCTTGTAGAGTCTGGTAGAGTCCAGTAGAGACCAGTAGAGTCCGGTAGAGTCCAGTAGAGACCAGAAGAGTCCGGTAGAGTCCAGTACAGTCCGGTAGAGTCCAGTAGAGTCCGGTAGAGTCCAGTAGAGACAAGTAGAGTACAGTAGAGACCAGTAGAGTCTGGTAGAGTCCAGTAGGGACCAGAAGAGACCAGTAGAGTCCTGCAGAGTCCGGTAGAGTCCAGTAGAGACCAGAAGAGTCCGGTAGAGTCCAGTAGAGACCAGAAGAGTCCGGTAGAGTCCAGTAGAGTCCGGTAGAGTCCAGTAGAGACAAGTAGAGTCCAGTAGAGACCAGTAGAGTCCGGTAGAGTCCAGTAGGGACCAGAAGAGACCAGTAGAGTCCGGCAGAGTCCAGTAGAGTCCGGTAGAGTCCGGTAGAGTCCGGTAGAGTCCAGTAGAGTCCGGTAGAGTCCAGTAGAGACAAGTAGAGTCCAGTAGAGACCAGTAGAGTCCGGTAGAGTCCAGTAGGGACCAGAAGAGACCAGTAGAGTCCGGCAGAGTCCGGTAGAGTCCGGTAGAGTCCGGTAGAGTCCAGTAGAGTCCAGTAGAGTCTGGTAGAGTCCAGTAGAGACCAGTAGAGTCCGGTAGAGTCCGGTAGAGACCAGAAAAGACCAGTAGAGTCCAGTAGAGACCAGTAGAGTCCGGTAGAGTCCTATAGACACCAGTAGAGTCCGGTAGAGTCCAGTAGAGTCCGGTAGAGACCAGTAGAGTCAAGCAGAGACCATTAGGGACCAGTAGAGTCCGGTAGAGACCAGTAGAGTCCAGTAGAGACCAGTAGAGACCAGTAGAGTCCGGTAGAGACCAGTAGAGTCCAGTAGAGACCAGCAGAGACCAGTAGAGTCCGGTAGAGACCAGTAGAGGCCAGTAGAGACCAGTAGAGTCCAGTAGAGACCAGTAGAGTGCAGTAGAGACCAGTAGAGACAAGTAGAGTCCGGTAGAGTCCAGTAGAGGCCAATAGAGTCTGGTAGAGTCCAGTAGAGACCAGTTGAGTCCGGTAGAGACCAGTAGAGACCAGTTGAGACCAGTAGAGTCCAGCAGAGACCAGTAGAGTCCATTAGAGACCAGTAGAGTCTGGTAGAGACCTGTAGAGACCAGTAGAGTCTGGTAGAGTCCAGTAGAGACCAGTAGAGACCAGTAGAGTCCAGTAGAGATCATTAGAGACCAGAAGAGACCAATAGAGACCAGTAGAGTCAAGCAGAGACCATTAGGGACCAGTAGACACCAGTAGAGGCCAATAGAGATCAGTAGAGACCAGTGGAGTCCGGTAGAGACCAGTAGAGTCCGGTAGGGTCCAGTAGAGTTTGACTATTGATAAAAACCCTGGGCATGGCCCTGACGCACACTGACCAGCCAGGTCTGTGTTGGGTCGGTTTTAAATTTTGCTGGAGTTTATTTTCCAATGTGACCATATGATTACAGTTTTCGGCCACACAGGGGCAGCAAAAGCCCAAAAGTCTCTGATCAAAATACAGACCTAACGCATGTTATCAGGATTTCTCAGTTAACCGGATAACTTGAACCCTCAGGTGGTGTCTTATCCACAAAACAGTTAGCCAGCTAACTTAAGCCCAGAGTTAAGGACTGTCTGATAAATATCTCCCTCAGCTCTATTCCTATTGGACAAGCTTGATTTTAAGCTTTAATTATCTGTTTAACTGAATAATCCTGCTGTATGGATGACCCCTCTACTCAGGATGTCTCTGTTTAGCCAGATAACTAAAGCCCGGAGTGGAAGATTAGCAGGATTTAGCAGGATTTATCTGGATAACTCCAAATTGGGCTTTGCCTGACAGCCCCACAGTAACAAACCTCTCTCTCTCTGTCTCTCTCTGTCTCTCTCTCTCTCTCTCTCTCGATTTTCTCTCCGGTCTGTCTCTGTCTCTCTCTGTTCTCTCTCTCTATCTCTCTGTTCTCCCTCTGTATTTCTCTGTTCACCCTTTGGTCTCTCTCTCGTCTCTCTCTGTTCTCCCTCTGTCTCTCTCTCTCTGCCCTCCCTCTGTCTCTCTCTGCTCTCTGTTCTCTGTCTCTTTTCTCTCTGTCTCTCACTGTTCTCCCTCTGTCCCTCTCACTGTTCTCCCTGTCTCTCTGTTTTCCCTCTGTCTCTCTCTGTTCTCCTGCTCTGCTCTCTCTCTCTCTCTCTCTCTCTCTCTGTTCTCTCTCTGGTCTCTCTCTGTCTCTCTCTGTTATCTCTCTCTGTTCTCCCTCTGTCTCTCTCTGTTCTCCTTCTGCCTCTCTCTGTTCATCATTTGTTCTCTCTCTGTTCTCCCTTTGTCTCTTTCTGTTCTTTCTCTCCTCTCTCTCTCTCTCTCTCTGTGTTCTCCATTTGTCTCTTTCTGTTCTTTCTCTCCTCTCTCTCTCTGTTCTCTCTCTCTCTCTCTCTCTCTCTCTCTCTCTCTCTCTGTTCTCTCCCTCTGCTCTCTGTCTCTCTCTGTCTCTCTCTGTGTTCTCTCTCTCTCTCTCTCTCTCTCTCTCTCACACACACACACTCTCTCTCTGTACACTGTAAATTCTGAGGTAGGACACTCCTCCTGAATTTAAATGTATTTGAATATTATTTTAATAGTAAATAGTGTAAAGCTAAACTCCTTAAAACTGGGGTATTTGGTTTTCAAAATCGATTCTCCGGAAAAAGACGAAGATTGCCGAACCGTTTTTTCGCCCCTCCCCGAACCAGGATTGTAACCTGGAATCTGATCACACGCGCGCGCACGAGGCTGTGTTCAATGAGTCAACCGAAATTACTCGCCTTATGCAGAGGAGTCGACTCTTGTTCAGTCTCTAGGAGGTTCGTGTGGTTTGTGAATCAGAGTCAGCAGCGGTGTGTGTTTCTGTCGGTTTAACGCCTCCGTTCACCCTCTAAATAACAACATAAACTTAAAGGAGCAATGCATGATTTTGAAAATGATAATTATGATTTAATTATTTTTCAATAAAATTTTGGCTCATATCAAAATGCTCTCATCCCTGAATGGACCAGTTTATGCTCCACACAGCGGGTCCCACTATGAGGGCAGTCATGCTTATAACAGCTTTAGCACAGCATCTCTGATAGAACCAGACCACTAGGTGTCAGTGTAATACACACACACACAAACACACACACGCACCAATCATAATATTAAAGCCACCTTCTTGTTTCTGTACAAATTTACATTGACATTTACATTAACTGCGTTTCACCAACTCTCTCCTCCATGACAGTGTGAGACAGTGTGAGACTGAGAGAGACTGAGAGAGACAGTGTGAGATGGTGAGAGACTGAGAGAGACAGTGGGGGATGGAGAGAGATGGTGTGAGATGGTGAGACAGTGTGAGATGGTGAGAGACTGAGAGAGACAATGTGGGATGGCGAGAGACTGAGAGAGACAGTGTGAGATGGTGAGAAACTGAGAAAGACAGTGTGGAAAGGAGAGAGATGGTGAAAGACAGAGAGAGACTTGTGAGATTTTGAGAGATTGTGAGAGACAGTGTGAGATGTGAGAGACAGTGTGGGATGGTGAGGGACAGTGAGAGACTCAGAGAGACTGTGTGAGAGGGTGAGAGACAGTAAGAGACAATGTGAGAAAGTGAGAGACAGTGAAGGATGTGAGAGATAGTGAGGGATGGTGAGAGATAATGAGAGATGGTGAGAGACAGTGTGAGAAAGTATGAGAGAGTGAGAGAAAATGTGAGACCGTGGGATGATGAGAGACGGTGAGAGACAGTGTGAGATGTGAGAGACAATGTGAGAAAGTGAGAGACAGTGAGGGATGGTGAGAGATAGTGAGGGATGGTGAGAGACAGTGTGAGAAAGTATGAGACAGTGAGAGAAAAGGTGAGACTGTGGGAGGATGAGAGACAGTGTGAGACTGAGAGACTGGGATTGTGAGAGACAGAGAGAGACTGTGAGAGACAATGAGATGTGAGAGACAGTGTGGGATTGTGAGAGACAATATGAGATGGTGAGAGACAGTGAGGGATGTGAGAGATAGTGAGGGATGGTGAGAGACAGTGTGAGAAAGTATGAGCCAGTGAGAGACAAGGTGAGACTGTGGGATAATGAGAGACAGTATGAGACAGTGAGAGACTGTGGGATTGTGAGAGACTGGGAGAGACAATGTGAGATGGTGAGAGACAGTGTGGGATTGTGAGAGACTGAGAGAGGCTGTGAGAGACAATGTGAGATGGTGAGAGACAGTGTGGGATTGTGAGAGACTGATAGAGGCTGTGAGAGACAATGTGAGATGGTGAGAGACTGTGTGGGATTGTGAGAGACTGTGAGAGACAATGTGAGATGGTGAGAGATTGTGACACTGAGAGACAGTAAGAGACAGTGGACGTCTGTTCCACATTCTGGGAGGCAGAGTCCGTCATGTAGGTTGGGGCTGATGGGAGGTTCTGGGTCTGACTGGTGCGAGTGGATCAGACACAGCAGTGTTGCTGGAGTTTTTAAACCCCACAGAGTCGCTACAGGACTGAGAATAGTCCACCGACCAAAAACACCCAGACAAGAGTTCGTCAGTGTCACTGCAGCGCTGAGAATGATCCACAGCCCAGACCAGCTCTGTTCTGTCGGGGTTCTGAGCGCTGAAGAACGGGCGAAGGGGGCCTGAAAAGTATGCAGAGCAACCGATGGACTACACTCTGTAATTGTAGAAGAACAGAGTGGCCGGAGTGGGGAATCAGACGGGCTGATTGAGGCATGTTAATACCTGTTGATAATGTACGAATAAATACATATTAAACCTGTGTTTATGTGTGTTGTGTTAATTTCTCATTCTCTCCATCTTCTCACTGCCAAATGAATCGACTCCCAAAGTTCATCTCAAAGACTCAACAACACAGAGCCGACTCAAAGAGCCAAAACCTTAACCAACGTATACTTATAGGAGAGAGTGAATCATCTCCGCTGGAATTGCGTGAGTGAAACTTTACCCCGGAGTTTCTCGGGGAAGCTGAACCGGGCTCGGTTCTTTTCCGACGGCTCTGTGAAGGATTTCTCTGCGCTGAACGCGAGGCTGAATCAAACCGGCACCGAACCGAATCTGACTCCGAACCGGATCGGACGGTTTACCGCGAAAGTCGGTCCGTGAACGCTGTCGTTAGGCACCGGGCAGGTAGTTCATTTCTCTCGCTCGGATTAAAGACGCGTTTTAGGTATATTTTTCTCTGATTCGGGACCTATTTTCGCGGGACTGAAGGCTCGGTTTGGAAGGGCAGGAGGCTTTTGGGTCATTTGGAGCACTTTTTATCCGAACCTGAGATGTATTCCCCGCGTTTTATTAAGTTAGTGAGTGAGTGCTGCGAGTAATGGCAGTGCTGTGTGGACGGGTAGCCAGCGGCGCTAGCTGAGCTATCCACGTATTGTTTTCCCATTTTTGACCCCTGTTTTTAGGCCATTTTCTCCTGAAAAACACACCCAAATACTCTTACATCCATCGAGGTGGCATTTACGGACCCCTGGAGGTGTATTTTCCCGGGATAGGAACCTGTGAAGGCTGTTTGTGTATTATTTTTTGTGGGTTTTCCTCGGACGCGTTAAAATGGATGCGGGAATGGAGAAGGAGTGCAGCGCTCTGGGAGGACTCTTCCAAACCATCATGAACGACATGAAGGTAATTCAACGTCTTAACCTGCATGTTTCTAACGTGCTACAAGCTTTCTGCCTTCAGAACATGTGCACACGGGCCGCGGTGTTGTTTCTGTGCTGTTTAAAGCCTTTAAATGTGAGTTATTCCTACAGATGTTTGGGCTTTAAGGCTTCTATGGTGAAAGCTTTTCTACTTTTGGCTGGCAACAGTTCTCTGGTTGGTCCAGTGGAAACTGAACCGGGCTAATGTCTTTAATGAGCCAAAAATAACACAGAATTAATAAAATAATACACCAATCCAGAGCGGATTTACCTCGGAGCTCCAGGAAAGTTGAGAGTGGAGGGTGAACCGGTGGTGTTGGATTATAATCGTGATATATTTTTGTTACGGTTCTAGGTATCGGGGGTATTGTCAGTGTCTGAACAACAGCTCCATTAAAAAAAAGCGTTATGATGTAGTTCTGTGCATTTTTAATATTTATCAGCATACTTATTATAATTATCAAGCACTGTGGCAATACATAGCCCCCAAATACAACCATTCATAAATAATTCAGGAATAAGTTAATCTACGATATAATTAGGTCTTTTAAAACATGCAGATCAAATGCATAACAGTAATTTTGTCATTAATTATCACAATGTTTCATAAAGATAACGGTGTACGCAGTATCAGATTATATTAAAGGTGCATTAAGCAGTCACCAGGGGCTGCTCCAGTGTTCAAGCAGATGAACCTCAACAACGTAGACGGCCGCTGATGCGGAGCGGTTTTCCGAGCAGGATTTCTCAGTCCCAGAACACACTAGTGCTGATGATTTTGATGAAACAACAATTTTAATCATGTGTTTTACATTTAAAAAATTACTTGTCCCAGTTTGTACAGGAAAAAACACTTTGTGACTGTGTTAGACTCACCCTGGACAACTACGGAGGAAAAGAGATATAGACTACTATAGAATGCGAGCAAAAATCAGAACCATGGTTAAACATTTGACCTCGATTACGATTAATAAAGGGTGAATTATTTGTAGTTTGTTGTCTCACAGTTCAGTGTCGAGGCTCGTGCTGTAAACACACTCCAGTGTTAAAGGTGGGGTGTGTGTTTCTGATGCGGCTGGGAGCTCCGTCTCTGTGTCTGAGCCGTGCTCTGTTCGTATTCGGTGTGTGATTGTGTTCAGTGTGAAACAGACCGGGGGATTCACTTTGGTCTGAAACTGGTTTTTCTCAGTGTTTACATTTGACTTCTTTATGTTCGGTGTCTTCACTTCATGTCCAAACCACAGATGTAGCGTTTCTCTTTGGTATGAACCGCTCCAGTCGCTCAGTCTGCCTCCGTGTTTAGGTTCCCCTCCGTGTGGCTGATTGGACGGGGTAGAGTCATGTGATTGCAGTGTGATAGTGTGGGTTTAAAGAGACAGGTGCATGGGGAGCAGTTGTGGGTTCAGTGCCTTGCTCCAGGGCCCCTCAGCCGTGAATTGAGGAGGAGGACAGTGCTGTTCTTTCACTCCCACTGCCCCCAGTTTTACTGCTGCTCGTGGGAATCGACCCAATGACCTTTCAGTCCACAGCCCTCTTCTCTAACCTTTAGGAAACCTGTACCTGTATTGTGTTGTATTTTGTATTCCGTCTGACGTATTTGCTACTTTGTCGGCTCAGACACAGCAGAGATAGAGCAGCGGCGCCAGTCAGGGGCACGAATTCACAGGTGTAGCTGTTCAGATGTGGGGGTATTAGCCGGTGTAGATGTGGGTGTAGCTGTTCAGATGTGGGGGTATTAGCCGGTGTAGATGTGGGTGTATTAGCAGTTGGAGATGTAGGCGTAGCTGTTCAGATGTGGGGGTATTAGCAGATGTAGATAGGGGTGTATTAGTGGGTGTAGCTGTTCAGATGTGGGGGTTTTAGCAGGTGGAGATGTGGAGGTGGAGAACAGGGGAAATGGGGCGTTTGAGTCAGAGGAAAACCTGAGCATTCCACACATCCCTGTGTGTGCGTTAGTGATGTGTGTTAGATGAGTGTGTTTGTCCATGAAGGTGAAGATCCAGGGCAGTGATCCTCTCCTGGCTGTAGATCAGTACAGTGTGTACATGTAGTCATGGTTGTGATGTCACAACAACTGACTGGTTGGTTGATTCTGCTTGGTCTGACTCCTCTACAGACAGTTTCCAGGGTGTGTGTGTGGAGATTCCCCTTCAGTTTAGAGGAGTCCTGAGTGTTAAAGGTGGAGTGTGGAGAGACAGATGAGGGAGTGGAGGACAGCGAAGGGGGAAGGGGAGTGTATCGGTTCTCAGGAATGTTTGTGAGTGAGGCAGAACTTTTCTGCCGACCACTGCTGTATAGACTGTGTGGTTTCTCTGGTGTCCCTTTCACTCCTACGCGATGATCTATAAATGTACCGGAGTTTTCCGCGAGGAGCTGTGTTTGAACGTGACTAGCAGCATTCTTCCCGGACATTACCCAGACTTTATCTTTCTCGTGCCCGGTTAAAGACTCCAGGTAAAGTCAGTCAGTGCATGTGAGAGCAGGAAATGTTTCTGGGTTTCTCCTGCACACACTGCACAGGCTCCGCCCACACGCCTAAAGCACGTCCCGCTGTGTGCTGCACGTGCAAACGAATGCTCTGGGCTCCAGACCTGGAGCCCAGACCTGACGCTCCGGAGTTTCTTTAGAGATTCTCCAGTGAAAGAGGCTTTAGGAAATGTGGTTTAACTTTTTCAAATTGTTTTTGGCACGTGGATTCCAATAGGGGGCGACACAATGCAGCGCAGGGTGGAACGATGAATTGTTCTTATACATTACTCAGAGGGCAAGAGCTATGATTTTTACTCGACAATTATCATACCCTGTTTTCACACTAGAGGGCGACAGCTCTTTTGCCCCACATTTGTCTCGGGTGGTTTAGAGCGGAGTGTGATGTTTGTGTTGTTTACAGTCGCTCTCAATAATTTCAGCTGATAAAGCACGAGGAGCTCATCTCAGGGACTGAAATTGGCCACGCAGACCCGTTTATTAAAAAAATATATAAAAATCCCTCCATTTTTGAACATATGCCAGTCCAAACGAAAATGAAAATGGCTGCATTACCACGCCAGTCCAGTAGGGGGCCATAGTACCTCTGAGAGAGAAGCTTCCAAGGACCATGATGCCTGAAAGAGGTTTAATCCCAAATCACTCCATCCTCCCTCTGTAGTGCACTACACACGTCCTGAAACGACTGAATCTAGATGTTAACAGTGCAGTATATATTTCTAACACACATCATTTCTATTTATTCATCTGTGTGAATCTGAACTCTAGTGCTGTCTGTGTGTGTACAGTGTAGTTTGTGACTGATGTAGTTCACTGTAGAGGGCCCAACACAACTGTGTACCACACACCATCACTCCTCACCACCGCACAAGGCTGGTGTTAACTTTATATTCACCACTGTCCACTTCCACCTTAAATACTGCAGCACATGCCATGTACCTGCCGCTCAGTTTAAGGTGGAATGGAAAGCGGAGTGTATTGTGTGGTGTGTGAGGAGCGAGTGTTGTGTTGGGGTGGAGGGGTAATGGACTAAACCTAACGTTACTTTAAGTAAACAGCCGTGACATAAACGTGGAGAGCGGCGTGGCGCTGAATGGTGCTGTCTCTCTGTGAATCCACAGGAGAATAAAAGAGAACCACACCACAGTCGTCGTGGAGCTCCTCGGTGCCGAGGTCGAGCCGACGACTGAAAGCCAGCCGAGTTTCATTAGTGTGGAATATCGCTGATCTCAGTTCAGTTCAAATCATTCTCCACATAAACATCTCACACAACAGGCTGTGGTTTTCTGTTTGTACAAATCTCTCCTAATTTCCTCTAAAGTCAGAGCACATGCTCCTGTCCTGTTCCTCACCTCCAGCTCCACATCTGAATTCTCTCTTTGCCGGAGCTACGACGTACGTGCTTCTGACGTAACACAGGTAAAGGCCTCAGCGTGGTCATGAGTTTGGACGTGGAAAGTGAGGCTTGTCTGCTTCTCTGGAACCAGGAATCTGTTTGGTGTGTTCACACAGGGGAAAATCTGTTCAGATTTGAATCTGAATAAATATTAACACAGGCACACGTCCAGGTCGCCCTGCGCGGAGGTCTGTCAATGGTCGGTTGAATGTTAAACAATTAAAACGTGTTTACAGACGCCTATAAATCATGTTCCGTAATACAGATGTTCCACTTTGTTATTGTAATTCTCCTGAAAATATTAAATATCTACAAATCAAATGGTGAAAATATAAGTCATAAAAATAAGATCTAATTTCACAAGGCCCTACCTTTTGTTTTTGTGTCCTCCGCTAAAGTCCTGGAATTTTTGTTTTATTTGTACTATTTATGTTATTATATTGCATTTAGGGGTGGGCGATTTATATCCTTCACGATAATACCGGTATGTTTTTAAGTCGATAAGACTTTTGCCATATCGCGATAGTGTGACGTGAACGTGACTTCAGCTCAAAGCTGGGGGATATATCCATTCAATCCATAGTATTTTTTTACAGCATTTTGAAAATGACCATATTCATTATATTGAGCACACCGAGGATACATGGGTTTCCTTCTGAGTACGTTCAAAACAAATGTATTTTTCCCTCAACACGTTTCTGATGGCAATAAAACTGACTTTTAGAATCAAAGTAATTCTTCATACATCAAAATCACATTAGATCATTTCATATAAGATTAATAATAAATTATGTGTATGGACTGTTTGTGAAAAAACCATTTGTTTTCTTTGTTAAAAATAAAATTTAGCAGATGCTTGGATGCAGGCAGTTTGTTTCTTAATGTGAGTTTACTTGAAGTGTGCGCTAGGAACATCTAAGTATCAGATCGGGACAGTGTCAAGAGATACTCAATATTTAAAGACTCCTATAGGGATCAGGGCAAAAAAAAAAACCTGACCGGGACATCACTATTTCTTCGACATACAGTTTGATAATTACAGTTAGATAATGCAGCCTGTACTTTTTGGCGTTAATAATAAACACTAATACTTTGACGTTATATTTTGTTATGGTTTTCATAATATTGTATCGTATATCGCCTTTTCTTAGGCATATTGAGATATTGAGATTTTTTTTGGTCATATCGCCCAGCTCTAATTGCAATATCATTATGTATCATACCGCCGCCCTGAACTGGATAAGGGTTACAGACAGTGAATTAATGAATTTGCTGTTGTAATTATAATTTCATTTTTGGACGGCAGCGCTTCAGAAAAGAGGAGGAAAAATTGTAAAATGTATTATCCTTTTAATAAAAAAATTATTATTCATTCAAAAAATAATTATGAAACGTTAATTTGTTTTCAATTGCCGTAGATTTTTTTTTTCTAAATTTTTTATATATATATATATATATATATATATATATATATATATATATATATATATATTTTTTTTTTTTATTAAAAATAGTGTAGTTTTTTTTTTAATTTATTATAATTTTTTTTATTTTGCCGTTTTCTTTTCAGTGTCTTTGCTACAAAGTTATTCTCACAAGAGAAGAACATCCCTCGTGTGAATAAAATCACTCAGGAGCAGATTGGTGTGTGTTTGTGGATTTCCTCTGTGCAGTTTTTCTGCTGCATGTCCTGAGCCAATCAGAAGAGGTTACAGACTTTGACCAATGAAATTCTTGTGGCTACAATTCCTTGTTTTCATTGGTTGAGAGGAGCGCCTCGAACACGCCCACATTTCTGCCGCAGGAACACAGGATCTCTGTTCACGTCGGGTTCTCCTTGCTGTCTTATCTGTGTTGTGTTGTGACTCTCTGGGCCACCATACACAAGAATCAAACAGCTTTGTTGGCCTTGAAAGAACCAGTTTATTGTCCAGAGAGTGGGTCCTCCAGATTGAGTCTCTGACACATCCAGGCCACCAGGTGTCAGTGTAACGGCGGGTTCAGATTTAAAGGAGAAAATAATTGAGCGCTCATTGAATTTTATTTTTGAGTAGTGTTTTGACCCTCTGGGCCACCGTACAAAAGGTTTTTCTACTGAAACAATGCTGCGGTTGTGTTATTTGATACAGTGGACCAACAGGTTTCTTTCTTCTACCTCTCTCTCTCTCTCTCCCTCTCTCTTTTCTAGAACAACACAGAGAAAGATTTTTAAAAATGTATTATTATTTTTTATGTTCTTCATGCTCAATGTGGTTGTATTAACACATTGGAAATACTGTATCTGAATATGGTCAGGCCCATACAGCTCAATGCATTGAGACAGATGGAGACACAGACAGGGAGAGGGAGACCGACAGAGAGAGAGAGAGGGTGGGAGATTGACAGAGAGGGAAACAGGCAGGGAGAGAGAGACAGACAGACAGACAGAGAGAGAGATGGACAGAGAAGGATACAGACAGGGAGACAGATGGGGAGAGAGAGAGAGAGACAGACAGAGAGGGAGACAGATGGAGAGAGAGGGAGACAGACAGACACAGAGAGAGTGAGGGAGGGAGACAAATGAAGAGGGAAGGAGAAAGACAGACAGACAGACAGAGACAGTTAATGTATTATGACACTAGGATGTGAAAAAGAGAGGAAGTAAACACAGAGTTGCAGCTAAACTCAGTGAAAATGACTTCTCTAAAGAAAAAGAGAGATGGAGGTGAAAGAAGTGAACAGATGAAGGAGGAATGAAGGGATGACTGTGGGTGGAATTTTCTCCTGAGGCTTCGAATAAGAAGCGTTTCTGTACAAACGGAGAATCACGCACCTGACTCGCTGCTGAAGGCTGTGCAGTAAACAGCTCTTCGCGTTCTTGTGTTTATTTATATTTACAGATTTTTTTGTCGCCTTTTTGCTTGAATATATTTCTAAACTTTGTAGAGCAATGATCAGGCAAAAATACAGTTCCACAATAATGATCAATAACACACACACACACACCCAGTGCAGCATCCCGTCCCCTGTCAGAACTACAGCCCTGTCTCCGCAGAAGTTGGCATGTTGTGAACCTGTGTCTCTGAGGAATCTCAGACCACTGCAGAATGAGCCTGACCTTCCAGCCTTCAGACAGCTCTGCAGGAGAAACCCTCATTACACTGTGATTAATACAGGCACATGGTCTCTGGAATACTTCAGAAAACCACTATCACTGAAAACAGTCCACCACTGCATCAATAAACACAACCTGAGACTCCGTTACGCAGGAGAATAGTGCCGTAATGGATCACAAATAAACCGTGTCCTGGTTTAACCAAAGTTTTACCAGAACAGTGTGGAATAGTTTATTACTGAGGTTCCTCTTTACAGTAATTCCCTAAATCTCCTGAGAGTAAAGGAGGAATCTTCAGTAAATCACCCTCAGATTCCACTGTCCACATGTCAGCATTGTGAAACCGCTACTCACTATTGCAGGTAGATTTAGCGAGTTTTCAGACGACTTATTTAAAAAAAAAAAAACAGTGACTATCTATACAAACCTACTTTTTAATAGAAGAGAATCTCTGGTAGCAGCTCGTTCCAACACAGGGAGTGATGTCTCTCTCTCTCCCTCTCTCCCTCTGTCCACAGCAATTCTGCTCTAGAGATGGAGCTGCGGGAGACACTCCTCTCTCTACATGGCTTCTTAGCTACAGAGATGGAGCACAGTCAGTCGCACTGCAGCTCACACAGATTAAAATGAGCTGCAAATGTGCAAAACATTGTTTGCCTCATTTTGCGTTTAATTGATTCCTTTTTCTGAACACCTGAACTGAGATCACAGAATTGATTGAGACATTCAGCTTCATTCAGTAAACACACGTCTTATGAACGTATGGCACGGCCCCCGAGATGAGATCGTATGCGAAAACGTCACGCGTGGTGTCACACTTAACACGCGGGTTCTACTGTGTAACACACAAGAAAAGAAAATCCACAATCCGTCCTCTTTACCTGGAACGCCCTTGGGTTCTCCGAGACCGCCATTAAACCTGTTATATCCAGAACAAGGAACAGAACCTGCTTTAAATCCAACACGTTTTCACCTCTGTCACTGCAGCGATGGTCTCTGCTCCTCCGAGAGGTGTTACAGTAGACGTGGTGGATCATAGCTGTGAGGATCTGATGGAGTTCAGCCTCATAATCATCAGTGAGGGTCAGGGGCTGGTGTTGGGGGTTAGTTCTGGATCAAACTCACCACTTCAGCTCACCCGAGAGGAACTGGTTGCTGATAATTTTGATCGATAAATCTGACCTCAAACCTGATGGAGGACTTTACTCTGAAACTGTTCTCTGCAGAAACTCTGAAAACATCCACAACAGACACAGCTGTGTAGCAGCAGTACAGAACACTCCAGTTCAGAAGAAGAGTCACCTTTATTAATCCCCTTAAGTAAACTGATTCTCTGCATTTAACTTATCCCTGTCAGTGAACACACACAGACACAGACACACACACACACTAGGGGCAGAGGGCTGCAGCCACCTCGGCCCCCAGTGGAGAGTTTTGGGGGTTATGTGCCTTGATCAGGTGCGCTTCAGCCGGTGACACTCCAGCCACAAGTTCCCCTCTGTCATTAAAGGTGACATTCATGATTTAATAAAAACACACTGTGTATAAATCTCCAAGGGTGTTTCTTCTGCATCTGCTGTTCTCCAGTCGGTTTGCACTGGAATGTGTTTACAAAGCCCTAGTGTCTGTAAATGGGTAAAAAAAAAAAAAAGTGTCTCGGTTTGGTAGAACCCTGTGGGATGGAGGGAGGTTCCCCCAGTTCTCAGCATGGGGTTTTGCCAGAATACTTCCTTGATGCTTGCTACAATACTTTTAAACTGTTAAAATATTAGGGCTTGACGATACGGGCAAAATTTATATCACAATATATTTCCAAATTTCAGTCGATTATGATATAATTCCGATATCGTTAAAACAACACACCAACTGAAAAACTGACACAGTGTGTCCACAGTGAGCTGTTGAGTACAGAGAGGTGTCCACAGAGTTTAGACATCGTGTCTTAGCCCACAGTCTCTGGAATCTGCTGATAGCAGGGAACACTAGAACCATGTTCCCCTTTTTTTTTTTTTTTTTCTTTACCAAAAATCAGCAGTTTTCATTTCTAAAGAAATTACCAACTCAGAACGTTCTCCTCCAGAGGAAGCGAGACTAACTTCTGCTCCGAGATAAAGATGCTGAGCTTAAAGGGAGGATCCACTGTCTTCAGCACTTGTGCAACTCCATCAGCGCGTCAGCAAACATCCACAATCCACTCTCTTTATCTGGAACGCCCTGGGGTTCTCAGAGGCGGTCATTACCCCTGTTATATGCTAACTAAGTATCTTCTTCAAATAAGCCCAAAAACACGGAACGTTATTGTTTGTGTTATCAGCTAAAATTCCAATATCGGACAGACGACAAAAAAACCCACAGATAAATAACACATCGGCCGAGAATATATCGTGCATCACTAACTCATACTGGCATTGAGCACTGTGATAGTGTCATGTGCAGCTGCTCCAGAGCGTATCATTTTTGGTTCTTTATTTTTCTGTAAAGGTTATTCACTGTGTTCTAGGGCTGGACGATACGGCTGAAATTTATATCACAATATAATTCTTAATTTCTGTCGATACTAGTGGTGTAACGCTGCACTCTGGTCACGCTTCGGTTTGATTCAACATTCTGGATTATCTCATGATATTTGAAAGAACAAAGAGCAAATAATTAGCCTTTTGTAAGTGTATGAAGTTAGAGAAGCAGTTCCTAGTATAAATATTTGGACTGGTGTGTACTGATCTGTATTAGTCCATAGGACTCTTGGCATTAGACACGCCGACCTTAGCCTTGTGTGCAGCTGCTTTGTTTGATCCTCCGGGCCGTGAGCAAGGACAAGTCTGTCCACGTGCTGTGGAAATGCCCTGTGTCATTAATGCAGTTAATGGGACGCTCTGAAGCAGCTGCACATGAGTCGGAGGTCCCCCTGCTCAATGCCAGGAGTCGGCCGGAGGGGTGTTTGGTGTTAGAGGCGGGGCTGAGGTGTTTGGGGCGAGTTGGAACAGTTCCACCACGTGAGGAGCTTCAGCAGTGACTCACTCTCTCTCTCTCACACACACACACACACACACACACACACACACACAACCTTGGGCAGTTTTACACAGGGAAATATCTGCAGTGTGTCAGGTGTTTGTGCTCGCGTGTGAGTCCAATTCTTGGTATCTGTGTGTGTGTGGACATCTGTTTGTATGTGTGTGTGTCTGTTTCTGTCTTTCCATATATATGTGTGTGTGTGTCTGTCTGTCTGTGGGTGTTTGTGCATGTAAATGTGTGTGAGAGAATATACGTGTGTGTGTATGAGAAACAAGCCTCAGACCAGGGTCTGAACCAAAATAGTTGGTCTCAGTCCTGGGTCAAACAGAACCAAACAGAACCAAGGTCCAGTGTGTGTTCAGTGTGAAAACACCATTGTGGATGGTTTGGACACATCACTGGAGGCTGAGTGAACGTAAAAGTCAGAACAGGCCGAGAGCAGGTGCTGTAGTCACAGCCATAACTCCGGCAAAGAGCAGAAAAGATGTAAAGACCTTTTAACAGTAAACTCAACACCGTCACCACCCTGGGATCCTTCAGGGAAAACTGCAACGCCATTTTATACCTTCCTCAGTAGTCCTGAGTGTTTAACATTCAGAGTTCACATGAGGGAGGATCACACACACACACAAACACGGTCCTGGGTTTGTGTGTGTTATTGTAGTAAACATAAAGTAAGCTAAAATTTAAACCAATGTTATTCCCACTTCATTACATCGGCTTTATCCCAAACCACACACCAGCTCCGTACACAGGGAATCCAACACTGCATCATTATCAGGAGACAAGGCAAGGCCTTATTTATACAGCACCTTTCTCTCAAAACGACCATTAAAAACGCTTTACAGAACAGTACAGAATTATTACAGTAGAAGATAACAAGTCATTTAAAAGAAAATAAAACAAGACATAAAACAAATTAAAGTATAAAACACAGAAGTGCAATAAAAGACATTTAATAAAAAAAAAAAATATATATATATATATAAATAAAAAAGAGAAGGGAAACAGCAGTAAACTCTTCCAGTTCAACCATTTAAGGTGGAGTAGAAAATGCTAATGAGAAGCTGCTAAATAAGTAAGCACTGTAAAAGTAGATGTATATCATGGTCACAAGTAAAGCCTGACCCACACTCCGGGATAATGTGGTGATTCGTTCCTCCCGAGGCCTCTCGATTTCAGGGTGATCTTAAACGTATGTCTTCCCTGATTATCCTGCAGGGCGGGGAGTCCATAATCCAGTCTTTACTCCTCTGATTCTCCTCTGTGAATGGCGAGTATGTAACATGTTCAGTATTTCCGACTCGGAGTGCTGTAATATGGGGTGGACACTGACTCTGTGTGAAACGCCACTTTAACGTCAGGCCTGAAGGATGATAAACCAGTGAGAGTCGAGCTGGGATTGTTTCACCTCCATCCACTGTGTTTGTTTACATCCCGGCCGTGTCTGACCCGAGCGGAGAGCTGTAACCGGGGCATTGTTCTGATGGAATCGTATCAGTATTTAAAGCTTGTTTAAAATGCTGCCTGCTCTTGCTCTAATATCTTCAGTTGTAATGCCTCTGGCCAGGGGGCGCTAGTGAACAGGGCCTTGGCAATGTGCTGAAATATTTAATACTCAAAAGTGACTCAGTTACAAACATTTTAAAAAGCTGCTGTGAGTGAGCAAGAGCACTGGGAACCAGTTGCTGTCTGTTTCTGACACGGCCAGAGTGCAAGAGAAACTCCTGCCTGCTCTCGGGATGTAGCATTTCAGGAGAAACTTCTGCGAGGTTCTGGTTAGCGGAGCTGTCTATCGGTGTGTGTGATCGGAAAGTGTGTGGTGTGTATTCAGGGCAGATTGTGTAGTGTGGGGACTTTGAAGACTAACAACGATCGAGCACTGACAAATCTGTGAAAAATGTCTTTGTGTGTGGGGTGTCTCAGATTTTCGACATTGGTCAGGACTTTTAAAATTCTTTAGTGTGGGCCAGGCATTAGGCATGTGGCAGCACATGCAGGAGATACTCCGGGACATTCTCATAAATCAAAGCGTACAATGTTACTAATCAATCTATACACACAGAAATGACATACAAAGAATAAAGACAAGTACATAATTACACATCCACGGAAACATACAAACAGTCCTCAGTCCACATTACGATTAGCCCCACCCTTTCCTGTTGCATTTCCAACAGTGAATATGATCAGCTTCAGAAACGCACCTCATCGCTACAACATTATTAACATCTCTCTCTCTCTCTCTCTCGGTCCCTGTTTCCCTCTCTCTCTCTCTCTCTAGGCAAGCTATCCAGTCTGGGAGGACTTTGTGACGAAAGGAACTAAACTCCAATCTCAGCTGAGGTAAGATAACTCCTCCCCTTCTCTTAAACACACACCCTTTAAATCTTGTTTATACATGGTCACCCTCCCCCACGGATGACTCCTCCCATAATGTTCAGTGGAGCCAATCAGACACAAGCTTTTAGTCTGTGGCTGAAACAAACCACCCGCTGAATCCTCCCATAACATCCAGCAGTTACTAAAATGCAGCCGATACAGATTCATCCACACAAACCCCTCTGTGTCTATTGTGTCTGTGTTTGAGTACAGAGCACGAGAGGAAAGAAAAAAGCAACAGAACAAGAGGGAAATAGAGAGAGAGAGAGTTAGAGAGATATTGGACTGATATTGACTCCTAGTTGACAGTTGTGTTTATTTTAGTGTTTATCTCTTGCCCTTTTGTCCCCGAAGAGTAAACAGGATAATGACCCTCCCAAAGGCTCTCGCTCTCTCTCTCTCTCTCTCTCTCTCTCTCTCTCTCTCTCTGTGTGTGTGTGATAAACATCAGACACACTCCACTCACACACTCCATTTACTGCAGCCTGGACGCTGTGATTCAGCAGAGCTCTGTGACACTGATCTGGAGGCTGCACTGAGGTTAACGTTATTGATTCTGGGCGTGCAGCTCTGACATGGGAACTCCTTATATAGGCGTGATGCCCACTGCAGAGGCCAGTGATCAATAAGGAGCTGTAACCAAGAGGTTCCTGACCCCAGCGCCTCAGAATCGAGGACCTGCTGCACACACTCCGGAAGGTCTTTGTTCCGACCAGAGCTTACACTGACCCCAGTGCATATTTATTTCTAAAAACATCTGTAAATATATATATAAATAAACACACAGACACACACACACTGTGACCTCACCGTCAATGCTAAGGACCGCATAATGTAATAATAAATATCAGTAATTATGGTTTCTGAGAGAGACGGCGCTCACTGTCTGGAGCTGTAAAGCGCTGTTCCACTGTGTACAGAGTCTGAGTTCGTCTTCCAGCTCTCTAGTGATGTCATAAACAGAGCGACAGTCAAATCTGTTCTCTCCTAATAACTCTTCATAACTCAGAGGCTGTGAAGGATGTTCTCTGTCTCCAAAAACTCTCCTAGGAACACGATCATCTTCAAAGAACTTCTAAAGATTCACTGTGTTCTGTGTCGTCTGAGCGTTCAGGTGAGGTTCTCCGTCCCTTAAATAAATCTAAGGGAACTGACTGTTAAGGATCTTTATGAGACACGTGACGGTTTTTAAGGCACTACTTAACGGACGTAAGGGTTATGACCATCTCCCTTAACAGAGCCCTTGGGTACCACACTTAATATTTTCCTTAAACAGCTCTTAAACTTAAGGTACGTTTTCACTGTGAGTGTTTTATGCACTCGGGTGCTGGGCTATAATCTTTAGAAGAGACATGCAATGTAATTTGGTGTAACATTTGGGGATGTTTAATTGCCCTGTGGTCTGGGGCAGTTATTAACGTTGCCCCCTGGCTGTAAACTTGTGTATAGCTATGGTATCTCCTGCAGAGTGGTGTGGTGTTGAAAGGCAGCACAGAACACTGATGGAGTTTTTCTGCCCTGTTCAGAACGCCCGCTTTCAGCGCCTGTTCTTTTAAATGATAATGAGCCGCTCGCTGTTCACCCCGATCCAGAGCGCACAGCAGTGAGGAGCAGAAGCTCTGTTTTTTTAGCCGTTTTCACTCTGTTCTCTTTCTTCTCCATTTTTACTCAGTGTTCTTATATCTCCGCACTCGTTGTGTCTGTTTTGCTGAGTTTAACCTTGTCTTTGTGCTATCACATAAACACGGGTCCAGCGCTGAGATTGGACTCAGAATCAGACGAGGGGGCGGGGCCATTCTAAAGTCTCTGCACTTGACGTCAGAAGCGGAGCAGAATCAGAGCGACTCGTTTTATCCGGTGTTTCTGACTCAGGCAGCGCACAGAAAACTGACTGGGGTCTTGTTTCACAGTGTGTGTGTTGGTGGGCTCCAGATTCACACATTAATGTGAACACTCAACAAGTGAACAATATCGTCTGAATGTCCACTTCCACTGCTGCTGGAGTGTGTTCTTGCGTAATGTTGGCCTTTAGTGCAGGAAGGCTGGGTGAGTGTGTAGTGTGGGAGGAGAGATAATGACGGCACCTGAGAGTGTGGATAGAGACTGCAGAGGAGAGGGGGAACGAACACACACCCACACACACATAGACACAAAGATGGACAGACTAAAGGAATGTATCACCAGTGCCAAAGATGCTAAAGCCCTAATGACCTGCATCTGCAAACGGAGTCCTTCATAACATCCACTTCATTCACATTCCACACCAATACTGTATAGTCCTCAGTGTACATCCTTGGTCAACTACACAAGTCTCAGATTATCATTCCCAATACTAATGACACTGCATGCTCCCTACTCTACTGGCCTTTTTATTTTTATTTTTTCCCCACTCCTCCACCAGGTAAATCAGGTTCTGGTTCTGGAAGCGGGTTCTTGTTTAGTGGCTGTTCTCTCGTGGTTCAGAGCGAGTCGAGTAGGGACTAAACCGTGGCGTGTAAACCTTGCAGAGCGCTGATTGTCCAGAGAGAGTCGTCACTCTACGTAACGCAGACGTCCAGCACCAACTCTCCATCTGTAAAATCTCCAGCTGCAGCAGAGATCACGTTTGTTTTTATCCGACTCACGATGGCAGCTCGTAAAATTATGCCGTGGTCTTTTGAAGAGGTTCAAACGCTCCTTGGATCGGTGGCCGACGAAAGAATCCAGCGAGAGCTGGACGCTGCAACAAAGAAGGAACAAACTCTACTGATCTGTCTGAACTGATGACGGAGCTGTGTTCAGCCCCAAACAACAACAACAACAACACGCCAATACACCATGAGTAAACACCGCTTAACGTTACCATTGTTGTGGTTTCCAAAGACCTCCAGCTGCCTACACGTTCGTGCGAGTGTTACAGACGGTTCCTTTAATAAGCAAAGTCATGTCTCAGTTCTGTGTTGAATGAAAGTGTTTATTTCTCTGAATTAGCTCTAATCTGGGTTTGCTGTAAACCCGGACAGTGGCTGGTGGCCGGTGGAAGCCTCAGTGAAGAGATGACGTGTTTAGAGCCGTGTAAAGTGTTTTTTTTTTCTGTGTTCCTCAGGACCACCATCCTCGTCACCAGCTCTTTCCTGGATGCTTTCCAGAAGGTGGCCGACATCGCAACCGGAACCAGAGGTGAGACCCTGTGGAAATCTTCAGTTTCCTGCTCATTTTTCCTGTGCTTCCAGAGAATATCGTGATGAACGCTGGCTGCACATTCCTCTCAACCTTTAGTGCAGTGTTGTTTGTGTGGTATTTATTTATCCGTTGGTGGTAGGCTCTGGACCCACAACGACACTGAACTGGCGAAGCCCCTACAGACAGTGAATGAATGTTTATTACTTGGTATTTGTTTAATATTAGTTTTGTGTTGGCCTGTATTTTAATTTTTATTGTTTGTTTAGTAGAGGTGTAAACGCTAGGGTTGGGCGGTATAACGGTAATATTGTATACTTAGGTGTTTAAAAATGTGGACGGTGTCTCAAAATGAGGACGTGTTTCTGTGTGTGGCGTGTCAAATTTCTAATTTTTGGCTTAAGCACAAGGCCTAATAGTTAATTCATGTGAATATAAGAGAGCCACAGGGAGAGGGCGCTATGGGAGCTCACTGACTGCTGACGTCACACTCTGTAAACAGGTGGTGGATAAATACAAGCCCAGTCTCCCCCCGCAGTGTGAGTTTAGAGCTGAGTTTGGGTTAAAACAGAGAGGAATGAAGCTGAAAACAGACAAAACACTCAGAAGAGCCTTCACTCGACTCTGTGCTCACAGCTATGAGGCTTTATCTCTAAATGTGTGTGATTTTGGTTTCACTGGAAAATCATCTGCTGTGGTGTGGGTTAAACCACAAGTGTCTGTTCTGAACATTGTAGAACCGTCTTATTTCACTTATTTACAACTGTTCTGTTCCTCCAGCAGCAGCCGATGAAATCTGCTCTCTCTCAGAAGAGTGCACTGTCGGGCTGTGCTGAGCCGAACTGCACAGCGCTGAAAACCCTTCACCAGTCAGCTCTCCTTATGAGTCTGGGTCACTGAACCCTGGAGTCTGAGCAAGAGCACTGGTGTTGGAATTGTTTGCCAACAGTGTTGGGAATTCTAGATCACAGGGCTCCGTTACTGTGTATTGTGCTGGTTAGAGATGTCACAAGCACCGATATTTTAGCAGGTCCATACCATAATTCTGAAAACTATATGATTGTTGTTTCCTGCGGTACCGGAGGTTTCACAGATCCCCCAGTCCACACGAGGTCTCCATAAGCCTACACGCTAATCAGCTGAGAAAGCTAAAACAACACCAACACGAGAAATGGCGCCGGCAGAAGCAACAGGTCCGCGGCGACTGGTTGGGGAAAAAAAAAAAAGTTATGCATGAAAATATTTAACGTTTGAGTCCGACGACTAAACCAAACCGCTGCATCACGAGGCCTGAAGAGCCCAGGAGCGACTCTCACACAAAGCAAACCAGCGCTTACCTCGGGCTGCTCCATTCAAAACGAGACCACGTTAGAGTCTTTCTGTCAAAACGTTCCTTAGTGATCCTCAGGTTGTGTAAAGAGTACTGGCAAAAGTGTTACAAAACACACACACAAAAAAAAACTATTAAAACATGATCCCCATGTAGCTCAGGCTCTCAGCGCGCCAGCGACACGCCACTCAAGGCTGCCTTGCTCTACAGCCAATCAGAGTGAAGCGCCCACCTCACATCTGGCATTTAAAGGGTTAGAGCACTAGAGTTAGGAACAACAGGAAACAAAACAAACGAAAAAAAAAAACTTAATTGCACCAAATTTTTTTTTTTCCTCTGAAAAAAGGCTTGGTTTATTTTTTTTGTCGTGGGATCGAAGTTGGTATCGAGAATCGTGGAATTTTACCGGTATTGGTACCGACTTTACATTTCTGGTATCGTGACATCCATAGTCCTGGTGTAGAGTGGATCAGACACAGCCGTGCTGCTGGAGTTTTAAACCCCTCAGTGTTGAGATTGTTCTCCTCTGAGTGTGTTGAGCTGCTGTAATGTTTACCTGGTACAGGTGTCTTTCAGGATCCTGCCATACGCCACAAATGTTATCAGTGATTTTGAATTTGATTTGAAATGCCTCTGTGACGGCGAGTTTTGAGTTTACTGGTCTCTTTCAACTCGGGGATATGAGCCTGGTCTCGTAAGAACAGAAATCTCTGCCTGGAGACTTTGGGCTTTGGTTAGACTCTGCTCTAACATTGTCATGTTCTCTTTGGAGGACCTGTTTCATTTGAAAAATCAACATTGTGTACATCTTAACCATAGTTTCACCGTCATCCCTCTGTGAAATGTTGATTTATAGAGAACCTTAAGGCTTAATTAGAACCAGAATGACTTTCACAGTAAACACCAGCAGTAAACAACAACACTGAGGGTTTACAAACAGGTTTTACACTCGGGGAGAAGTGAAGCGTCCTGTGCCTGCTGAGAATTCACCAGCGCAGCACCTGCTTGCCTGGAAATAAAAAAAACAGAAACACCAGTGTTTAGACTTGCCCAGGACAGGGAGTGTACAGGTGAGGAGAGTTCCAGAGATTTACCTGTTTACCTGCCGCAGGTGAGACACACCTTTAACGTCACGGCACTGAGGAAGACGATTAGGTAACGTTCAGCGCAGTCGTTTCACAACATTACCACATACAGTTACAGTCACGGTTTCACAGGAACCTCGTGGCTATGTTTATCATTTTTAAACGACACAATGAAACCAAACTTCTACATCGAAACAGAACCAAACACCTGAAAACTACCATTTAATGTGGAACAGAGTGTTATTTTAAGGAGGTTAAGCAACAAAATATCCTTGTTGCCTCATTTATGTGGAACATAGAGTTCTAACAAAAGGACAGATGTCAGAAGGTGACCACTGAAGAATTTAAGGTGGAACAGACAGTAGAATGAAAAACAGGGAACAGAATAAGACTTGTACACTATTTAACATGAAACGGCAAGTTAAAGTAAGAGACGCAAACACCAAAACAACTTCAGAGTTAATGTTCCAGTGGGACACTGGAGCTGAGAGAGGGGACAGTGTAGCTGAGAGAGGGGACACTGAAACTGAGAGAGGGGACAGTGAGGGGACAGTGGAGCTGAGTGAGTGGACAGTGGAGCTGAGAGAGTGGACAGTGGAGCTGAGAGAGTGGACAGTGGAGCTGAGAGAGGGGACAGTGAGTGGACAGTGGAGCTGAGAGAGGGGACAGTGGAGCTGAGAGAGGGGAGAGTGAGGGAACAGTGAAGCTGAGAGAGGGGACAGCGAGGGGACAGTGGAGCTGAGAGAGAGGACAGTGAGGGGACAGTGGAGCTGAGAGAGAGGACAGTGAGGGGACAGTGGAGTAGAGAGAGGGGACAGTGAGGGGAGAGACAGGGAGGTGGTTGTAATGTTTTGGCAGGTCTGTAGTAAACTGTAGTGATCCCAGAACTCAACACTGGGGCACAGTTCTGATTCAGTGTTTAATTTTTGATGAGATTAAGGTATTTATTCTCTTTTGAACATTTTACTTGAAACAAGGAGGTGATCTTTGAGGCTGAGAGATGAAAGGGGAGCTGTAAAAGATGTTTTTAATTGTACAGCTCTAATGTCTGTGGTGGACACTTTCGGTTCTCTGTTCCCATCCGAGGGTGGAGAAAGGACCAGATATTCTCTGTTTACGCAACCCTTTAATTATCCTTTCATTTCTTTTTCCCCTCCTCTTTCATCCCTCCTTCCATCCTCCATTCACTGCACTGCTCCGCTCCCTCCACCTCAACTCATCCTCACACTTGAGTTTCTCTTTTGAGTTTCTCCCTTCAGGGAGGCTTCTCTCTCTCTCTCTCTCACTCTGTCTTTCTCTCACTCCCTGTCCTCTTGTCTGTGTCTCTCTCTCTCTCTCTCTCTCCCTGTCTGCCTCTCTCCCTCTGTCTCTGTCTCCCTCTCTCGCTCTCTCTGTCTGTCTGTCTGTCTGCCTGTCTGTCTGTCTGTCTGTCTCTCTCTCTCTCTCTGCTTTTTAAAGAGGCACAGTGGTCAGTGACGAGTGGAGCCCTTTGTTCCTGGTGGTGTTCTCCACCTGTTGTGAAGCGTTGTGTGTGTGTGGACAGATGATCAGTCCTGGGGGGAGGGGGGTAGGAGACTTTAGACCAAATATAGAGACAACTGTCTCTAATCCCCCACCAAGTGTATACACACACACACTGTGGGGGCCATTGAAAAACGCTGCCCTCCTCTGTTCTAACCCCAGAAGTGCAGGAGTGGAGCAGTCAGTAGCCCCAGGGTCTGAGGAAGTAAATGAGTGTTGTTTCTCTAACTGAAGCCTCTGTAAAGTCACACTGAACCGTGCCACTGCGCTGTTAAAGTAACATTCCCTCAGCAGCCAATTTCTCTTTAAAGCAGCAATAGCTGAGACCTGCTCTTATTTCAGAGGGGAATTCACTTTTACAGCGCTGTAAAGAAGTAGGGGGTGGTGTCCTACCCTCCTCTAAAATTACATAGTGCAGTTTCTGCAGTGCTGAACCCGGAGTAAAGACAGAGGCAGTGAATCTGAAGCAGGTGCTTTAAGGTAAAATGTTACAGACCGTATTCCACAAAAGTTGGGACATTAAACAAATTGTGAATAAAAATTGAATGCAAAGATGTGGAGATGGCAAATGTCAGTATTTTATTCGTAATAGAACATAGATGACAGATCAAAAGTTTAATCTGAGTAAATGTAACATTTTAAAGGAAAAATATGTTGATTCAAAATTTCACAGTGTCAAAAAAGTTGGGACAAGTAGCAATAAGTGGCTGGAAAAAGGAAATTGAGCATATAACGAACCACTGGAAGACCAATTAACACTAATTAGGTCAATTGACAACATGATAGGGTATAAAAAGAGCTTCTCAGAGTTTCGGGGTCTCTCTGAAGCCAAGATGGTAAGAGGATCACCAATTCCACCATTGTTGCGCAGAAAGATAGTGCAGCAATACCAGAATGGTGTTACCCAGCATAAAATAGCAAAGACTTTTAAGTTATCATCATCAAACGTGCATAACATCATCAAAAGATTCAGAGAATCTGGAACAATTGCTGTGCGTAAGGGTCAAGGCCGTAAAACTCTACTGGATGCTCGTGATCTCCCAGCCCTTAAACATCACTGCACCTCAAACAGGAATGCCACTGTCAAGGAAATAACAGAATGGGCTCAGGAATATTTCCTGAAAGCATTGTCAGTGAACACAATCCACCGTGCCATCAGCTGTTGCCAGCTGAAACTCTACAGTGCAAATAGGAAGCCATTTCTAAGCAAGCTCCACAAGCTCAGACGTTTGCACTGGGCCAGGGGTCTTTTAAAATGGAGTGTGGCAAAATGAAAGACTGTTCTGTGGTCAGATGAGTCACGATTTGAAGTTCTTTATGGAACACTGGGACGCCATGTCATCCGGACCAGAGAGGACAAGGATAACCCAAGTTGTTATCAACGCTCCGTTCAGAAGCCTGCATCACTGATGGTATGGGGTTGCATGAGTGCTTGTGGCATGGGCAGCTTGCATGTCTGGAAAGGCACCATTAATGCAGAGAACTATGTTCAGGTTCTAGAACAACATATGCTCCCATCTAGACGTCATCTCTTTCAGGGAAGACCCTGCATTTTTCAACAAGATAATGCCAGACCACATTCTGCAGCAATCACAACATCATGGCTACGTAGGAGAAGGATCCGGGTACTGAAATGGCAGCCTGCAGTCCAGATCTTTCACCTATAGAGAACATTTGGCGCTTCATCAAATCAAATCAAATTTATTTGTATAGCGCCTTTTTCTTTTTTGAAATTTTGAAAACATATTTTCCCTTAAAATGATACATTCTCTCAGTTTAAACTTATAAAATATTAGATGTTGGCACCTCCACATCATTACATTCTGTTTTTATTCACCATTTGTTTAGTGTCCCAACTTTTTTGGAATCCAGTTTGTACCTAGTGTTGCTTTAAACAGCAGCTGAATTCACTGCTTTAGCTGCGTGGTGCTGCAGAGCCCTGTGGCTGTGTCACTCTCCATCTGGAGGCTGTCCTGTGGTTGTTGGTGATGTACGATACAGCAGCGGCTGATGTATTCTTTACTGATATGTTATTGTTATCATCGTCTGACGCTGGTCTGATGAGTGTGTGTGCATCTGCACTGACGCCTATAAATACACAGCTCTGACAAACTTCCACTTTATTGTTGGTTTTAAGGGTGAAAACTACTTTAAAATATCAGCACACACACACTGACTCACTCTTTCTGTCTCTCTCTGTCTCTCTCTCTCTCTAGCTCTCGCTCTCCCTCCCGAGATGTACAAACGCTGAAGAAGAGGCTTGTCCTGTGAAAACACACAATAAAAAGAATTAGTTTTGCTTTAATCCAATGTGATTTTAATTTAAAAAAGATTAAATTATCTGTTATTATCAGTATGGGCGACACAAAGGGCTAATTATTGATCATTGTATCGGCTCAAAAAAAAAAAAAATCGGAGCATCCCTAGTTGTGGTGTGGTGCTGTGCTCTGTGTTTGTCTGCAGCTGGAGGCTGGTGTTTGAGTGTGTGTTTGTGTCCGGCTCAAAGCGGCCGATCAGAACAATGCGGCGATTCTCCAGCGGCGCTCCGGGAACTCCCTCGTGACCCGTTCCCCTGGTGCCGGAGGTATCTCTTACATAATGATCTCTGCGCTCCCTTTTATCTCAGTGGAGTCCAGTTCCCAAACGCTCCGTCACAAGATCCTCAGACGCCTCTGAACTCTTATTATTACCGTGTCACTCAGAGCACTGCAGGAACACCCACGGCAGCAAGGAGGGGTTCAGAACCAACAAAATAACAGTGCTGACAAACACAGAAAGGTCTAAACCTGGAACAATATTCTGAGAACCAAAAAATGGGTTTAGAACCCAGTTAAGTGGCGGAGAGACAAGTAAAGGCTTTAAAAACCAAAGGAAAGGATTTGAGTTCCAGCAGATCGCAAATCTTTTGAGAACCAAGATAAAGTTTCAAGAACCAAATTAAAATTGGAAAGTGAAAAATGTTATTTCAATCAAAAAAAAAAAAAAATATTTGGAAAATTGATATAGAGCCAACCAAAACATTTTAAGATATGAGACAAAGTTCTGAGAACCACATGAATATGTTCTGAGGTCAAAGAGCAGGATGGTTTGGGTTAAAAAAAAACTGTTTAGAGCCCTGTACAATTATGCAGAGCCAAACAGAGGCTTTAAAACCAAAGAAAATTATTCAAAATCTGACAAAAATGATGTGAATGTACTGGACTGTAGTGGATTCTGGTGGACTGTAGTGGAGTCTGGTTCCCTAGTTGTGTTGTGGTGCTGTGCTCAGTTCAGTGTGACTTTACAGAGGCTTCAGTTAGAGAAACAATACTCATTTACTTCCTCAGACCCTGGGGATGTTTGAGTGTGTGTTTTTGTCCGGCTCAAAGCGGCCGATCAGAACAATGCAGCGATTCTCCAGCGGCGCTACGGGAACTAGTGGAGTGGATTCTAGTGGAGTCTGGTGGACTGTAGTGGAGTCTGGTGAAATGTAGCGTGTGGAGTCGGATAAAAACAAACGTGATCTCTGCTGCAGCTGGAGTTTTTACAGATGGAGAGTTGGTGCTGGTCGTCTGCGTTGCGTGGCGTAGAGTGATGACTCTCTCTGGACAATCAGTGCTCTGCAAGGTTTAGTCCCTACTTAGATCGCTCTGAACCACGAAAGAACAGCCACTAAACAAGAACCCGCTTCCAGAACCAGAACCTGATTCACTTGGTGGAGGAGGGGAAAAGACCAGTCGAATCCAGTAGGGACCCTGCAGTGGAAAAGCTTCATAAAGCAGGTCGCAGACGTTAGATTAAGTCCAGGACTGTGTTCCACTGTGGAGGAGGGTGATGGAGCCTGTGTGAATGAAGTCTGTGTGGAGTGTCTGGGTTTACGGAGCTCTGAATGTTCCAGGCGACGCATTGGGTTTTGTTTAGTTTAATAAATGTAGTAAACTGTCACGGGACAACGTGATTCTAGAGGAAAACTCAGTCTCAGTTCTCCAGAGTGTGGAGGAGAAAGTGAGTTCAGAGGTGTGTGTGAGTGAAGAAGGTGTCGGAGTTGGTGTTGGCCGGACCCTGAGGAGAGTCCTGTTGATTTTTCCAGACAAAATCGGAGCTGCAGAGCGTTTAAGAACCGAGCTCATTAACAGAGGTCAGCAGAGAGCTGCGGCCTGAAGGTCTGAGTGGATGTAGAGCCATGGACTAACGATCTCAGTAGTGAGCTCTCAGGTTTCTCCCTGGAGAGTTAGACGCTCCTCTGGAGGGAGATAAAGGAGATGTCCCCCGTGCCCTGCTCGTCCCGTGCTGAGGCCTGTGGCTGAGAGAGATCTCCTCGTGACGGGAACTGGGCACTAACTCGGCACAGACACATCCTCTTTCTGTAGTGACTCACTTCCAGGAGTGGGGTGGGTGGGTGGGTGTGTGTGTGTATCTGAGAGTGGTCTACCACAGACTGAGTGCTAAAGACAGAGTTCCCTCAGTAAATGGAGGGTGGTGATGTGTCTGGGCACGGCGGGTCTCCTGTGTCCATGCTTTGGATGGAACATTGGACAGTTCTGGGCCGTTATAGAGCTGGGAATTTAATCCAAAATGAATAGTGATGGAGTTCCTCTGGGGTGTGGAAGAGTGGAATGGTGTTCTCAGTAGAGTGTCTCTCTCAGTGCTGCATGCCGAGCCTCTCCTGAGCGTTTGGAGTTATAAATATGACTGAGTGGTGAAGTCAACTGTGGGCGGCTAATGGTCACTGCCTTGATGAAGCTGGAAATGTCTGAGCAGAGATGCAGGGAGAGAGAGGGTGGAGAAAAGAGGGAACAGGGTTGAGTGAGAGAGAGGAACAGAGAGAACAGAAGCAAAAGATTGTAGAGAGAGAGATGTACAAACAGAGAGATGGGGAGAGAGGGAGGCAGAGAGAGGGAGTGAGAGAACAGGGTGAGAATGAAAAGAGAGAGAGACAGAACAGAGAGAGAGATACAGATTTGTCCACCAAACTTTTACATCAGCAATGAACACGAGGCTGAGCACCATCAGATCCTCACAGCTATGTTCCACTGTGTCAGGAGAGTGGAGCGTGTCCCTGCGGTAAGGAGAAACACTCCTGATAAACTCAGTCTGTCCCGATGTGGTGTAGTTAGTGTGTCACAGATAACCCCCCCCCCGCCCTGCCTCCTTCCCCCGGGGGTCCGCTGACCGCTCTCACGCACTCAATCAACCGAAGCGTGCGGCCCAACCCTCTGCGCCGCCCGAGTCACAGCGGCTTTACTCTGGGCGTGTGGGCAACACTGTGAGCGGAAACACCCCTCAGCCCCCGCAGATACAGAGGCTCTTTGTGATACGAAGGGGGGAGGCTTAATGGAGTAGATCAGACCCAGGGGGAGAAGCTCGGTCAGAGCCTTTGTTGTGTCTGATCACAGACGGTTCTGTGTCTGAGTCTCAGTGGGAGGTCTGGGTTAAAACACCCCACTCCTCCGGTTCTCCGTTCCACCTTAAATGGAACCTGGTTGGGGACACGTATGCAGTGGTTCTCAATTGTTTTAGACCAAGTACCACCTGTACCTTACCACAGAAACATAAGCGCCACCTGGTTCCTCCTCTGCTCCGAGGGCAGGTGGGGGGCATAAGACAAATTCTGGCTTGAATTTTGTACTTTTTGTACTTTTTTAAATTTTTTTATTTTATTTATTTATTTTTTTACTTGAAATTTGCTTTACACATAATTATTCAAAAATAATTACTAAAATTATCGATAGAATACAAATAGCTATAGGTTTAACCTGACTGTTTTAAACACAGTTATACACAGTTTTTTTTAAACATTTTATGGTAAATAATAGTTTTGAAAAAATAGGAACAAGAAGGATTCAGTTTAATATCAGTTTTGATTTGAACAGGCTACAGGTGAAAACAGCGTGGCGCTGGGAGCAGGTCACAGCGGCTCTTGGCGCTTGTAGCAGTAGGTGATGGAGGTGTGGCGCTGTATTAAACTGTGTTTAGGACTCTAATGATGTGAAGAACGGCCATGTTATTTTCCTTCAGCTGAGTGTTTTCTTCTGTTTTGTCTTCGCGTTTACAGAGATCTCACTTGTTTCTCTCTGTTTTTGCCTCTGGATTTAGTTCCTCTGGGCTCTGGAGTATTTCTCAGTGTGGTCTCGGCTTTTCTCATTTCTGCTTTGCTCTTTTAATAATAAACTACAAACTGCTCACGTCTGTCTCTAACCTTGTCTTACATCCAGTAAACAACAGTAACTGGGCGTTTTTGACACGGATTTCTCAAAAAAGGGGGGTTTGAGTTCCATCCCTGGAAACAAAGCAGAGGAATGCTGCCCTCCCGCTGCCCTACAGAAGCGACTGTATCTTTTAAGGTGGAGCGGTGTGTGTGAGTAAGAAGCGACTGTATCTTTTAAGGTGGAGCGGTGTGTGTGAGTAAGAAGCGACTGTATCTTTTAAGGTGGAGTGGTGTGTGTGAGTAAGAAGCGACTGTATCTTTTAAGGTGGAGCGGTGTGTGTGAGTAAGAAGCGACTATCTTTTAAGGTGGAGCGGTGTGTGTGAGTAAGAAGCGACTATCTTTTAAGGTGGAGCGGTGTGTGTGAGTAAGAAGCAACTGTATCTTTTAAGGTGGAGCGGTGTGTGTGAGTAAGAAGCAACTGTATCTTTTAAGGTGGAGCTGTGTGTGTGAGTAAGAAGCAACTGTATCTTTTAAGGTGGAGCGGTGTGTGTGTGAGTAAGAAGCAACTGTATCTTTTAAGGTGGATCTGTGTGTGTGAGTAAGAAGCAACTGTATCTTTTAAGGTGGAGCGGTGTGTGTGAGTAAGAAGCGACTATCTTTTAAGGTGTAGCGGTGTGTGTGAGTAAGAAGCAACTGTATCTTTTAAGGTGGAGCGTGTGTGTGAGTAAGAAGCAACTATCTTTTAAGGTGGATCTGTGTGTGAGTAAGAAGCAACTGTATCTTTTAAGGTGGGTCGGTGTGTGAGTAAGAAGCGACTATCTTTTAAGGTGGAGCGGTGTGTGTGTGAGTAAGAACATGTATGGAGCAGTAATAAAGCAACATCCTCATCTCGGTTGGGATTTTCTGCTGTGAGCAGAGGGACAGAAAGCCTAGCAAACTGGACCGAGACGAAATGAGAGAGAGAAGAAAAGAAAGTGAAAGAAGGAACTGATGTTCCTCTAAGGGCTGGAGTGAAGTGCAGGAGAGACACTCCCTCCATAATCTTTACATCACAACCTGTTTTAACCTGCATTAATACACTCTCTCTCTCTCTCTCTCTCTCTGTGTTTATTACAGTAGAGTTGTGAGTCGCTGTAGCACTGTACTCTACAGGTGAATAATCTCAGATTAGAGCCATAGCCTTTATTCTGGAACTGATCAAGTCCAGATTATTCCACACCATCAATGCCTGTGTGTGTGTGTGGGAGAGAGAGACGGATGTGTCTCTGCTCGCCCAAATTCCTGCCTGAATCATAGAATCTCTCGCAGAGCTGTCCGTGACTCGCCCAGGGCCAGGCTCCTGAGGCCCGGGGTCCCGTTAGAGACGGGGTTTGAGACATCACCGACTCCATTTCTCAGGGAGCTGTGGAAAAGGGACCAGATAAAGCGAGCAGAGCCGAGCCGATCCCATGCAGTGGAACAGTGCCATTACATGAGCAAAGTCAGAGACCACACGTAATTTTACTTTCCTCCAAAACATTAGGAACAGGCTCCACACAGATCCCCCACACTTCCATATTCCACCATTCTCACTGAGATACAGTGTTTCTGATTTAAACTGCTGTAAATCGCACTCAGATGTGTGTGTGTGCTGAATAATCCAGTGAAAGACCCTCTCTCGTTTCCAGAGTTGTATTTCCCAGAGTCAGTGGGTAAAGCTGATCTCACTCTGACTGAGACGTGCACCGAGGGTCAACTATTTTTAAATAATGAGGGATTGCTTTAAAGGATACAGCTGCAGGATGTAATGCACTTTTCCAGCACTGTCCTGATATCTAAGGGGAGAGGGCGATGGAAGGGGGCTGGTTTCCTACCCTCCTCCAGATGTTCCATAGTGCAGAGCTGAATCTGGAGCAGCAATGACAGGCTCTGTTCTCCCTGTTACAGCTCAGTGGAGCGTCACAATGATTTTGAAGCTGTAGTTTTAAGGTAGAAATACTACCTAGTGTTACTTTAAAGCTCCATGCTGGCAAATGAACTGTTTGTAGAATCAGTGTATCAGAGAACCCTAGTGTATGCAGGTGGATCACTCGTGGAGGTGGAGGGTGTGTGTGGCTAAGATGGTGTTAATCCGTGTTTTGTCTTTGTTTTGTTTCTTTTCTCAGGAGCCACTAAAGAGATCGGATCGGCTCTGACTCGGATGTGTATGAGACACAGGAGCATCGAGGGCAAACTCAAACTCTTCACCACGTAAGGATCCTTCCTTCTTTCTCACACTTCTCTGATCAGGATTAACTCCTAAAACCACAGAGAGGCGCTGGTGCATTTCATTTGAGACATAAACCACTCTAATAGCAAGGGTGGGCCTCCTGACTGAAATCCTGTGACCTTTCAGCCCTCAGACAGCTCTGCAGTAAACACTGACCTGCTTCTGTAACCGTTATAACAAGGACTCAGGAAATGCTCTGAAATCTGTTTCTTTTTCCTGGTGTTTCCGAGACTGCAGGCTGATTATTTGACTTGATTTAAAACACAAATTTGGAAATAATGAAATGATCTCTCCAAAGAAAAAGACGCTTTCACTGGGTTAAATTTCTAAGATTATAAGAAAGTCTTTCCAAATAGTGTTTCCAAAACTATCAACTCACCCATCCAGATTATTGAATTGAGGTGTTCCAGTCACTTCCATGGTCACAGGTGAATAAAACCCATCCCCTAGGAACTCAGGCTGCTTCTACAAGCATTTGTAAAGGTATGGGTCGCTCTCAGGATCTTAGTGAATCCCAGAGTGGTACTGTGAGAGGACGCCACCTGTGCAACACGTCCAGTCGTGACATTTCCACGCTACTAAATGTTGTACAATCAACTGTGAGTGGTGTTATAACAAAGTGGAAGTGACTGGGAACAACAGCAACTCAGCCACAAAGTGGTAGGCCATGTAATATGACAGAGGGGTCAGCAGATGCTGAGGGGCATAGTGCGCAGAGGTCATCAACTTTCAGAAAAGTTAGTCGCTACAGACCATCGAGCTTTATGCAGTCTTCAGATTTGTTCAAGATCAGCTTGTAGAGAGCTTCATTTTGGACAAATTCAAGCTCCCAACCTGGGGTAACGGTTTGGGGATGGCCCCTTCCTGTTTCAGCGTGACTGTGCACCAGTGCACAAAGCAATTTCCATAAAGACATGGCTGAGCGAGTTTGGTGTGGTAGAACTTCATTGACCCTGCACAGAGTCCTGGTCTCCACCCAATAGAACACCTTTGGGATGAATTAGAGCGGAGACTGTGAGCCAGGACTTGTCCAACATCAGTGTCTGACCCCACTAATGCGCTTCTGGAAGAGTGGCCTATGTTCACACTCCTAAACCTTGTGGAAAGACTTCACAGAAGAGCTGAAGCTGTTATAGCTGCAGAGGGAGGGCTGACATCGCATTAAACCCTATGGATTAGGAATGGGATGTCACTCAACGTCATAAGTGTGCGACGGCAGACGAGTGAATACTTTTGGAAACTAGATAAATGGGTAAATAAACTAGAGTGGGTGGAGCTTGGTTTCACACACTGATTCATCAACTGCGCTCAGATCTGCATTTGTTTCCAACCTCGAATCAGACGAAGCATTCATACGTCCCTCAGCGCGGTCAGGTCTGATCCTTCTTCGGCAGATCTGGTGATTAACGGTCAGTGTGTTCTCTGGACCAACAGGATCAGGCCCTTCCGAAACGTTCATTAGATAACACACTAATCTCATACTCACAGGTGTATCAGGAAGACATGAGCTGGACAGGTACAGACCGTGGAAATGTCCAGCAGGGGTCAGTGCACCTTAAATATCTGTTACATTCCCTTCTGCAGAGTGGAGGGTGATAATCTAACCTTAGGATAACTTTCTTTATTGTTTTCTCTTTCTGTGTGTGTGTGTGTGTGTGTGTGATATTTCCAGAGCTCTGATGGATAATCTGATCAGTCCTCTGGAGCTGAAGATCGAGGAGTGGAAGAAAGTGGCTAGTCAGCTCGATAAGGACCACGCTAAAGGTACAGTTAGATTATCAAAGTGGGACAGACGTGTGTGTCTGTCTGTGGGCCACAGGTCCTTCTCTCAAGACTTGCAGCTGGACATTTCTGAAACATTTGCAACAACAGAAGTCCCAAAACCACACAGAACCACAACTAGATATCACTCAGATACAGCAGGGGGCGCCGTAGCTGCCGCTGTGTGTTTGTTTCTTTCCTGGCGCCTCGTAAAAACTCTGCTCTGTCCCAAACGGCACCCTCCTCCCTACATAGTGCACTTTACAGATGTATAAAGTAACTCTTATACACCATTACAGTGTGTACTACAGAGTGTAGAGGAAGGTGTGTGAGATTCAGCCCCTAGTGGTGTAGGGGTGTAACTGCAGAGCGTAAGCTGAAGTATAAACGCTCACAGTGGTGCAGAGTCGGCGCTGAAGTATAAACCGGCCTCTGGTGGTGGAGGTGGTGGGGGGCGGTTGGAGCCGGTGTGTGCTGACGGTGCTGAGCTGTAATTGCTGGTTAACGCTCTAATCTCGTGTTGTGGTTTATTCCTGTCAGGATTTAATCTCATTAACATGATCCCCCCCAGCACCCCCCGGACACTGTTCCCTACCTCCATCTGGAAAAGAGCACGTTCCCAGTGCTCCGGCCCTGACCCTACACTGCTCCAAGCAGCTTCTTACAGACAACGCTCCTTTCCCACGACGGATTATAACACGGCACTGCATCTGATACGAGCTGCTGCTGTCCTTACACTTCAGGCGAGGCGATAAGAGTGGGCTCCATCCAGTTCCTCTGGGATGAGTTGGGGTTGTGTGTGAGACTCAGAACTAATCCCCAACACCAGCTCCTGACCCTCACTTAGGGCTGGATGATATGACCAAAATCTATATCACGATATTTTATTTCTTAATTTCGGTCGATACGATGTAATCCTGATGTCGATGTGATCTATAAAATAGCCACAGAAAAACTGCCAAGAACCAGAAGCGACACATCACCCTCCAGCAACAAATTCTGGGCTTTGTCAGTTTTAATCTTTTTAAACTAACTTTAAAACTAACTTTTTAAAAAAAAAAAAAACTGAGGACAACGCCCTCTAATGACCATCAGTCAGCGACAGACACTGAATGTGGACTGAAATAATGAAGATGTGTTTAAAGATCATATCGTTGTTACTGAAACATTTTATATTGTGATATTTATTGATACCCTCACTAATGATGATGAGGCTGACTTCCATCAGATCCTCACAGCTATGAGGAGCACTGTCCTTGTTAATGCTCTCTGTGATCATTAACATCATTTTACAGCTTTGAGTTTTCTGTGCTTTATCTGAACCAGAGAGGTTTCGAGTCATGTCCGATTTTCCTTTGAAGTTAAACGAGTTGGGGGCGGGGCTAAACCCGTAAACACAGGGCGACGAGGAATGTAAACGTAGAGTGAGAGAATGGGGGACATTTGTTGTTGTTATTTTGCCTCTCTGTTTTTTAAGGTGGTGTTCATCGTGTTAAAGTGTGACTGTTGTTTTGTAGAATATAAGAAAGCTCGAGCAGACATCAAGAAGAAGTCCTCGGACACCGTCAAACTGCAGAAGAAGGTGAAGAAAGGTAAGGAGCGGGGGTGGGACCACACCGCCTTCAGTATCAGACAGATACAGATTTACAGTGACTCTCACCATGGGCTCTGTTCACTTTAAATTCTGTGATTTGATTTTTGTGGTTCTTGATTAGAGCAGCATTGAGTAATTTAGTTTAGAACTGTGTGTATAGGTATCATCCCTGTCCAGAGAAAAACGCTCCTTCAAAACTGAACTTTACAGAAGAAAAAACCTTCTTTGTTTTCAGTGGAGGTCAGTGTATAAAGATGTTATTGAGAGGAATTGTGGAGCGTTTCTATTGGTCATTAATCGTGAGATTTACACACAGTGTGAAGGACAGCTGCTGTGTTCCGATGATGTAGTAACTACAACGTCATTGATGTAGATAACGGCGCTCGGTGGAGGAGAGGTGTCCCAGTCCTTAGACACCTTAAATACACTGCCTACTGATACCTTAATCTGCCTGATATTTAAGGCCACAACGTTCCTCAGCTGCAAAGGCAATCCCATGATGCATCGCAGCACAACTCCAGTCTATTTCACTCTTCTCCCAGAGAAAAAATAATTAAAATCATGATTAAAAACATGAAGCACAGGCTCCATGCTGAAACGCTGAGGGAAGTAAACACCGGCTACGCAGGCCACAGCTATTACGACATGAAATATTTAACAGTCGAGAGGAAAGACATCTGTGGGGGGGCAGTGTGGACATGGGTAATGCTCCCACTCGCTTTACTGTTTGTAATGTTATGGTCACTTTTCTCTGAGCAGGTCTCAGTGGCAACAGCTTCAAAAGAAACAGTTCCGAACCACAGCTTTAACACAGAGGAGGAGAGAGTGGAGAGGGGATCTTCTCTGTTATTATTGCTGACATAAATCACTTCAGATGTGTGTGTACTAGGGCAATGGCTTACAACACACACACACACACATAATGAGCCGCTCATTCACCCCGACCCCGAGCGCACAGCAGTGAGGAGCAGAAGCTCTGGTTTTTAGCCGTTTTCACTCTGTTCTCTTTCTTCTCCATTTTTACTCAGTGCTCTTATTTCTCCGCACTCGTTGTGTCTGTTTTGCTGAGTTTAACCTCGTCTTTGTGCTCTCACATAAACACGGGTCCAGCGCTGTGATAGGACAGCCTCAGACGGGGGGGGGCGGGGCCATTCTAAAGTCTCTGTGCTTGACACCAGAAATGCCTCGTTTTAATGAACACATTTCTTCACCATACGTCCCTTTCAAAGTCCACGGTGTAGAAGTAATAATGACGATGAAAGAGTCGTGTGGGTGGGAGGAACGACTGACTGCAGCTTTAATGGAGTGTGAGGTTCATTTCTTTGTGGTGTCTGCGGACTCGTCTGAGTCAGAGTTAGATCACAGGATTTGTGTGTGTGTGTGTGTACGCCCTATACACCTGGAGCTGCTGTTTGTTGACGCAGGGCTGAGTCGTGGAGGTGATGTCATTGCTGTAAGGGAACAGTGGCTCTAATGGTTCCTCTCTCTGTTCTGTTTGGATTAGAACAGTGTTCCTCTGTTCCTCAGTGAAGCTTTTAACGGACGCTTTCCACTGCAGTGTTTACTGTTCCTCCAGAAACAGAGGAACCGTGTTTTAGCACAGGGCCACGGTGAGGACAGGGGGTGACCTGTGTGTGTGTGTGGCCTTGTTAACTTGCTACTGGTCATATGCAGAGTGAGTGTGTGGGGTGAGGGGGGTACATATGATCGTGAACTCTTCTGTCTCTCTCTCACTCACACGGTTGGCCTGATGCTCCTGGAATGTGTGAAATGTGGTGGTGTGTATTTTTACTCTTTCACAAAATGACTGCACACTGCGTCTAGGTCACATTACCATCAGAGAGAGGGAGAGAGAGAGAGGGTTATGGAGAAATAGAGAGAGAGAGGGAGAGTGCAGAAGTGAAAGCAGAGTGAAGAGAGGGGTGAGTGATGGATGGAGAGATAAAGGGACAAACTTGGTCATGTGATATAAACACTTCTCACATGACTCTTTCCCTTTGCCCAATTTCTCTCTCCCTCTCTTTATTTCTCTCTCTCTCTCTCTCTCTCTCTCTCTCTCTCTCTCTCTTTCAGTAGTCTGTATGGGCATGACCATATTTAGATCCAGTTTTGCCAAAGCATTAATAAAACAATATTATTTAAATAATAAATAAATAATAATGTTGATAGAGCAGAAGTTAAAAGAACAACAAGAATCAAGAAAAATATTAAACATTAAATAATTAATAATTACAGTTTAACCAAATGAACATGTGGAAAAGGCAACAAACGGACTGTGTATGTGTGTGTTCTGACATCAGAACAGTCTCACAGCTGCCGGTGTTCAACCCTCTGCTGCCACCTGGTGTTGAACAGAACACACTTCACTGGGAGTAAATATATACAGTTTCCAGAGTCCTTTTCACTCCGCACTGTTCACTCCTCACTCTTCACTGTTCACTCGCTATTCCTCACTCTTAACTGTTCACTTGTTATTCCTCACTGCTCACTCCTCACTGTTCACTTGTTATTCCTCACCACTCACTCTTCACTCTTCACTCCTCATTGCTCACTCCTCACTCTTCCCTGTTCACTCTTTATTCCTGACTGCTCACTCCTCACTCTTCAATGTTCACTCTTCACTATTCACTCTTTAATCCTCACCATTCACTTCTCACAGTTCACTCCTCACTCTTCACTGTTCACTTCTCCCACCCACACGACTCAAACCGTCTTCATCACAGTCATTAATACTTCTACTCTGTGGACTTTAAAAGGGACGTGTGGTGAGGAAATGTGTTAATCTGGAGCCCACCAACCCACACACTATTATTTTAGAGTGTGTGTGTGGTGCCCCCTCTAGGGTGTATTCTTGCCTGCTGCTCACTGTTCACTCGTTATTCCTCACCACTCACTCTTCACTTTTCAATCCTCACTCTTCACTGTTCACTCATTATTCTTCACCTCTCACTCTTCACTGTTCACTCATTATTCTTCACCTCTCACTCTTCACTGTTCACTACTCACTCTTCACTGTTAACTCTTTATTCCTCACCACTCACTCCTCGCGCTTCAGTGTTCACTTTATTCCTCAGCACTCACTCCTCACTCTTCAGTGTTCACTCTTTATTCCTCACCACTCACTCCTCACTGTTCACTCTTTATTCCTCATTGCTCACTCCTCACTCTTCACTGTTCACTCTTTATTCCTGACTGTTCACTCCTCACTCTTCACTGTTCACTCCTCCCACCCACACGACTCGAACCGTCTTCATCACAGTCATTATTACTTCTACTCCGTGGACTTTAAAAGGACGTATGGTGAGGAAATGTGTTAATCTGGAGTCCACCAACCCACACACTATTATTTTAGAGTGTGTGTGTGTGTCTGGTGCCTCCTCCAGGGTGTGTTCCTGCCTGCTGCTCACTGTTCACTCCTTCCTCTTCACTGTTCTCTCGGTATTCCTCACCACTCACTCTTCACTGTTCACTCGTTATTC
This sequence comes from Hoplias malabaricus, assembly GCF_029633855.1. Lineage (NCBI taxonomy): Eukaryota > Metazoa > Chordata > Actinopteri > Characiformes > Erythrinidae > Hoplias > Hoplias malabaricus. Next base: position 37,553,180 of record NC_089802.1, on the reverse strand, counting down.
CTCACTGCTCACTCTTCACTGTTCAATCCTTACTCTTCACTGTTCGCTCATTATTCCTCACCTCTCATGCTTCATTGTTAACACTTTATTCCTCACCGCTCACTCCTCACCAAACTTTGAAGCTGAAAGTGAACATATACCGATGTTTTATACGGTCTAGTACTTGTTTAAACTTCCCCAAACACACCAGTAAAGTCTTACTATTTTATACCTTAAAAAAATATCAGTTATTTCCCATTGCTAAGTTGAGCTCTTCGAAATTTCAGTTCCACCTTAAATGCTGGGCTTGGTGAGGTGTAGCCAGCAACAGCTTATTTGCATAAAAGTGACAGAGCCCTGAAACGGCTCATTATGACAGGAACAGAGCTGGTGAGATCTCCCTGAGAGTGATTTTTTTGCAAAGGACTTCATGAAGATGTTTTGTAGCCCATAGACCTAAGCTAACCTGTTTAAACAGAGCTATAATATGTTATAGAGGACATATCAACTCTGGAGCCCACCAACCCACACAGTGTGAAACAAGACTCCAGTCTTGGAGGATAAAACCCATACTGATTTTCGTTTTTGTGTGTGTGTTTGTGTGCAGGTAAGGATGAGGTCCGCCTGCAGTTGGACAGTGCTCTTCAAGACGTTAACTCTCGCTACGCTGAGTTGGAGGAGACGGAGAAGAGGGCAGTGTGCCGAGCGCTCATGGAGGAAAGAGGACGTTTCTGCTCCTTTGTCTCCATGCTCAAACCTGTCCTGGTGAGTTACACTCACATTCCACCAGGCATACGGACAGAGACAGTGGGCACAGATCACATCAGTCCTGTGGCTGTATGGCCATGGAAGGAGTTGTGGGTGTGGCTTGGTGTCTGTATAAGGAGTTGTGGGTGTGTCTGAATGCCTGTATAAGGAGTTGTGGGTGTGGCTGGGTATTCATGTAAGGAGTTGTGGGTGTGGCTGGGTATTCATGTAAGGAGTTGTGGGTGTGGCTTGGTGTCTGTATTAGGAGTTGTGGGTGTGGCTTGGTGTCGGTATAAGTATTTGTGGGTGTGTCTGAATGCCTGTATAAGGAGTTGTGGTTGTGAACAGGTGTGTTTACCTGTTTCAGGATGAGGAGATCAGTGTGCTGGGGGAAGTGACACACCTGCAGTCCATCTTGGAAGATCTCTGCAGCCTGACAGTGGATCCCAACACCTTACCCCCGGCCAGCGAACAGGTAACTACCCCGCTACCCCACAGCATGAACATGTATAACTGCACACTCTACCTGCACTCTAGAGAGCAGCAGTTGATAATGAGTCTCCCTCTCTCTCTCTGTAGGTAATCCTGGATCTGAAAGGATCTGATTATATTTACTCATACCAAACTCCTCCTGCATCTCCGAGCAACACTCTCTCCAGAAAGAGCAGCATCAGCAGGTACCAGCACTGTTACTGTTCTCTCACTTACACAGCCTTAGTTTATTCTGATGTGGGCGCAGTGTGGCTCTGTAAACAATGGACCCCTAAATAGTAAACCTGCTGAAGGTAAAGGACAGGGCAGTGATCTACGTCCTTATATAAGCAGTGTGTTCAGCGCAGGTTTGTTTCCATCCCCCAGCTGATTCTCTGGCTCACCCCCATTACACATTTTACACAGAGGAAGGACAGCTCCCCCTGTGGGAAGTCCTGCTCCAGCAGAGAATCTCTGACTTCAGTTTGTGATGTTTCACAGGACACACTACGACAGCCGGTGAAGTTGAAGTTCTGTTGTTTACTTGATTTAGTTTTTTTCTAGCAGTTAATTTCTAAACCGTGTTATTCACAGGTACAGACGCGTGTAGCCTGCTGTTATTACGATGGACTCATTTCGTTAGCGAACTTGACTTTAAGTGTCTTACTCGTCTCTTTGTGTCACCCACGATGCACCTGAGGTTTGTGCAGAAACACTTGCTTATGACTACAGAGTCTCAGGGGACAGCAGGGAAAGGCACAGCCAATCACACTGGCCCTGCATGTCACGGGGAAGTAGGACTCGAGGAGAGAACAAGATTTAACCCTTTCTGCACCTCTAGGGTAATGAGATGTTGAGAGTTTTTTTTTTTCTTTCTTTTTTTTTTTTTATTTTGGAGGGGGACAATTCAATAATCACTAGATACTGGTGGGGACACATCACCTCCGTCCATGTTCATTCTACAGCCTTGGACCACAGTAATATAAATGTGCTGTGTTCATCGTACACTGATTTATTATAATTATTATTTTTTTAAAATAAATGCCGGTTAATAAAAGCTACCATCTTGAGAGGAGACAGTGAAGTACTCTGTGATTAATTGCAGTAAGTTGTGAGATTATTGAGTTGATCTGTTGTAGTCCACAGCCCTGGGGAGGTGCTGTGAGTGAGAGGGAGATATTGTGGTGTTAGAAGCGATGTGTGGTTCATTGTTACTCTGTGTCTGAGGAAGGTGGAGAGGAGCCTGAGCTTTGAAAAGACGAGCGCAGGAAAGAGTTCATATTAAATCTCTCTCTTTTTCTCCTCTTCTCTCTGGCTCTCTCTCTGCAGTAACTACGCCACGGTGCGTCACGTCCCCTCTCTGGACTCCATCTCCAGCGCCGTGGACGGCCTGCACCTACGAGGACAGGACAGCGGACAGGTACGGGACGCTCAAGACCCTCTGAGAGCACCCTCTCAGTTTCTCAGCACCACCTCACACCTGCTCCTCTCTCACACCTGTCCACTCTTCAATTGCTCACGCTCCCTTTGCTCCTCCTGCCTCTGCTACTTTCTCCTTTCTTCTCTCCCTTTACTCCTCCTGCCTCTACTACTTTCTCCTTTCTTCTCTCCCTTTACTCCTCCTGCCTCTGCTACTTTCTCCTTTCTTCTCTTTCTTTACTCCTCCTGCCTCTGCTACTTTCTCCTTTCTTCTCTCCCTTTACTCCTCCTGCCTCTGCTACTTTCTCCTTTCTTCTCTCCCTTTACTCCTCCTGCCTCTGCTACTTTCTCCTTTCTTCTCTCCCTTTACTCCTCCTGCCTCTGCTACTTTCTCCTTTCTTCTCTCCCTTTACTCCTCCTGCCTCTGCTACTTTCTCCTTTCTTCTCTCCCTTTACTCCTCCTGCCTCTGCTACTTTCTCCTTTCTTCTCTCCCTTTACTCCTCGTGCCTCTGCTACTTTCTCCTTTCTTCTCTCCCTTTACTCCTCGTGCCTCTGCTACTTTCTCCTTTCTTCTCTCCCTTTACTCCTCGTGCCTCTGCTACTTTCTCCTTTCTTCTCTCCCTTTACTCCTCGTGCCTCTGCTACTTTCTCCTTTCTTCTCTCCCTTTACTCCTCCTGCCTCTGCTACTTTCTCCTTTCTTCTCTCCCTTTACTCCTCCTGCCTCTGCTACTTTCTCCTTTCTTCTCTCCCTTTACTCCTCCTGCCTCTGCTACTTTCTCCTTTCTTCTCTCCCTTTACTCCTCCTGCCTCTGCTACTTTCTCCTTTCTTCTCTCCCTTTACTCCTCGTGCCTCTGCTACTTTCTCCTTTCTTCTCTTTTATTTTTACTTCTTCCATTGGTTCTCTAATTATTTTCTATTTTCTTTTTCTTTTATTTATTTCTTTTTTCTTTTCTCTTTACTTCTTTCCTTCATTTCTTCTCTAATTATTATTTCTTTTTCTTTCTTGCTTCTGTTTCTTATTGTTTCATTTAATTTTTTCTTTTGCCTCCTTGTGCTTTTCTTTGTTCTTTATTGTCTTCCTACACTTTTTCTTTCTTTCTTTTTTCTTTTAGTTTTTTGATTTTGCCTGTTTTGTTTTGTTTCTCCTTGTTTACCTTGTGCTTTTGCTTCCCCTTCTTTTTCTTTCATTCTTTCCTTTCTTCCTCTATCTTCCTCTCAGCGCTCCCCCACTCCTCTGCTCCTGGTTGGGGGAGAGGGAGGGTCTCGTTCTCTCAGTGAAGGGAATTCTCCCAGTGTCTCTCGCCCTCGCCTTCGCCACAGGAACACACTCAGGAGCATTGTGAGACTCGGTTGTGTGTGTGTGTGTTTGTACCTGTGTCTGTAGTGTGTTGTACAGTGTTGGTGGTTATACACTGTGTGTATGTATAGTGTGTGCGTGTACAGTGTTGTTCAGTCTTAGAGGTGTTAAGTGAGGAGTGTGTTCGTCTCAAATACATGTACATAGCTGTGAGGATCTGATGGAGTTCAGCCTCATAATCATCAGTGAGGGTCAGTGGCTGGTGTTGGGGATTAGTTCTGGATCAAACTCGCCACTCCAACTTACCCCAGAGAACACAGTTCCACTGTTCCACACACCAGAGAAACCCCATCGCCCCAGAGAACACAGTTCCACTGTTCCACACACCAGAGGAACCCCATAGCTCCAGAGAACACAGTTCCACTGTTCCACACACCAGAGGAACCCCATAGCTCCAGCGAACACAGTTCCACTGTTCCACACACCAGAGGAACTCCATCGCTCCAGAGAACACAGTTCCACTGTTCCACACACCAGAGGAACCCCATCGCTCCAGAGAACACAGTTCCACTGTTCCACACACCAGAGGAACCCCATCGCTCCAGAGAACACAGTTCCACTGTTCCACACACCAGAGGAACCCCATCGCTCCAGAGAACACAGTTTCACTGTTCCACACACCAGAGGAACCCCATCGCTCCAGAGAACACAGTTCCACTGTTCCACACACCAGAGGAACTCCATCGCTCCAGAGAACACTGTTCCACTGTTCCACACACCAGAGGAACCCCATCGCTCCAGAGAACACAGTTCCACTGTTCCACACACCAGCGGAACTCTATCGCTCCAGAGAACACAGTTCCACTGTTCCACACACCAGCGGAACTCTATCGCTCCAGAGAACACAGTTCCACTGTTCCACACACCAGCGGAACTCTATCGCTCCAGAGAACACAGTTCCACTGTTCCACACACCAGAGGAACCCCATCACTCCAGAGAACACAGTTCCACTGTTCCACACACCAGAGGAACCCCATCGCTCCGGAGAACACAATTCCACTGTTCCACACACCAGCAGAACTCTATCGCTCCAGAGAACACAGTTCCACTATTCTGGATAAAGCGTCTAATAAATAGCAGTTACACATCCACACCATGGTGTAGACGTACCCCTCTCTCGCTGTGGTCAGGTCTTGACCAGAACAACACTTTATTTCACTCTGGGAGATCAGTCCTCCATACCGAGTGCTCTGAACGTCAGGTGGACAGGTCTTAACATGGTACTGTAGGTCAGTGGAGTGTAAATTGTGTAGCAGATGTGTTTGTGTGTGTTGTAGGAGCAGAGTGGTGTACACAGTCAGGCCTGGAGTCAGAATGCTGCAGAGAATGGTACCTCTCTTCCTCCTCCTCCTCTTCAGAACTACAGTCTCCACGGAGAAAGAACCAGAGCCCAGTCCACATCCGGAAAGGTACTCATTGTCCACAGCCCTTCAGAGCTCATACGGGAAGGCGCTGAGCACTTAAACCGACATCGTAAACAACATGCACAAGGGTACGAGGGTGAGAAACCAGTCACGGCTGAAGTGGCGCAGTGCTGGAGAGGGTTAGTTTGATTCTTGGGGATGCCTCAGGAGTCTGATGGGAGTTTAATATTCTTCACACTATGGAGGTGTAGGATGGTCCTCACTCTCCCCCTGCTCTTCCACTGCAGGGGCCCGACTCAGCTAGACGTTGGCTTGACTATACTCTACTCGACTTGACTCAACTCCAATTTAGTTTTCTAGTCTACTTAACTCTACTGTACTCACATTCATTCTACTCCACTTCATGTGAGCAGACTTAACTACTTAATTCTATTAAACTTGACTCTGCTCAAGTATGCTTGACTATATCTACCACTATTCGTCTCGTCTCCTAGACTCTTTTCTACTTGACTGTGCTCTACTCTATTTGACTCGACAGTACTTGACTCGACTGTGCTCGACTACTCGACGTGAATATTCGACATGACTTGATTCTGCTTGACTCCACTGTACTCGACTTGATTAAGCTTGACTCTACCCGACTGTGCTAGACTCAACTCTACTTGCCTCTGCTTGACTGTACTTAACTCTACTTGAGTTGACTCAACATGATTCTGCTCGACTCAACTTGACTCCTCAACTCTAAATGACTTATACTTGACTATGCTCGACTCAACTCTACTTGACTTGAGTTGACTTGACTTGATTCTGCTCTACTCTACTCAACTCTATTATACTTAACTGTGCATGACTCGAATTTACTCGACTCTTTTCTACCCAATTGAGCTTGACACAACTGTACTTAACTTGATTTGACTCGACTTGATTCAGCTCGATTCAACTTGACTTCTCAACTCTATTTGACTTGCCTCTGCTCGACTCTGACTTGACTCCTTGACTCTACTCGACTTGACTTGACTTGACTAGACTCGATTTGACTCTGCTTTACTACTTTCTTCTACTCTAGTTTTTTTTTTATTCCACTTGACTGTACTCTACTTGACTTTTCCACTCCTCCACCAGGTAAATCAGGTCCTGGTTCTGGAAGCGGGTTCTTGTTTAGTCGCTGTTTTTCATGGTTCAGAGCAAGCCGAATAGTGACTGCATCGCTCCGGAGCCTCACTGTGTCAGATTTGTGAGTGCTGTGTTATTTCTGTCTGTGTTCTGATTGGTCGTCTTTCGTTTTCGTAGCCTCAATCAGCGCGAGAACAGCTAGCGCTAACCCTCAGTGGGGGGCTAAACTCAGACGCCCCTCGGACCAGTCGAGACTCACTGCACTGTTCCAGCGGATACAGCACCCAGACCACCACCCCGTCCTGCTCCGAGGATACCATCCCCTCCCAGCACGGTGAGAACACTCTCTCTCACACACACATACCTACTCACTCACTCACACACAGCTGAATTAAATATTTAAACTAAACATGGTCTAGTGATACTGAACTGGACAAGCAGTTACAGATAATGAATGAATGAATGGTCTAGTGATAGGGGATCTTTTGTGGTAATGAGATATGGTAATGTTTGTATCTGTTATGACGTGCCCATATATAAGGAGTTCCGGGTCTGAGCTGGATTTCTTGGAGACAGAAATTAATGTGGTTTTTAAATAAAGTGTGTACAGGGAAAACTGTCCGGTTTTGAATGCTGGAGTTTACCACATGATTGATTTATATACTACAAACATTAATCTCAGACTCTGGAACTTCTTATTTGGCCATAAACACATGACCCAAGTGGTTTGTGGACCTCAATGTGGTTTATTTTGGCTTGTGTTCACACTGCTGTGGATCCGCTCTGTGTTCTTTACCAGTGAAACCCGCTTTATTGTTCTCTTGCAGCCGTAAAGAGAGAGCCCCCTCTGTGTGGTAGGTTTCTGACTGTACACACTTTGATTTACTGTGTCTTTACCTCATTGTGTTCATCGAGGTCCATAAAAGCTTTGAGTGGACAGGATGCAGCAGGCGTCCTATAAATCTTACAGCATGGTGTGTGTGTTTCACCTGATCCTCATCCAACGTTCACACTGCTGCACTGTGAGGGGACCAGAGCGGAGGGATGCCATTTTCATGAAGTTCACTTCCATCATCTGTGGACAAGTTCCATTACACATTCATTACACAGAGCGGGAGATCACAGATCGTAAAACATGCATAACAATGATTACAGTCCAGCAACCTTAACACCTAGTATTTTTACTCCTGAGCACCCCCTACAGTTACAGAGTTATAAATGTTTAAGCCCTGATTTAATGTATGTATGTAATGTATGCTTCTGCGTCAAACCAACACTGTATCAAAACATCACCGGAACCCTATGCTTGTAGAATGTCAGCACTGCCCCAGAAATCTACTCGGCGCCTCAACACAGACCCCAACAACAGATTAGTCCACACTCGGATGAGCATGGTTAAAGTTGAACAAAAGAAGTCCAGAAACATGAACACGTGAACTCCTCTGACGCCACAGAACAAATAGAGGTGGACCAAGGGAAAAATACCAACATCTTTGTGGAAAAAATTTAATTAATGTCGTGGGAACACACTGGAAAAATGGGGCAGTGTTGTATTCGTTTTTTTTTTCCTGGCACCACATGCAAACTGCACTCTGTCTCTAATTGGGCCCTACTCCTTACATTGTGCACTTCACAGATGTACAGCACTACATGGTATAGAGGAAGATATCTGAGTTTTAGACCTAGCGTCGCAGAGCCGCACAAACACCAACACAGAAGTATATACTCTCTCAACAGTGTAGGGCTCTTGAGCTGTCTCCACATGGCAGAGACTCTGCTTCGAGTCAATGCAGAAGCGTAAAGACGGAGGCTGAGTCTTCACGGTATCATGCGATATTTATATGCACGTTTATACTTCAAATCAAATCATATTTTATTTATATAGCGCTTTTCACAACAAAATGTCGTCACAAAACAGCTTTACAGAGATCCGGGTCCCAGCCTCTTATGAGCAAGCCAAGAGCAACAGTGGCAAGGAAAAACTCCCTCAGCACACAAGGAAGAAACCTTGGAAGGAACCTGTAAGGGTTGACACGGGTGCCAACCCCACTCTAGTTACCAGAGGGCAGCGGCAGGCAGCCAATCAGCCATAACACTCCGCACCTGGTGACAGGTCTATAAAGACTCACTAGAAGCAGCCTGAGTTGCTGGTTCTTTGGCACTACATGTGTGAGAAAGTCTGGCTGGTAATTTTGGTATCTGTCTGCTCATCTCTGTTTTCCCAGAAGGCTGAGAGGTCTCGCCCTCCCCTTTTTTTTCTCTGTTTTCTTAGAAGGTGAATGGTCTCCTCTCCTTCCCCTACTGTTTTTTTGTGTTTTCTTCATTTGGGAGCTACTCACCAAACCTCTGTTTCTAGAGCTAGCCAGTCTCCCCTGGCGTCCTTTGTTTTCCCCTTCCCACTCAAACTTTTCCTGAAAACGAATGGGTTTGTGCAGTGTATTGCTTTTTCCGCCCTTGCTTGGGCCACTCCGGTATGGGAAACCAACCTGAGGTGTGTTCCTCCCTTTCACTGTTCACGGCAGCGCTCCACCGCACATTCGACCACCCAGCAGAGGGCAGAGAGGTGGGCTCTCGTCTTTTGCACCTACCGCAAGGAAGGCATCCAGTAGCTGATTACGCTATTGAGTTTAGCACACTGGCTGCTGACAGCTGGCTGGAACACAGCTGCTCTGCTCGTCGCATTCCGGCAGGGACTGACTGAGGAGCTGAAAGACGAGTTGGCCCTCTGGGACTGTCCTGCCTCCCTGGACAGTCTTATAGATCTTGTTGTAAGGGTTGACAACAGGCTGCGAGACATAAGGAAGGTTCACATCGAGTAGTTCCTCCAGTCTTTACCGTCAGAACCTGACCCCCAGCCAATGCAGTTGGGCCATACTCGTCTCTCACCTGAGGAACGCCAGGCCCGTATACGGGGTGGTCGCTGCTTGTACTGTGGGCAGACAGGGCATGATCGAATCACTACCTGTTTCAGCTATTGATGGGCGATCCCTCTGTCCAGGGGTCATCACCCATCAAACCCGGCCAATTACCCTGCAGATCGGGCAGCCTACTGAGCAGATCACTTTATATCTGATCACTGCACCCAACTTGCAGCTGGTGTTGGGCTTCCTGTAGCTGCAACGCCACAACCACTGCTTAGATTGGCTCTCTCAAACAATTCTGACTTGGGGTCCACCTGCCTAAGGGTCCAGAAGGATCCTGACAAACTGGCAGGAGGGCAGTACTGAATTAGATATGGTCAAAGTTCCCAAACACTACTGGGACTTACGTAAGGTCTAAAGTAAAGAAAAAGCCCAAGTCCTTCCACCCCACCGCTCATTTGATATGGCCATTGAACTACTGCCGGATAAAAGTCCACCCCAGGGTAGACTATTTCTTTGTCCAGGCCAGAAAGAAAAGCGATGGAAGAATACATACAGGAGGCCTTGGCCTTAGGGTTTATAAGGCCATAAACCTTCCCAGCAGGAGCTGGCTTCTTCTTTGCAGGGAAGAAGGATGGTGGCCTCCATCCACGTATTGACTACAGAGGTCTCAATAAGATCACAATCAAGGATCGGTACCCCTTACCCCTTATGACATCACCATTTGAGGCACTGGAGCAGGCCTCAGTATTTACCGAACTGGACCTGCACAGTGCCTATAACCTGGTTCGCATAAGGGAGGGTGATGAGTGGAAGACAGCCTTCCTCACCCTGTCAGGCCACTATGAATATTTAGTTATGCCCTTCGGGCTCATGAATGCCCCAGCTGTCTTCCAAAGGCTCATTGATGAGGTTTTAAGGGAAGCCAGTGAACACTATGCGTTTGTCTCTCTGGATGACATTTTAATATATAGTTGAACAGTAGATGAACACATCGCCCATGTCAGACGGTGTACATCTTTTTATAAACCTGGAAAAATCCCAGTTCCATACCCAGTCTGTCTCCTTCTTAGGCTTCATGGTTGCTCACAACCGCTTGGAGATGGATCCTGCTCATATCAGCTGTGGCGAACTGGCCAAGGCCAACGTCGCTTCGCTTGGTCCAACGCTTCCTGGGTTTTTCAAACTTCTTTTGCAGGTTTGTCAAGAATTTCATCTCTGTGGCTGTGCCTTTGACCACCTTAACTGGGCCCAGGCCCAGTTAAGGTTTGACGCAGAAGGCCCAGGAGGCATTCAAGGAGCTCAAGCGACGCTTGACAACAGTTCTCCAGTTATTACAGGAAGCTCTCCCGTTTGTGGCCTCTGAGGTTGGAGTAGGGGCAATACTATCACAGCGCTCGGGTCCCTACCAGAAGTTGCACCCCTGTGCTGCCTTCTCCCACTGTCTCACTCCTGCGGAACGTTGGGGGGTAGAAGATGCGGTTATCCCAATCTAAGGGGAACAGACTGGTCCTGGTGGTGGTTGACCGTTTCTCAAAAGTATGCCACTTCATCGCACTGCAAAAACTGCCATCAGCCAGGGAGACAGCTGATCTTTTCCTCAAGCATGTGGTGAGATTGCATGGGTTGCCCAGGTATGTGCTATCTGTCAGAGGTCCACAGTTTGCCAGTCAGTTTTGGAAAGCCTTCTGTCGCAACCTTGGGGCTGATGTAAGTCTTTCATCTGGTCATCCAGAATCTAACGGGCAAACATGCTTCGATGCTTGGTCTCATCCAGACCCACCACCTGGTCTTACCAATTACTATGGGCAGAGGTGGCGCATAACACTCTATGGCACTCGTCTCTGGGTATGTCCCCTTTTGCGTGCCAGAATGGTTACGCTCCCCCTATGTTCCCAGAACAGGAGGTGGATGCTGGAGTCCCAACAGCCCAACGGTTTGTCAGGCAGTGCCGGACCAAGTGGCGGAAAGCCAGGCGAGCTATTCAGGCTGCCGTTGCCTCCCAGAAACACAATGCTGACAAAAGATGGTGCCTGCATTGACCTTTTGCCCGGGGCAACGGGTGTGGCTGTCAGCCAAGGAGCTCCCCTCTTGAGTCGTTGCCGTCTAATTAGCACCTCGTTAACCTCGGACCTTTCAAGATTGTGTGCCGAGTTAACCCAGTTTCCTACCACCTGGCCTTGCCTCCCTCTGAGGGTCAACCCCACCTTTCATATGTCCCGTCTTAAGCCTGTGCTCTGCTCCACCAGAGCTCCTGACCCACCAGGTTCATATATGGTAGGTGGCAGCCCTGCTTACAAAGTCCGATGCCTGCTTGATGCTCAGCATGTGCGGGGTCGTATGCAATATCTGGTGGACTGGGAAACCTACAGTCCGAAAGAACGGTCTTGGGTTCCTGCTCACAGTATTTTGGACCCTGACTTGATCCAAACTTGCCGCTGGGTTGGGGACGTCGGGAGCCGCCACTCAGAGGGGGGGTCCTGTAAGGGTTGACATGGGTGCCAACCCCACTCCAGCCACCAGAGGGCAGCGGCAGGCGACCAATCAGCCATAATACCCCGCACCTGGTGACAGGTCTATAAAGACTCACTAGAAGCATCCTGAGTTGCTGGTTCTTTGGCACTACATGTGTGAGAAAGTCTGGCTGGTAATTTTGGTATCTGTCTGCTCATCTCTTCTCTGTTTTCCCAGAGGGCTGAGAGGTCTCGCCCTCCCCTTCTTTTTCTCTGTTTTCTTAGAAGGCTGAGCGGTCTCGCTCTCCTTCCCCTACTGTTTTGTGTTTTCTTCAGTTGGGAGCTACTCACCAAAACACGAGGTAGCCAGTCTCCCCTGGCATCCTTTGTTTTCCTCTTCCCACCCGAAAACAGGTGGGTTTGTGCGTGTATTGCTTTTTTCACCCGTTTTACGTTTTCCACCCGTTATCATATCTTTATTTTTTTTGTTTTCTCTCTTCTGTTCCACTCCCTGGCTGCTAGGCACATGGGTCCACTCCTCAATTACGCTGATAGCTCACCCGGTAGGATTTCTGAATAATATCCAGGAATAGCAAGTTCCAACCTCACTGGGGGCTAGCATTACAGATCCAAGACTTATACAGGGAACCCATCCTCCTCGGGTAAACACCGGAGACACAACAGCGAACAGAACAGAAGTAAACGTGAACTGATGACAGAGGAAGGGGTTATAGTAATGTGAATGTAGAATATTAGTGATATGAGTCTGAGGAAGGAGGAGGTGATCGGTGATTTTATTTGAGTTAAAAGTAGGTGCAGAGTTAATTTGAGATAAAACACCATGGCCAAGCATGATACTGTAGATGAGACAAGGCCAGGATCTTGTACAGGACACACAGGGTCTGGATCACACATCTTACACAACCACACCACTGCACTTACACAACCACACCTCTAGGGCTGAATCTCAAACATCTTCCTCCACCCTATGTAGGACGCAGTTTGAAACAAAGTGTAGATTAAATGTTGTGCCAAGAAAGAAACAAGTACAAGACCGGCCCTTTTTTCCGCATGGTCCTGCTTCCCGTAGCGAGGGTTTCTTTGGGCCTTTTTTTTCCTCATTATTCATTCTGTGATGTCCATACCGATGTGCGAGGAAATCTCTAGGGTACCATGTAGGTCTCTCGTCAAAATGAACCCTACAAGGTACCCTAGAGATTTCCTCGCACATTGGTATGGACATCACAGAGGTTTCAGTTCAACGCAGAAGCATAAGCTGGTTCTTAATTCACTTTAAAGTACTGTCCTGAAATCAATGGGAAGGAGAGCATAACAACCACCCTGGAGACCATAGAGCATCCTGGAAACACCTTTAAACAGCCATCTTGGATGCCATAGCAACCGTGTGTCTTCATCCGAGGAACAGTTGTGCAGTCATCTGAGAATCTATAGACATCCATCTTGCATAACATGTCAAACACATTGCCACACCCTAGCAACCACCTGGGAATTTATTCTTTCCTTCTACTCTCTTTCTCTTTGGTAAACTCTCTCTCGCTTTCTCTCATCCAGATTATGACTACATCTCTCTCCACGGTGGCGATGATGGCCACGCTCAGTCCGACTTCGACAAGTCCTCCACAATTCCCAGGAACAGCGACCTGAGCCAGAATTACCGCAAGCTTTTTAAGAGACCCGCGTCCACTGTGAGCCTCCTGCTGGACCCTGAGCCCCTGCTGCGACAGCCCCAAACCGCCACGATACGCCGGAAACCTTCCAGCAAACCTAGCATCCGCCGTGGGACCATCAGCGGAGGAGTGCCCATCCCCATCTGCACTCCACAGGTACTGATTTTACCCAGAGTGTTCCCTCAGATCAGGGGGAACAGTGGAGAGACGGAGCTCAGCCCATTTCCTCTTGTTCCCTCTTTACTGTTAAGTGACTTTCCTGTTCTGTTCTCAGGTTCCCCTGAAGCCATCTGTGTCCACAGTGGGTTTGTCCTCAGCTGGAAGCGGCAGTGAAGAGATGGTGTGTCCTCCGGGTCCAAACCAAACCCTCAGAGCCCACGGTTCTGACTTGATCCAGTCCAACACCAACCTAGTAAAACACTCACTCTGTGCCTCCACGCAGAGCCTGAGTGCCATGCCGCCCCCGTACTACGCCATGTTCCCTGGGCAGCCACCGGTGGGCAGCACCGAGCAGCTCTATCAGATGAGCAAACAGCAGCAGTATGCACTACACCAGCAACAACAACGACAATATCAACAACAGTACAATCAGCAACAACAGCAACAGTATCAACAGCAGCAGCAGCATCAACAACAGCAGATTCCACAATACAATCAACAACAACAGTCTAACCAACAGCTACAACAGTACAATCAAGAACAACAGTCTAACCAACAACAACACCCACAGCAACAACTACAACAGTATAATCAACAACAGTCTAACCAACAACAGCCACAGCAACAACTACAACAGTACAATCAACAACAACCACAGATACCACAGTACAACCAGCAGCAGCAGCTCCAACAGTACAATCAGCAACAACAGTCTAACCTGCTACATTACAATCAACAACTAGTGCAACAACAGAAACAGTACAATCAACAACAGCAGCAACAACATTACAACCACCATCAACAACTGCAGCAACCTCAGAGTCAGTACAATCAACAAGAACATTACGATCAGCAACCTCCAAAACAGTACAATCAGCATCAACAGCCACCACAGTATCAGCAACACTACAACCACGCTCTACAGCAGCAACACTGTCAACAACAACCAGCACAACACAGTCAACCTCCCAAACAACACCCAACTCAACAACAACAGGAACCCAACCACCCGAGCGAGCAGCCGCTCCAGCAGAGTGCCATAGAGAACAGCTGCCCGGCCGAGCCAGCAGAGGGCGCCACATATCATTCAGACGATGCTGAAGGTGTCCAAGCGTCCGGAGGAGACATGCTGAGCATCATTCGCAGAGGAGTCAAACTTCGCAGAACTCTCACCAATGATCGCTCGGCTCCTTTCATTACCAAAGTCTACGACAAGTGACCCCTATTACCCCTCCGTCACCCCTCCTTCCTTTCTGGGGTGGGGTTATAGATGCAGAGCACCTCATGGAGCTGGGGTGTGCTTCACGGTTCGACACTGTTTAAATCTCCAGACTTTTCCGGACTTGCAGAGGACCCCAATTTGTGGATTACGGGAACACACTGACTTTGTTTTGAACGTCTCAGGATGGAGATGTGAGGAGTTCCCAAATATTTATAGTGAAATATAGCAACTAAAATAATACAGGAATCCCCAAAAGAGAAGAGAATATTTTAGACAAAGAGGTGAAGAATTTATTCCAAAGAAGAATCTAGCCCCCTCCAGGGTGTGTTCCTGCCTTGTGCCCAGTGATTAGGGGTAGGCTCCGGACCCACCGCCGCCCTGAACTGGATAAGGGTTACAGACAATGAATGAATGAATGTTGCGTTTTTAGAGTCTGTAATAATTGTAAAACAGACACAAAAATATCTAAAAAAAAAAATAAAATAAAAATAAAATATGTTCAGAGAGAAATATTAAATTTATGGTTGCTGCAGAAAGAGCATTGTATTTCCCCTCGTTCGTTTTCTCCAGCTACCAAAACGCTTTCGATTTTCTGTGAGGGTCAGCTCTTTCTTTCGTGAATAACGTTTCCTTCAAGTAGAAATGTGAAAATGTGATTCAAAACCAACTTTAGCACTCTCTGTAATCAGCGTTTAGTGTCCGTGTGCCCGTTCAAGTTTGACGTATTGAGGTTGAGCACTTAAGAGAACATCAGGGAACCTCACAGAACACATCTATGAGGCAAGAGTAGTAAGAGAGGTGCTTTGCGTCAGTGACACTGTGTCCTTGTTTACATTCTCTTTTGTTCCGTGAGCCGTCTTTAACGGGACAGATGTACGATTTGTTTCTTCGTGTGTCGTAATCGATTCGGGAGTGAAGCAGTTCAGTTACACTGTGTTAAAACCACATGAAGACAACTTTGCCGGTGTCTGCAGCAACAGCAGCGAGTCCGTATGAATGTTAGCTCTTGATAAGTTAAAGGTAATTCTGCAGTGCTTATGTGTATATACAAATTTATGTGTAGAGAAATAGATAAAACGCGAAGACTGGAGCTTACGATATATTAAAATTATTTGTTTATATTGTTATTGAGCAAGCAAGGCTTTTCTTTCTCTTATAGCACTCTTACAGTCAGATATAAAATCAGTGTGTGTGTGTATATCTGCGAAATGCTGAGACTTCACTGTTCCTCATTGGTTTAGTTTAGTTTTATTAGAATAAGTGGCTCTATTTTTGTATAGTTTTAACTGCAGGGTAAAAGAACTCGGATCCACTGCCTTTATCTGCCCCAACCAGGCCTTCAGTTCCGTGAAAAAAACAGTGGGGGCTGAGACGGAGGAGTAAAGATGGATTGATGAATGAAGGACTGGGAAATTGGACTCTTTGTGACACTGTGGCTGTTCATTCCTCCCTACTTGATTCTGAATCAACTGAATCTTTGGACACTTGCTGCCTACTGAATCATAGGAACCCTTTGACTTTGTTTGATTCAGAATTGTTTGGACAATTCGATTCCTGCTCAATAATTAGTCAAATGAGTCACTCACTTCTGTTCGATTCAGAACTATTTAGGTCATTTAGATGATTCAACTCCTTTTTATAAATCACATTTATTTTTAGAGTCCTGTTCAGTTTTGAATTGTACAAATTTTTTGACTCTTCAGACTCATATGGATGATTTGACTCCTGTTCAGTACTCTGGTGTGTGAGTCATTTAACTCCGGTTTTTGATTCTGAATGTTATTTTGACTCCTGCAGTTTTTAAAACTGTACGGATCATTAATCTCATATTCACTCCTGAACCATCCGGGTCATTTGACTCCTGTTGGATTCTGAATCACTTACGTATTTTGACTCCTGTTGCATTCTGAATCATTCAGGTCCTTTGACTCCTATTTGATTCTGACTCATACTCTTTGGACTCCTGTTTAATTCTGAATCTTATGAATCATTTGAATCCTGTTGACCAAAGTTTGAAGCTCGGAGTCGTTCAGAAATCCTCTCCCTCCTGAAATTCGTGGCAGCAGACTGTTTATGGAAATTTAAAGTCTTATCTTCTGTTAAATCTGTTTTATTTTATTTCTTGTTTTAAAATCTTCTGGTGAAAACTTGTATCTTTGACTGTTGTCACTTTCTTTAAATCAGTTTTGAAGCAGCTGAGTTCTGTTTTAAAGTGGAGTTCAGGGTAATGCCGTGAAACATGGTGATGGTAAAAGGCCTCTTCACAGGAGGATGAACTAAACCTGACTTTAACGTCCCCCCGGCTGTGTACTAGAGGACGTCTCCTGTCTCTAAAGCACTGGCTCCCAAACTTGTCTGCTGTGCCCCACCTTCTTTAGATGCGAATATTTTTGAGCCCCTCCCCTCTCCAACAAACGCAGCAGAATATTTTGCTTCCAGACTCTGGTGGATTTTACTTTAAACTGTGATTCGTACAAAACCGCAGCATCTTACTGAACAAAACGTAATAAAGTGACAAATCCCCTTCACAGTGGGTTATTACAAGTGATATCTGTTATGTTCCTCGTTTATTTACCTCACAGCGCCACACATAGGGGCGCCACCTTCCGCTTTGGGAACCACTGATCTATTCAACTCTATACAGGTGTGCTCTGGAGAGCAGTGCAGGAGTCTACACACCGTAACCATGATAGAGTCATCACCCACGCTCTGTTTTAAATCCTGCTGCTTCTCAGAGCTCATTCTGTTTTTATGTTTGGTTCGAAAGTGTGGAGACATCTGCTTTAAAGGAACACGAGGTAAGATTCTGTATTTATGTACTGTTGCAGAGGGTAACTCAGTTCTGCAGCACTCTCCTGAGATCAAGGGGAGTGAAGCAGGGAGAGGTGACCGTTTCCTACCCTCCTCCAAGAGTTACATAGTGGAGTTTCTGCAGTGTTAATCCCAGAGCAGAAACAAAACATGTTCTGTTCTCCATTTTACAGCTCAGTGAAGCATCACAATCATCCTGAAGCCAGAATATTAAGGTAAAAATACGACCTAAGGTTACTTTAATGAGAGGAGTGTGTGTAGAAAACAATTAAATCATGCAGGGTTCTGTGTGTGGAACTGTGTTCCTCTGGTGTGTTGGTGAATGGAGGTCCTCTACTGTCCTCACTCTCTCTGTGAGGGGCTTTTAAAGGGTGGGGGACACACTGCTGATGTGTGACATCACTAATGTAACTAAATATAAACCATGGTGTTGGTCTCACACTGATCTTTTTACAGTGAAATGCTTGTTAATAAAAGCTTCAGTCTGAAGGAGGGACAATTAATCACTTTCAGAAAACTGATTAATTAATGACAGTCTATCAACAGCACTTCTGTAAAATTTCATCACTGTCCAGAGACGGCTGTGTTCCTCCAGAAGAGTCACTTCACAGAAAACCTGTACTTTCAGTGGAGGTCAGTGTATAAAGATGTTATTGAGAGGAATTGTGGAGCGTCTATTGGTCATTAATCGTGAGATTTACACACAGTGTGAAGGACAGCTGCTGTGTTCCGATGATGCAGTAACTACACACACACGTGGAGATACAGGGTTTTAACTGGACAGTGACAACACACACAATCCACTCCTTTTGACATGCAGAACACAGTGGATGGAATCGTCCGAGCCACATGCTTTAATCCCAGTGTGGACCAGGTTTGGATCGGGATGAGGAGCACAGAGGGTGTGAACTGCCCCGGTGTCACTTCCTGGGCCGGAGCTGCAGGAGGTGCCGGTTCTCTGGAGGGTTCCTGAGGAATGAACGGAATGGGAGGAATGAGAAAACTTTCCCCTGAAGGAGGTTCTGTTGTTCCTGGCTGCTCTGGAATGTGCGGCGCGAGATCACATGCTTCACGCCCAGCCCCAGGGCTCCGGCTGCTTCTCCAGGACCGATACTGATCCGGTTCTAGCTCTGCGCTCCAGAGTTCCAGCACTAACACCGAAAAAGGACAGAGAACAGCCAGCTGTTTCCCCCAGATGTCTGTTTCAGCCGGAACCAAGAACCTGGAACCAAAAACAGAATAATAAGATCCTTGGTCTGTGGTTCTAGATACAACTACTGCCTTTACTAGAGAACCCCTGAAGAATGTTGGCTGTGTGTAGAAGAGATTTGTAGATGTTCTAAAGCTCAGACGTTCTGTGCGTGAATGGTGTTCAGAGTGGAGCAGGTTTCTAGTCAGGACCTTTAGGCCGTGAGGGGTCAGAACCGCTCTGACGCAGCAACTGCACTGAGGTTCTCTCTTCCCCTGTGTGAGGGAGGGAGGGGAGAGTGTCTGACAGTGTGAGTGAGAGAGAGAGAGAGAGAGAGAGAGAGAGAGAGAGAGAGAGACTTGCTGAAGTGTTCCTGAGTCTGTGACTCTGGTGTTCTCTCTATGTGTGTGTGTGTGAGAGAGATATTAAACCATGGTGGTGTGTGTGTGTTCTGTGTGAGAGAGACTCAGACAGCAGTGTCCACTTCACCGTGACTCAGCAGGTTGTTTAAAGGGGAAATGAATCCTCTCTGATCTCATCTGACCTCAATAACGTTCCTCACTGTTGCAGCGCTATTGCAGCTCCCTGAGTCACGGCAGCGCGCTCGGGCCGACAGCAGGGGGCAATGCACACCGCGGAGAGACAGCATTTCTCCCCGCCTCCGCCCCCACCACCACACCGCCTCCGTCAGCCTCAGTTCTCTGGGCTATTACTGATATATTACAATTAATAATAATAACATTTGCTCAACAACAGTTAAGCACACAGCTGATTTATTACTGTGTAAAAGATCAGTGCCATCACGTGTTTATTATTATTATTATAATTATAATTACTGTATTCAATAAAGGCTTAGAGGATTATCACAGACTTATTCTTTTTAAAATATTAGTGTACAGGACTGTGTTTATTATATAAAGCCATGAGTATTTTTATTAAAGAGAAAATGTAATTTAAAAGGTAACTCTTAAAAGACACTAAATGCCCATTAAACGTTGTTTACTCATTAATTAAAGTAAATAAATGAAAATACAATAAGAATATCGCAGTTTTATTCAGAGGTGGCGATTAATCTCAGATCAGCTTTAACATTAACCCCCCATCGCCCTGAGACTAGACTCTGCCAGACCCTCTGAGTCCTGTAAGCAGCAGGGTGGAGAGGGATCTCCACGGATTGGACCGGTTCCTCCAGCTCGTCCCACAGAGTCTGGACCGGACTGAGATCTTAGGAACCTGGAGCTGGGTTCTGTTCCTTAGATGGTTCTGAACGGAGTCTGCAGTGTGGTGCTGAGAGGAAGGGTGGGGTGCCGTGAAGGGTGGGGTCCCTGGGTCAGAACATCATCCACAGAACTCCAGAACCCAGGGGATGACACTGTGAGACTGTGGCCCAGGACCCTATCTCCTCTCACCGCTTGTGTTCCCTCTGAACACTTTGGGTCGGTTCTGACGGCTGCACACCGGGAACTCCCCCCAGATCTGGAGACTGGCCACAACATTCTAACCATCACAGTGTGGTGCTCAGATCCTTACATTGACCATTTCTCCTTCAACCTCAGCTTCAACCACTGACCCTTCACGCTTGGCCTGATCTCCCCTCACACCTCGGCAGGGGGCGCTGTAACAGATCAACAGTGTTACGTCACCTGCCAGTGGTTTTAAACTTGTGGCTGGTGGGTGTTTACTCTAAGCTTAGTTAAGACTTTCTTTCTGAAAATGACAGTGATGCAGTAATGAGGGGATGAGTCACAACACACTCATCACTTTCTACTTCATCTCTCTCCCTCCCTCTCTCTCTCCCTCTCTCTTCCCCTCCTTCCTTTGTCCAGTCTCCTCCTCCTCCTCCTCTTCCTCCCTCGTTCAGGGCATTACCCCTGTGTTTATTTACCTCTTTAACTGCTGTTGTTTTCTCTCTCCATTTGGGGACGTGGTGAACGTTTTAAGTCTCTGAGCAGCTGCAAACACACACACACACACACACACACACGTACGTGCACACAGAGTGAAAATGTGTGTGAGAAAGTATGGAGTTTTCACTCAGAAATAATCCATTCCAAGTCTATGATCAAAGACCAGATCTTCTGCAGCTCAAGAACAACAAGAACCTGTCATTACAAAGTTACCACAACAACGGCGGTGGTAACGTTAAGCTGTGTTTACTCATGGTGTATTGGCGTGTTGTTGTTGTTTGGGACTGAACACAGCTCCGTCATCAGTTCAGACAGATCAGTATTTGATCAGAGTTTGTTCCTTCCTTGTTGCAGCGTCCAGCTCTCGCTGGATTCTTTCGTCGGCCACCGATCCCAGGAGCGTTTGAAACTCTTCAAAAGACCACGGCATAATTTTACAAGCTGCCGCCGTGAGTCGGATAAAAACAAACGTGATCTCTGCTGCAGCTGGAGATTTTACAGATGGAGAGTTGGTGCTGGTCGTCTGCGTTGCGTGGCGTAGAGTGACGACTCTCTCTGGACAATCAGCGCTCTGCAAGGTTTACACGCCACGGTTTAGTCCCTACTCGACTCGCTCTGAACCACGAGAGAACAGCCACTAAACAAGAACCCGCTTCCAGAACCAGAACAAGGACCTGATTCACCTGGTGGAGGAGTGGGAAAGTGCAGTCGTGTCTAGTAGAGAACATGCAGTGGAAAAGCACCTTATGGGGAAGTGTGAGAGCTTGAGTAAACCTCTCTTTCTTTCTGTGTGTGTGTGTGTGTGTGTGTGTGTGACTCAGTGTATTTTAATTCAGTGCTGTTTGTTTACTGAGTCACTTCCACAGTGTTGTATTTCACAGAGCCGCTGGCCTTCTGTTTCTTTAAACACACACACACACACACACACACACACACACACACACTGATCTTTAACCCTGATGTGTGTGAGGCAGAGATAAAGAATCTGCCATTTCATTCAAAACCAGCCTTTTGTCATCAGACGCTTGGAAAAGAGAGAGAGAGAGAGTGTGAGAGAGTGAGTGAGATTGTGTGTTCTGCTTTGCTGTGCAGAACCCTTCTAACAAAGGCACTATGTATCACACACAAATCTACACATACATCTACAGCACATTCTCCATCAGTCTGAAGAACCCTTTAATCATGCAGAAGGGTTTTTGAGTGTTCAAGGTTTTGCACAGAACCATTTCCTTGAATAAAGAACCCTTGAAGGGCCATTATTTTTAAAAGAGTGCACTGTAGTTTTGGTTCATAGTCTGTGAAGTGCATCAAGTGGATTTTACATGTGGTGCAAAGTAAAAACAGACACGATGCCGGAATGTTCTCCGCCTGGTTCCCACTCCTCGTAGGTGTCCTAGACACTTTTATAATGATGTAACCAGGGGTAGGTTTTCTTGGTTCCTCGTGTGTTTCTGTGAGTCTCCAGGCTGTTACTGCTGTAATTACACTCTTATAATTTCCTCTTTATCTCTAAAAGGTGAGACCCCCACTAAAACTGCTGATGTGGGCTCAGCCGGGCGGGTTCTTCTGGAGCAGTGTAGAGTCCTGACCCTGTCCTCCGGCCCGATGTACCACAGCGTCTCGGCCCAAGCATCAGTCCCACTGCAGGTGGGGTTTGGGTGAAGGGCAGTTTGACACGCTGCACGTTCCCCTGAAACTGTTTGTTTATTGTGTGTTTACTCTCTTCTCTTTGATCTGGCTGATGTTCTGATGTTTAGAACCTGTGTAAAGATGATCAGAACAGAGTGATGTGCTGGTTTAAAGGAACCGAGGGAACAAAGGCGTGGGCGGGAGGTCACTGTGCCCCGGAGCTCCTGCAGTTAATCATTAACACAAACAGGGAACTGACCTTAACCACGGGTCACACGGAGCCGGACCATGAAGAGAAACACCATCGCAAACAAATACATAAAATAGGGTCAAAGCAGCAACAGCAACAATAACTGTTAAAAATATAAGCATCGTTATCACTAGAGTGTGTGTGTGATTGGTTCAAAATTCAATCAGTATTGTTTTAATCACAATTACAGGGTGATCGAACATTTAAAATGATTCCCATGTGGTTGCTGCTGTGGTAACCCAGGTGGTTACTATGTTGTTGCTATGGCAGCCATAGTGTGTTTCCTCCGGGTGACTATCTGTGAGGAGTGTGTTGTGTTCTCCCTGTGTTTGCGTGGGTTTCCTCCGGGTGTCTGTCTGTGAGGAGTGTGGTGTGTTCTCCCTGTGTTTGCGTGGATTTCCTCCAGGTGACTATCTGTGAGGAGTGTGGTGTGTTCTCCCTGTGTCTGCGTGGGTTTCCTCCGGGTGACCGTCTGTGAGGAGTGTGGCGTGTTCTCCCTGTGTCTGCGTGGGTTTGCTCCGGGTGACTGTCTGTGAGGAGTGTGGCATGTTCTCCCTGTGTCTGCGTGGGTTTCCTCCGGGTGACTGTCTATGAGGAGTGTGGCGTGTTCTCTCTGTGTCTGCGTGGGTTTCCTCCGGGTGACTGTCTGTGAGGAGTGTGGCGTGTTCTCTCTGTGTCTGCGTTGGTTTTCTCCGGGTGACTGTCTGTGAGGAGTGTGGCGTGTTCTCCCTGTGTCTGCGTGGGTCTCCTCCGGGTGACTGTCTGTGAGGAGTGTGGTGTGTTCTCTCTGTGTCTGCGTGGGTTTCCTCCGGGTGCTCCGGTTTCCTCCCACGCTCCAGAAACACACGTTGGTAAAATAAAATGAAATGAAATATTTTCAGTATTCATCGACTAATAATAGACTACAACGTAGACTAAAGCTCTGTCCCAAACCCCACTGAGCTCCCTGAGTTGGCAGTGACTCCGTAGGTGGATGTTGAAGTCGGCGGCGCTCTGAGGACTGTCCTCTTGAGGCGGATTATTGAGACGCTGCAGTTAGAGAGCGATGATGTCACGGTTTGTTCCCGCCCACTGCACACGGCTGGTGTGTGCTTCCCTCAGCGTGAAGTCTGCGCTTCATGTTTTTAATCGTGATTTTAATTATTTTCACTTTGGGAGGAGAGTGAAATAGACAGGAGCTGTGCTGTGGTGCATCATGGGATTTCTTTGTGGACGAGGAATGATTCGTTAAATTTCAGCCAGATTATGGTATCTCAGTAGGAAGTGTAGTTAATGTGTCTAAGAGTAGGGAGAGTGTGTCAGGAGCACACACACACACTGTGACATAACATGTGTCAGCAGCTCACTTGGATTGGACAGACCCTGAAACTAATGCACATTTTAGTCAAAAGTCTAAGACAAAACCTGAATCGATATCAGCCGATAAACTGAACCCTGCTGGAGGGAGTTTCTGTGGAGGCCTTTGAGAAGTGAGAAGCAGGTTCTGGACGCAAGCCTGGTGCGAGAGCATGCAAGTTCTCTGCCGTTAGGCTGCAGCCAGCGGTTTCTTTGTGGTTGTCTCTGAGCGATAAACCCCAGCTCTTTAGGACGAGACGTTTCACAAGCACTTCCCTCTGATGCAACACAAGCACAAACCCCAGGAACACCGTTCCCCAACAGGGCTTTATCTCTTCATCATCAAACCACTGCCGAGGAGCCCATGGGAAACCCTTACTGCTCACAAGTGGCTCCTCAGTGTTTCTCAGTGAAAATTCTCCTAAACACCCTCAGGAGAAACAGTGTGAGACAGGATGGAGAAGTGAGACGCTTGTGTTGAGTGTTTGAGCGGAGGGGAATCTGAGCGCTGGTGAGAAATGGTGGGGCTCTGTTCAAAAGGAGTTTTATTATCTTAGCACTGAGCCCAGGATGAGACATCACTGAGATCTCCACTCAGACTCCAGAGGAGACACGGGACAAGCTACAGTCTTCAGTTTCTCCATCTCTCCTCAGTGTCATCCAGGAAAAACTATAGAGACATTAAAGGGGGAATTACAGAGATAGTAAGGAGACAATACAGAGTTATTCAAGAGACACTGCAGAACTATTAAAGTAGAAGTACACAGTCAGTAAAAAATCACCATAGCACTAATTATTATTAGTAGTAGTACACAGAGAACTGTCTCTGTGGTGGAACCCTCAGTGGAACAAATACTGTAACTTTAATCAGAGAACAGAAGTGTACCTTACTCTATATTAACTGTGGATGTTAAAGTGTTGATGTCATTCGCCCCGTTTCATCTCCAGGACTTTTATTGTGTTCTTTTATTCTCCACAGTTGTATAATGAAAGATTACAGATATCCCCCTCTCCTTCTGGAGAAGACATAGACAGAATTTATTGTCATTCAAATTTACACGGTACAGTGCACATTAAAACGAACTTACGCTGCAGAGGCTCATAGTAGAATTACAAGTAAAATAAAATAATGTAGTGCATATGTAAATAGCAACAGCTGAATGCATTTAAATAATTAAGTGTATATACAACAGGGTGTGACCTGTAGCTCCCAGGTTTGGAAGAGGATAAATCAGCATCTAACTAGAGTTCAGCAGCCTTACTGCACATGGGCTGAAGCTGTTTTTGAAACTGGCTGTTCTGCTTCGAAGACTTGGGGACCTCTTCCCAGAGGTTAGCGGCGAGAACAGTGCACGGTGGGGGTGGAACAGGTCACTGCAACAAGTCGCTGTCTGAGCTCAGAACATGAACAATGTCCTGTGTGGGAGGAAGTGAAGTCCCAGTGATTCTCTCTGCTGTCCTCACCACCCTCTGCAGAGACGTCCAGTCGGAGGTGCTGCAGACTCCTGCCCAGACAGAGGTGCAGCTGTCAGTATGATCTCTACATTCTCATTCACTCAAGAGAACATAATGTACCTTTAGGAAACACAACTGGACTCTAACACCACTGCTGTGCCTTTAAAGATACACTACACTTTAATCTGAGTGTAGTTACAGTAATCATTTATTATCATGAATCCTTAGTATAACATCCATAAAAAGTGAAAGTACACAGATGTTAGGAGACAGTACATAGATATTAAGAGTTCTCTGTTATTTCTCGTCCTGAAGGTGGAGACTGAACGAGCGAGTGTGTATTGTTTCTTGTCCTGAACGAGGTCAGTGGGAGTTTCAGACTTTCTCAGGAGGAGAAAAAAAGAGAAAGAAGGAAAACAAAGGCATTTCTTGACGGTGAGGTAGCTTTCCCGCCAAAAAGGCAGCTGGCCACTCCTCCTGAGCATGGGGTAACTGTGGTAACGGCTGCATGTTGTTGCTATGAGCCACGTGAGTTGGGCGGTGTGTGTGTGTCCTGAAAGCTGAGAACATGCTGTACATAAGGAAGAGTTGAACTCCACGAACTTGAGCGCTGTAATAAAGACAAACGGGATTACGGTAACTCCCCAGGAAACAGGAGGCTCCTCTGCGCTCTGGCTCTGTTCCTGTGGCAACATCTCACTCTATTTAATGTGTCCAAAAGTTTTCAGACACCCCTCACAAACTGTACTCTCTGCCATCTCAGCTTAAAGTCACCATGCCCAGTGCCAAGAGTTCCTCTGGGGTGAGACGGAGTGGTGAGTTTGATCCAGAACTAATCCCCAACACCAGCCCCTGACCCTCACTGATGATGATGATGATGATGAGGCTGAACTCCATCAGATCCTCACAGCTATGTTCTAATATGTATAATAAAGCCTTCCCAGAGGCTGTCAGTGCTGTAAGGAGAGCATCACACTCACTCTTGGTCGCTTTGGAGAGTTTCAATTGGAGAGTTTCTATTCTATTTCATTATGACATTTAGAAAACTAGAACTTTCCTGTCAAATATAGAACAAACAGAACCTGAAACCTTTGCTGCCCAAAGACAAACATCTATCTTTATTTTAGTGTATTTTGTGGATCATTTGAACACAGCAGCTGTTCTTCACACTCTGTAAAAATGTCATAATGAATATGAACCAATAGAAATGCTTTATTACTTTAGATCAAATCTTTTTACCCTGACGTACATTTCAATGTAAGATTTTTCTTTCTCTTATAAAGTTACTGATTCGTGGTGAAATAGAAGTTTAGTTCTAAGATGTAATTATACAAGTTAAACACACAATCTCTGACACCTCCAGGCCACTAGGGGTCAGGGTAAGGGCTGCTGTATGATGTGGAGATGATGAGTGCAGTACTTTTATTCTGGCAGTGTGTAAACCCTTTGGGACACAGTGTATTCCAAAGTCATAATTTGGCATGATGTACATTGACACAACAAATGTTCATCTGTTACCAGACATGATGTAGTATCTATGATGTAGCTACTGAACTCTTACTATTCAGATCAGTACATGGTATGTACTGTATTTAGCGTGTAGTGCACAATGGGGACGCAGCGTCACTCACTGTCCTCTCATGATCTGACTCAATCCACCCACAGCTCAGAGCCTTTGATATGGGAGTCAAACCGATATCTCAGCAGTTTATAATCTCCTGTCCTTCGGGTCTAAACAGATAAGGACGTCACATGTCATACGGTCTGTGATCAACAACCGTGTCCTAGTAAAAATGAAATGGATGGATAGAGACACTCAGGAATAGAGGTCTAAAACACTACACAGAGGTCGCTGTGGTCTGTTCCTGGTAACCTCCTTTCCCAGGACACTCTCAGGCTCTCAGTGGTGTTATCTAACTGAGACAGAGGGAGAAAGAGAAGTAAATAGATCCCTGAAGTCATGCTGACATTCTGTAGTGATGCCCATATAAGGAGTTCCAACATCATTGATAAAAGCAAACGACTCTAAAAGTCACTAGCCCACTCATCCCCGCAATAATAAATAAGTCACTGCAAACTGGCCAAGCCCCCTCAGTCCTAAAAACTGCTCTTATTCGTCCACACGCGAAAAAACCCTCATTAAATCCTGAAAACCTGGGAAATTATAGACCCATCTCCAACCTACCATTTCTCTCCAAGGTTTTAGAAAACATTGTTGCGGCACAGCTTCATCACCACCTCGATACACACAGTCTGTATGAGACTTTTCAATCTGGTTTCCTCTCTGCACCTAGTACAGGGACAGCCCTGGTCAGAGTTACCAATGACTTGTTGATGGCTGCTGACCAGGGCTCCCAGTCACTTCTCATACTCCTAGATCTCTCTGCTGCCTTCGAATCTGTGGAACATAAGATCCTCTTACATCGACTCCACACTACAGCTGGACTCTCTGGGACCATCCTCCAATGCTTCCAGTCATACCTCACCGGCTGAGTTGAGTATGTGACCCTGGGGGAGGTGAGGCCATCTCCCCACACTGTCACCTATGGGGTTTCTCAGGGGTCAGTGCTTGGACCAACTCTGTTTACTGTCTATATGCTCCCCCTGGGCAACATAATTAGGAAATATGGGCTATCATTCCATTCTTATGCAGATGACACCCAGCTTTATTTTAAGGCTAAGCACCACTTAATGGACCTCCATGAATATTTCACATTATTTTAGTTACTGACATATATAAGTATGAATTAAAATGAAAATAGCTGCTTAATTTGCTTTAAAACTGACAATTTTATTAAATTACTGGAAAATCCCGAGCTCGCTACAGAAATTCTTGAATGCAACCGTGACGTCACTGGTGGACAACAGCTGAACATCGCCGTGGTAAAACACTGTTATGACTGACTGTTGTCACAGTATCTAGCTAGCTAAATAACCAACATTATTTTCAAGCTGTTGCCCCACGTCTTGAACTCTCAGATTCTCTGAGGGCATCACAGAGCATGAAGTCATTTAAAAAACAACTAAAAACTCTCTTATTCAAAAAGGCTTAATAGGAATTTTTGCGTCATTACAGATCTTGTTTTTGTTTACTTGTTTATTAATGAATTTTTTTAATGTTTGCTTCTGACTATGCTGTAGCAATTTTAGATTTCTTTGAAATGTAAAGTGCATTACAAATAAAATGTATTATTTTTTTTTTTTTATTATTATTCCAGGACTAAGTACATTTACCTGTGGGAATCACTAGCTCAGTGATGATGCTTTTCCACTGCATGTTCTCTACTCGACTCGACTGCACTTTCCCGCTCCTCCACCAGGTGAATCAGGTCCTGGTTCTGGAAGCAGGTTCTTGTTTAGTGGCTGTTCTCTCGTGGTTCAGAGCGAGTCGAGTAGGGACTAAACCGTGGCGTGTAAACCTTGCAGAGCGCTGATTGTCCAAACAGAGTCATCACTCTACGCCACGCAATGCAGACGACCAGCACCAACTCTCCATCTGTAAAATCTCCAGCTGCAGCAGAGATCACATTTGATTTTATCCGACTCACGACGAAAGAATCCAGCGAGAGCTGGACACTGCAACAAGGAAGGAACAAACTCTACTGATCTGTCTGAACTGATGATGGAGCTGTGTTCAGTCCCAAACAACAACAACAACAACAACAAAACAATACAACGCTTGCTGTGGTTTCCAAAGCCTGCTGTTCCCCTTAGAGACGGGGTTTTGAGACGACACCTGGTACCATACAAAGAGTCAGTGGAGTGCAGTAAAGTAGGAACCATGCAGTGGAAAGCACCATATGCTCCATATCAATAATGCTATATGATTCCGCTAACCCTCACGTGCACTGAAATGACATCACACTAATTTTAAAATGTTTGAATATTTTTAAGAACAGCTTTTAAATCAGGGATGAGGAAGAGAGTGGGAAAGTTATTTGAATTTTATTGATAAATGTTATAGAATGAAGCATGTGTGTATGGTGTGTACATGTAGCTCAGTGTATAGCACAGATTTTTGTTTGTGTGTGTGTGGTGTGTTTGTATGTGTGTGTGTGGTGTGTGTATAGAGCACGTTCTGTGTGTTTGGGTAGTGTATGCGTGTTTGCGTAGAGTGTATGTGTGTGTGTGTGTGTTTGTTTGTAGAGTGTATGTTTGTGTGTGTGTTTGTTTGTGTAGAGTTTATTGGTGTGTGTGTATTTGTTTGTGTAGAGTGTATGGTTGTGTGTGCTTGTGTACTCTGTGTGTGTGTGTGTTTGTTTGTATAGAGTGTGTGTGTGTTTGTGTACTGTGTGTGTGTTTGTTTGTGTAGAGTGTATGGGTGTGTGTGTGTACTGTGTGTGTGCTTGTTTGTATAGAGTGTATGGGTGTGTTTGTTTGTGTAGAGTGTATGGGTGTGTGTTTTTGTGTACTGTGTGTTTGTGTAGAGTGTATGGGTGTGTGTTTGTGTATTGTGTGTGTGTGTGTGTGTGTGTGTGTGTGTGTGTGTTTGTATAGAGTGTGTGTTTGTGTACTGTGTGTGTGTTTGTTTGTGTAGAGTGTATGAGTGTGTGTGTGTTTGTGTACTGTGTGTGTGTGTGTTTGTGTAAAGTGTATGGGTGTGTGTTTGTGTAGAGTGTATGGGTGTGTGTTTGTTTGTGTAGAGTGTATGGGTGTGTTTGTGTACTGTGTGTGTGCTTGTTTGTGTAGAGTGTATGGGTGTGTGTGTGTGTTTGTGTACTGTGTGTGTGTGTGTGTTTGTGTAGAGTGTATGGGTGTGTGTTTGTGTATAGTATGTGTGTGTGTGTGTGTTTGTATAGAGTGTATATGTGTGTGTGTGTTTGTTTGTATAGAGTGTATGGTTGTGTGTGTGTTTGTGTACTGTGGGTGTTTGTTTGTGTACACTGTGTATATGTGTGTGTTTGTGTATTTGTGTACAGTGTGTGTGTGTTTGTTTGAGTAGAGTGTATATGTGGTTGTGTGTGTGTGTTTGTGTACAGTGTGTGTGTTTGTATAGAGTGTATGTGTGTGTGTGTGTGTTTGTACAGTGTGTGTGTTTGTATAGAGTGTATGTGTGTGTGTGTGTGTGTTTGTGTACAGTGTGTGTGTGTGTGTGTGTGTTTGTTTAGAGAGTATGGGTGTGTGTGTACAGTGTGTGTGTGTTTGTGTAGAGTGTGTGTGTCTGTGTGTGTGTGTTTGTTTAGAGTGTATGGATGTGTGTGTTTGTTTGTGTAGAGTGTGTATGTGTTTGTGTGTGTGTTTGTTTAGAGTGTATGGATGTGTGTGTTTGTGTACTGTAGAGTGCATCATGCGTGTTTGTTTGTATAGAGTGTATTGGTGTGTGTGTTTGTGTACTGTAGAGTGTATGGGTGTGTTTGTGTACGTGTGTGTATGTGTTTGTTTAGAGTGTATGTGTGTGTGTTCGTGTACTGTAGAATGTGTGGGTGTGTTCGTGTACTGTGTGTGTAGAGTGTATTGGTGTGTGTTTGTGTACAGTATGTGTGTGTGTTTGTTTGTGTAGAGTGTATATGTGTGTGTGTGTTTGTGTACAGTGTGTGTTTGTTTGTTTGTATAGAGTGTATGGGTGTGTGTGTGTTTGTGTACTGTGTGTGTAGAGTGTATGGGTGTGTGTGTGTGTGTATTTGTTTGTGTAGAGTGTGTGTGTTTGTGTACAGTGCGTGTGTGTTTCTTTGTGTTGAGTGTATGGGTGTGTGTGTGTGTGTGTGTGTGTTTGTGTACTGTGTGTGTGTGTTTGTTTGTGTGTGTGTGTTTGTTTGTGTAGAGTATATGGGTGTGTTTGTGTACTGTGTGTGTGCTTGTTTGTGTAGAGTGTATGGGTGTGTGTGTGTGTTTGTGTACTGTGTGTGTGTGTGTTTGTGTAGAGTGTATGGGTTTGTGTTTGTGTATAGTATGTGTGTGTGTGTGTGTTTGTATAGAGTGTATATGTGTGTGTGTGTTTGTTTGTATAGAGTGTATGGTTGTGTGTGTGTTTGTGTACTGTGGGTGTTTGTTTGTGTACACTGTGTATATGTGTGTGTTTGTGTATTTGTGTACAGTGTGTGTGTGTTTGTTTGAGTAGAGTGTATATGTGGTTGTGTGTGTGTGTACAGTGTGTGTGTTTGTATAGAGTGTATGTGTGTGTGTTTGTGTACAGTGTGTGTGTTTGTATAGAGTGTATGTGTGTGTGTGTGTGTTTGTGTACAGTGTGTGTGTGTGTGTGTGTGTTTGTTTAGAGTGTGTGGGTGTGTGTTTGTGTACAGTGTGTGTGTCTGTGTGTTTGTGTGTGTGTGTTTGTTTAGAGTGTATGGATGTGTGTGTTTGTTTGTGTAGAGTTTGTGTGTGTGTGTGTGTGTTTGTTTAGAGTGTATGGATGTGTGTGTTTGTGTACTGTAGAGTGCATCATGCGTGTTTGTTTGTATAGAGTGTATTGGTGTGTGTGTTTGTGTACTGTAGAGTGTATGGGTGTGTTTGTGTACGTGTGTGTATGTGTTTGTTTAGAGTGTATGTGTGTGTGTTCGTGTACTGTAGAATGTGTGTGTGTGTTCGTGTACTGTGTGTGTAGAGTGTATTGGTGTGTGTTTGTGTACAGTATGTGTGTGTGTTTGTTTGTGTAGAGTGTATATGTGTGTGTGTGTTTGTGTACAGTGTGTTTGTTTGTTTGTATAGAGTGTATGGGTGTGTGTTTGTTTATGTACTGTGTGTGTAGAGTGTATGGGTGTGCGTGTGTGTGTATTTGTTTGTGTAGAGTGTGTGTGTTTGTGTACAGTGCGTGTGTGTTTCTTTGTGTTGAGTGTATGGGTGTGTGTGTGTGTGTTTGTGTACTGTGTGTGTGTGTTTGTTTAGAGTGTATGGATGTGTTTGTTTAGAGTCTATGGATGAGTGTGTGTGTTTGTTTGTGTAGAGTGTATGAGTGTGTGTGTGTTTGTGTACTGTGTGTGTGTGTGTTTGTGTAAAGTGTATGGGTGTGTGTTTGTGTAGAGTGTATGGGTGTGTGTTTGTTTGTGTAGAGTGTATGGGTGTGTTTGTGTACTGTGTGTGCTTGTTTGTGTAGAGTGTATGGGTGTGTGTGTGTGTTTGTGTACTGTGTGTGTGTGTGTGTTTGTGTAGAGTGTATGGGTGTGTGTTTGTGTATAGTATGTGTGTGTGTGTGTGTTTGTATAGAGTGTATATGTGTGTGTGTGTTTGTTTGTATAGAGTGTATGGTTGTGTGTGTGTTTGTGTACTGTGGGTGTTTGTTTGTGTACACTGTGTATATGTGTGTGTTTGTGTATTTGTGTACAGTGTGTGTGTGTTTGTTTGAGTAGAGTGTATATGTGGTTGTGTGTGTGTGTTTGTGTACAGTGTGTGTGTTTGTATAGAGTGTATGTGTGTGTGTGTGTTTGTACAGTGTGTGTGTTTGTATAGAGTGTATGTGTGTGTGTGTGTGTGTTTGTGTACAGTGTGTGTGTGTGTGTGTGTGTTTGTTTAGAGAGTATGGGTGTGTGTGTACAGTGTGTGTGTGTTTGTGTAGAGTGTGTGTGTCTGTGTGTGTGTGTTTGTTTAGAGTGTATGGATGTGTGTGTTTGTTTGTGTAGAGTGTGTATGTGTTTGTGTGTGTGTTTGTTTAGAGTGTATGGATGTGTGTGTTTGTGTACTGTAGAGTGCATCATGCGTGTTTGTTTGTATAGAGTGTATTGGTGTGTGTGTTTGTGTACTGTAGAGTGTATGGGTGTGTTTGTGTACGTGTGTGTATGTGTTTGTTTAGAGTGTATGTGTGTGTGTTCGTGTACTGTAGAATGTGTGGGTGTGTTCGTGTACTGTGTGTGTAGAGTGTATTGGTGTGTGTTTGTGTACAGTATGTGTGTGTGTTTGTTTGTGTAGAGTGTATATGTGTGTGTGTGTTTGTGTACAGTGTGTGTTTGTTTGTTTGTATAGAGTGTATGGGTGTGTGTGTGTTTGTGTACTGTGTGTGTAGAGTGTATGGGTGTGTGTGTGTGTGTATTTGTTTGTGTAGAGTGTGTGTGTTTGTGTACAGTGCGTGTGTGTTTCTTTGTGTTGAGTGTATGGGTGTGTACAGTGCGTGTGTGTTTCTTTGTGTTGAGTGTATGGGTGTGTGTGTGTGTGTGTGTGTGTTTGTGTACTGTGTGTGTGTGTTTGTTTGTGTGTGTGTGTTTGTGTACTGTGTGTGTGTGTGTTTGTGTAGAGTGTATGGGTTTGTGTTTGTGTATAGTATGTGTGTGTGTGTGTGTTTGTATAGAGTGTATATGTGTGTGTGTGTTTGTTTGTATAGAGTGTATGGTTGTGTGTGTGTTTGTGTACTGTGGGTGTTTGTTTGTGTACACTGTGTATATGTGTGTGTTTGTGTATTTGTGTACAGTGTGTGTGTTTGTTTGAGTAGAGTGTATATGTGGTTGTGTGTGTGTGTACAGTGTGTGTGTTTGTATAGAGTGTATGTGTGTGTGTTTGTGTACAGTGTGTGTGTTTGTATAGAGTGTATGTGTGTGTGTGTGTGTTTGTGTACAGTGTGTGTGTGTGTGTGTGTGTTTGTTTAGAGTGTGTGGGTGTGTGTTTGTGTACAGTGTGTGTGTCTGTGTGTTTGTGTGTGTGTGTTTGTTTAGAGTGTATGGATGTGTGTGTTTGTTTGTGTAGAGTTTGTGTGTGTGTGTGTGTGTTTGTTTAGAGTGTATGGATGTGTGTGTTTGTGTACTGTAGAGTGCATCATGCGTGTTTGTTTGTATAGAGTGTATTGGTGTGTGTGTTTGTGTACTGTAGAGTGTATGGGTGTGTTTGTGTACGTGTGTGTATGTGTTTGTTTAGAGTGTATGTGTGTGTGTTCGTGTACTGTAGAATGTGTGTGTGTGTTCGTGTACTGTGTGTGTAGAGTGTATTGGTGTGTGTTTGTGTACAGTATGTGTGTGTGTTTGTTTGTGTAGAGTGTATATGTGTGTGTGTGTTTGTGTACAGTGTGTTTGTTTGTTTGTATAGAGTGTATGGGTGTGTGTTTGTTTATGTACTGTGTGTGTAGAGTGTATGGGTGTGCGTGTGTGTGTATTTGTTTGTGTAGAGTGTGTGTGTTTGTGTACAGTGCGTGTGTGTTTCTTTGTGTTGAGTGTATGGGTGTGTGTGTGTGTGTTTGTGTACTGTGTGTGTGTGTTTGTTTAGAGTGTATGGATGTGTTTGTTTAGAGTCTATGGATGAGTGTGTGTTTGTGTAGAGTGTATGGGTGTGTGTTTGTTTGTGTAGAGTGTATGGGTGTGTTTGTGTACTGTGTGTGTGCTTGTTTGTGTAGGGTGTATGGGTGTGTGTGTGTGTTTGTGTACTGTGTGTGTGTGTGTTTGTGTAGAGTGTATGGGTGTGTGTGTGTTTGTTTGTATAGAGTGTATGGTTGTGTGTGTGTTTGTGTACTGTGGGTGTTTGTTTGTGTACACTGTGTATATGTGTGTGTTTGTGTATTTGTCTACAGTGTGTGTGTTTGTTTGAGTAGAGTGTATATGTGGTTGTGTGTGTGTGTTTGTGTACAGTGTGTGTGTTTGTATAGAGTGTATGTGTGTGTGTGTGTGTGTGTGTTTGTGTACAGTGTGTGCGTTTGTATAGAGTGTATGTATGTGTGTGTTTGTGTACAGTGTGTGTGTGTGTGTGTTTGTTTAGAGTGTATGGGTGTGTGTTTGTGTACAGTGTGTGTGTGTGTACAGTGTAGAGTGTGTGTGTGTGTGTTTGTGTGTGTGTGTTTGTTTAGAGTGTATGGATGTGTGTGTTTGTTTGTGTAGAGTGTGTGTGTGTTTGTTTAGAGTGTATGGATGTGTGTGTTTGTGTACTGTAGAGTGCATCATGCGTGTTTGTTTGTATAGAGTGTATTGGTGTGTGTGTTTGTGTAGAGTGTATGGGTGTGTTTGTGTACTGTGTGTGTGCTTGTTTGTGTAGAGTGTATGGGTGTGTGTGTGTGTTTGTGTAGAGTGTATGGGTGTGTGTTTGTGTATAGTATGTGTGTGTGTGTGTGTTTGTATAGAGTGTATATGTGTGTGTGTGTTTGTTTGTATAGAGTGTATGGTTGTGTGTGTGTTTGTGTACTGTGGGTGTTTGTTTGTGTACACTGTGTATATGTGTGTGTTTGTGTATTTGTGTACAGTGTGTGTGTGTTTGTTTGAGTAGAGTGTATATGTGGTTGTGTGTGTGTGTACAGTGTGTGTGTTTGTATAGAGTGTATGTGTGTGTGTTTGTGTACAGTGTGTGTGTTTGTATAGAGTGTATGTGTGTGTGTGTGTTTGTGTACAGTGTGTGTGTGTGTGTGTTTGTTTAGAGTGTATGGGTGTGTGTTTGTTTACAGTGTGTGTGTGTTTGTGTAGAGTGTGTGTGTCTGTGTGTTTGTGTGTGTGTGTTTGTTTAGAGTGTATGGATGTGTGTGTTTGTTTGTGTAGAGTGTGTTTGTGTGTGTGTGTGTGTGTGTGTGTGTGTTTGTTTAGAGTGTATGGATGTGTGTGTTTGTGTACTTTAGAGTGCATCATGCATGTTTGTTTGTATAGAGTGTATTGGTGTGTGTGTGTTTGTGTACTGTAGAGTGTATGGGTGTGTTTGTGTACGTGTGTGTATGTGTTTGTTTAGAGTGTATGTGTGTGTGTTCGTGTACTGTAGAATGTGTGGGTGTGTTCGTGTACTGTGTGTGTAGAGTGTATTGGTGTGTGTTTGTGTACAGTATGTGTGTGTGTTTGTTTGTGTAGAGTGTATATGTGTGTGTGTGTTTGTTTGTTTGTATAGAGTGTATGGGTGTGTGTTTGTTTATGTACTGTGTGTGTAGAGTGTATGGGTGTGCGTGTGTGTGTATTTGTTTGTGTAGAGTGTGTGTGTTTGTGTACAGTGCGTGTGTGTTTCTTTGTGTTGAGTGTATGTGTGTGTGTGTGTGTGTGTGTGTGTGTTTGTATAGAGTGTATATGTGTGTGTGTGTTTGTTTGTATAGAGTGTATGGTTGTGTGTGTGTTTGTGTACTGTGGGTGTTTGTTTGTGTACACTGTGTATATGTGTGTGTTTGTGTATTTGTGTACAGTGTGTGTGTTTTTGTTTGAGTAGAGTGTATATGTGGTTGTGTGTGTGTGTTTGTGTACAGTGTGTGTGTTTGTATAGAGTGTATGTGTGTGTGTGTGTGTGTTTGTGTACAGTGTGTGCGTTTGTATAGAGTGTATGTGTGTGTGTGTTTGTGTACAGTGTGTGTGTGTGTGTGTGTGTGTGTTTGTTTAGAGTGTATGGGTGTGTGTTTGTGTACAGTGTGTGTGTGTTTGTGTAGAGTGTGTGTGTCTGTGTGTGTGTGTGTTTGTGTGTGTGTGTTTGTTTAGAGTGTATGGATGTGTGTGTTTGTTTGTGTAGAGTGTGTGTGTGTGTGTGTGTGTGTTTGTTTAGAGTGTATGGATGTGTGTGTTTGTGTACTGTAGAGTGCATCATGCGTGTTTGTTTGTATAGAGTGTATTGGTGTGTGTGTTTGTGTATGGGTGTGTTTGTGTACGTGTGTGTATGTGTTTGTTTAGAGTGTATGTGTGTGTTTTCGTGTACTGTAGAATGTGTGGGTGTGTTCGTGTACTGTGTGTGTAGAGTGTACTGGTGTGTGTTTGTGTACAGTATGTGTGTGTGTTTGTTTGTGTAGAGTGTATATGTGTGTGTGTGTTTGTGTACAGTGTGTGTTTGTTTGTTTGTATAGAGTGTATGGGTGTGCGTGTGTGTGTATTTGTTTGTGTAGAGTGTGTGTGTTTGTGTACAGTGCGTGTGTGTTTCTTTGTGTTGAGTGTATGGGTGTGTGTGTGTGTGTGTGTGTTTGTGTACTGTGTGTGTGTGTGTTTGTTTAGAGTGTATGGATGTGTTTGTTTAGAGTCTATGGATGTGTGTGTGTTTGTGTACTGTAGAGTGCATCTGTGTGTGTTTGTTTGTGTAGAGTGTATGGGTGTGTGTGTTTGTGTACTGTGTGTGTGTGTGTGTTTGTTTAGAGTGTATGGGTGTGTGTGTTTGTTTAGAGTCTATGGATGTGTTTATTTGTGTACAGTTTGTGTGTGTGTTTGTTTAGAGTCTATGGATGTGTGTGTTTGCGTACTGTAGAGTGCATCTGTGTGTGTTTGCTTGTGTAGAGTGTATGGGTGTGTGTGTTTGTGTACTGTAGAGTGTATGGGTGTGTGTGTTTGTGTACTGTGTGTGTGTGTTTGTTTAGAGTGTATGGATGTGTTTATTTGTGTACAGTTTGTGTGTGTGTTTGTTTAGAGTCTATGGATGTGTGTGTTTGTGTACTGTAGAGTGCATCTGTGTGTGTTTGTTTGTGTAGAGTGTATGGGTGTGTGCGTTTGTATACTGTGTGTGTGTGTGTTTGTTTAGAGTATATGTGTGTGTGTGTGTTTGTGTACTGTAGAGTGTATGGGTGTGTTTGTGTACTGTGTGTGTGTGTGTTTGTTTAGAGTGTATATGTGTGTGTGTTTGTGTACTGTAGAGTGTATGGGTGTGTTTGTGTACTGTGTGTGTGTGTTTGTTTAGAGTGTGTGTGTGTGTGTGTTTTTGTGTACTGTAGAGTGTATAGGTGTGTTTGTGTACTGTAGAGTGTGTGTGTGTGTGTTTGTTTGTTTGTTTAGAGTGTATGTGTGTGTGTTTGTGTACTGTAGAGTGTATGAGTGTGTTTGTGTACTGTGTGTGTGTGTGTACTGTGTGTGTAGAGTGTATGTGTGTGTGTTTGTGTACTGTAGAGTGTATGGGTGTGTTTGTGTACTGTGTGTGTGTGTGTGTGTGTACTGTGTGTAGAGTGTATGGGTGTGTGTTTGTGTACAGTACGTGTGAGTGTGTTTGTGTGCGTGTGTGTGTTTATTTAGAGTGTATGGATGTGTGTGTTTGTGTACTGTAGAGTGCATCTGTGTGTGTTTGCTTGTGTAGAGTGTATGGGTGTGTGTGTTTGTGTACTGTAGAGTGTATGGGTGTGTTTGTGTAGTGTGTGTGTGTGTGTGTGTGTGTGTGTTTGTTTAGAGTGTGTGTGTTTGTGTACTGTAGAGTGTGTGTGTGTGTGTGTTTGTTTAGAGTGTATGTGTTTGTGTACTGTAGAGTGTATGGGTGTGTAGCAGCATAGAATTTGTTCAGAGCTCCTCTCTGTGAGGGCAGAAAACATGTGCGAATGTGCCAACCAATCAGAGCGGGCCAACAGGCGGGACAAAGAAAGCCCGCGAAACTTCTGACAAATCAGCACGGCTGAACGTGGGGAGAGGGAGCCATAATGGCGGAGCTATTGAGAGGGACTTTCCCGCCACGAGTACAGGAGAACACACACACACACACACACATACAGAGAAAGAGAGAGAGAAAACAGAAGGAGAACTGAGAGAAAAAGAAGCACTTACTGCTTACTGGAATGCAGTCGCTGCAATATTAAAGGTGGACCCCATTCCATCTTAAATGCTGCAGATGTTGCAGTATATCCTGTGTAAACTTTTTTCTCTGTAGGTCTCTTTGAGAAATTAAATAATAAGCATGAACAAGTATTAAAGGTGACGTCTATTCTGGGGAAATGTTGTTCTCTCTGGTTTGTTAATGTTCTGATGCTCCACGTCTTTTAAGGTGGAGAGGTGTGTGTGAATAAGGAGTGACACCTTAAGTAATGTAACTGTAACAGCAAAAATAAGTCAGTTTTATCCCCTATGGAGCAGGAATAGAGCAACATCCTCATCTCGGTTGGTGCTTTTCAGCATTTGGAGTCTCTCCGTTGTTTAAAAACCTCCAGATGGCGTTTCTCTGCCATGAGCATAGAGAGAGAAAGCCTACCACCGGCCCCAGACACTTTGTTTTTTTACCCATTTACAGCCATTGGGGCTTCGTAAACTCTGGAGCGATGGAGTTCCTCTGGTGTGTGGAACTGTGGAACTGTGTTCTCTGGAGCGATGGAGTTCCTCTGATGTGTGGAACAGTGGATTCTGTGTTCTCTGGAGTGATGGAGTTCCTCTGGTGTGTGGAACAGTGGAACTGTGTTCTCTGGAGTGATGGAGTTCCTCTGGTGTGTGGAACAGTGGAACTGTGTTCTCTGGAGTGATGGAGTTCCTCTGGTGTGTGGAACAGTGGAACTGTGTTCTCTGGAGCGATGGAGTTCCTCTGGTGTGTGGAACAGTGGATTCTGTGTTCTCTGGAGTGATGGAGTTCCTCTGGTGTGTGGAACAGTGGAACTGTGTTCTCTGGAGTGATAGGGTTCCTCTGGTGTGTGGAACAGTGGAACCGTGTTCTCTGGAGCTATGGAGTTCCTCTGGTGTGTGGAACAGTGGAACTGTGTTCTCTGGAGGGATGGAGTTCCTCTGATGTGTGGAACAGTGGAACTGTGTTCTCTGGAGTGATGGGGTTCCTCTGGTGTGTGGAACAGTGAAACTGTGTTCTCTGGGGCGATGGGGTTCCTCTGGTGTGTGGAACTGTGTTCTCTGGGGTGATGGAGTGGGCCCAGTGACACTAGAGGGGTGTAAGTGTCCTGCCCCGTGGGGCACATGTCCACACCTCACTGTGCTGTTAGATTTGTGTATTTTTGGAGCTGGGGGCCGGACCTTCTACTACCGGACTACTGTTCTGAAGAGAATGAAGGAGCTCAGGCAATGGCCGTGTCCCTGAGCCAATCAGATTCAGAGAGAGGAGCACGTGCTGAAGACCGTGTTCCAGTTCCACTAAATAACACGAGAACCACCGTTAGAGCAGTTCCCTGGAAAAGAGAAAGAGACCGACCCACATGCCCCTTCTCAGCCAGTTAGAAGCTATCGCCCTTCTCTCTCTCAGTAAAGTACAGAATGTACAGTATAACTCTCTCTCTCCTTCTCTCCCTCTCTCTCTTTTCCTCTCTCTCTCTCTTTCTGGGTATAGTGCAGTACAGAATGTACAGTTTAACTGCTCACTAATACTAAAGCATATTTACACAGCTGTAGAAACGTTTGTCATCCCATAATACTCTGTAAATAATCATTATACAGTCCAATGCAGAAGTTTGGGCAGTGCTGCTTTAATTCCAGTGCACATCTTCTACACGGAACACACTTTTCTGCACATTTTAATAAACAGTTTCTCTGTGTTTACTGAGTGTTCCAGGGCCGTGTTCAGAATGTAAATAAAAAAATGCAGAGATGTGTGAATCATTTAAACACAGCATCTAATAGAAACTCTCACAAAAACAACAGATCAGACATTGTAACTGAAATTTGAACATTGAAACTGAAAGGGCGGCACAGTGGCGCTCCAGGGTCCTGGAGGTTGTGGGTTCAAGTCCTGTTTCGGGTGACTGTCTGTGAGGAGTGTGGTGTGTTCTCCCTGTATCTGTGTGGGATTCCTCCGGGTGACTGTTTGTGAGGAGTGTGGTGTGTTCACTCTGTGTCTGCGTGGGTTTCCTCCGTGTGACTGTCTGTGAGGAGTGTGGTGTGTTCTCTCTGTGTCTGCGTGGGTTTCCTCCGGGTGACTGTCTGTGAGGAGTGTGGTTTTTTAGAAATAGGAAATAGAACCAGGATTCAATACAGGAAGAAGTTATGGTGATTGTGAAGCTCTGAGCAATATTCTGGCAGGAAAACTTGTACATTCACATGGACATTATTTTGACCAATAACACCTA
The DNA here is from genome assembly GCF_029633855.1 of Hoplias malabaricus. Classification (NCBI taxonomy): domain Eukaryota; kingdom Metazoa; phylum Chordata; class Actinopteri; order Characiformes; family Erythrinidae; genus Hoplias; species Hoplias malabaricus. The sequence continues at coordinate 37,512,232 of NC_089802.1, read as the reverse complement.
CTTAACATTGTTGCAAAACTAAGTACACCCCTTTATGTTAATGGGATTACATAATGGCCCGTTACAGTAAAATAATGTCTTGCCACACTGCAAAACAAAAATGGACAATATGCCCAAAATTAATATATCACAATATAATTCTTAATTTTGGTAAAAATTACATAAGTGCGATCTCAAAATGAACAATGAAAAAGCCAGAAAATCTGCCAAGAACTGGAATATTAATATTTTTAAACTAACTTTAAAATTTACTGCAATTAACTGATGGGAGTGACCTGTAATGAACATCAGTTAGTGATACATGCTGTAAATAGTATATATTGAAATTATGTATAAAAATCGGGCGGCGCAGCAGGTAGTGTCGCACTCATACAGCTCCAGGGACCTGGAGGTTGTGGGTTCTAGTCCCACTCCGGGTGACAGTCATTGAGGTGTGACAGTGTGGTGTGTTCTCTCTGTGTCTGTGTGGGTTTCCTCCAAGTGACTGTCTGTGAGGAGTGTAGTGTGTTCTCTCTGTGTCTGTGTGGGCTTTCTCCGGGTGATTTTCTGTGAGGAGTGTGGTGTGTTCTCCCTGTGTCTGTGTGGGTTTCCTCCGGGTGACTGTCTGTGAGGAGTGTGGTGTGTTCTCCCTGTGTCTGCATGGGTTTCCTCCGGGTGACTGTCTGTGAGGAGTGTGGTGTGTTCTCCCTGTGTCTGCGTGGGTCTCCTCCGGGTGACTGTCTGTGAGGAGTGTTGTGTGTTCTCTCTGTGTCTGCGTGGGTTTCCTCCGGGTGACTGTCTGTGAGGAGTGTGGTGTGTTCTCCCTGTGTCTGCGTGGGTCTCCTCCGGGTGACTGTCTGTGAGGAGTGTGGTGTGTTCTCTCTGTGTCTGCGTGGGTCTCCTCCGGGTGACTGTCTGTGAGGAGTGTGGTGTGTTCTCTCTGTGTCTGCGTGGGTTTCCTCCGGGTGACTGTCTGTGAGGAGTGTGGTGTGTTCTCCTTGTGTCTGCGTGGGTTTCCTCCGGGTGCTCCTGTTTCCTCCCACGCTCCAAAAACACACGTTTGTAGGTGGATTGGGGACTCAACGGTGTTCGTAGGTGTGAGTGTGTGAGTGAATGTGTGAGTGTGTGTCGCCCTGTGAAGGACTGGTACCCCCTGCAGGGTGTGTTCCTGCCTTGCGCCCAGTAATTCCGGTTAGGCTCCGTATCCACCGCCGCCCTGAACTGGAGTAGGGTATTTTACACCTTATCGTGTGTACAATTACAATTACAGTGACAGCACATTTACTGGAAGATGAAGTGAGTGTGAAAGTTAATATTAAAAGATGATATTCGAGTTGATAGTGGACTTGCGGAAATTGAGGGTGGGTTTAAGAAGAGAGCAGAGCACTTTTAGCATCACAGTCCATCTGAGGAGTGTTTAACAACTTGTTCTAAGCGGTGTGTTCTCATTGTGAGATCACGTCTCTACCCCCACACTGGTGCAAACTATGACTAATCTGAAACAGCGATACAAATGTGTAATGTATTTTTAAACAGCGGTGTATGAGCTCAGGGTATTTTAGACTCATTTCTGACTGAAGGTACTCTTGTACCTCGCTCTGGATAAGAGCGTCTGCTGAGTGCTGTAAATGTTAGTGTGTTTTCACACTGCACTGTTTTAGTCCGGTTTAAGGCTCTGGTTTGTTTTCTCCCTTGGTCCGGTTTGTTTGTGCAGGTGTAAATGCATTAATTGCACTGAAATGTGGAACAAAACAACAACAACAAGACCCACGAGATAAGGGGCTTTATGGGGTTAGTTTCTGCTGAGAACGTGATCCGACCTGGTCTGAGCTGAACACTCCAGTAGCCAGGGGGCGCTGTGTGTATCAGACGCAGTGGAGCAGGGAAACAGAACTGGGGAGATCCTCCCGTAGCCCTTTTCCACCAAAAGAACTCTGGGTCCTGAACTGGTTCTGTTTGTGTTTATAAGATCCTTAGCTGAGTTTACAGCAGCTTTAGTGGAAATGGAGGATACGTCACAGAACACGTCATCAGCAGGGGGCGCTGCACAGCAGCAGTAAACAGAACTGAGAAGGTGGCGGAGCTTGTAGACGACCTTTGAGAGTAGGTGCTGTTGTTACAGACATTTGTCTTTTTCCAAAAATCAGTGATCATCTTTTGGCGATGAGACATAGGAGACTACACTGTGTGCTCCTCGTGGGAGTCACCATCGCTGCTTGCTCCTGTAACTAGCCACGCCCACAGATGTCCTCACGTTTCAGGCTGAAAAACCTACTATTCTTTGGTTCCCGCTGAGACTTTCCGGGTTCTAGAACCTATTTTTGTTGGTGGAAATGCGCAGAACGCTACAGCCCAGCAATTTGCACTCGTCCAGAACAGAAAACCTTCCTCCAGTTTTTACTCTTTCAGTCCCGCCCCCGTCAGCTCTGATCAATCAGAGGACAGAACACTCTCAGGTAGTTTGTTGAGATGTGTTTTGGAGCTTCTCTGAAACCAAACCAAAAAGAAAATGCTCCAAATGTACAACCTTCTCACTGATTCAGACCAGAGCAAACGATCAGCAGCTGTGAAAAGGCCCTAAGTATCATTCTTTTATTCTGACTGTTTGAGTCTCAGCTGCTCCTCTCTGCCCTGAGACACAGTAACTGCTTAATTATCTGCAGAAAACCAACTGTAAACATGAACATAATCCTGAGCTGAATGAACTCAGTCTGTGGCTACGTTTTAATCTGATTTCCTGGATTTTATTCTGATGATAAATCACTTTCTGAACGGCCACATGATTATCTGCTGGGTGTGTATTTATGTTATTAATGTGTATGATAATGAGTACTGTGTGTGTGTGTGTTCATTTCCGTTTTCAGTTTTCCAACTCATTATGTTTCGGCTGGAAATGAACAATTGTTCTCCGGGGAGTGTGTGAACTCCAGCTGCCCAGCACTATCACTGTTTGTATTTTTGGCATGTGGTGTGTGTGTAGTAAAGTGGGTAAGTGGGAGGGGGCTTAAAGTGTTCATTACCAGGAAAAGCCGTTAGTCAGAATCCCCTAACACACTCCCGCTGGGTTTAGAGCATGTGCAGATCATAAAGCCCAGAGCTTTCAGAGTTCCTCTAAATGTAAACAGCAACACGTCACTTCCTCTGAGCTCTAGACCCAGTTCAGATCCAAACCTGACTCAGCTCTAACCCATGGCCCAGTTTACACTGTTTTCCATGTCATACCTTGGCTCTAAATCATTTCCTCGTCAGAGGAAATGTAGAATTTCAAAAGGCCTTCGCTGCTGAATGATCTGGACTTTGTGAGAAATGGAGAATTACCCGAGTGTCACCCCGTTACGGCTGACCTTTCCAACGTTTCTGATCACTCAGAATAAAGGTAAAGGTGTGTGAGCTCGTGGTCACAGACCACAGACCAATGACTGATTTGGAAAGCTCTAAGGCAGGTGAAAAGCTAAAGAAACGCTGGCAGGTTCTGTACCAGATCAGGTCTGTGTCATGTTGGAGAGGGAGCTTTGTATCCATCCCACCCCCAAAAACACACTAAAAAAATGTGTCCGGAAACATCTGTCTTGGGCTCATGGCAGCAATAAATGATTCTGAAGAACTACTGCTCACTCCACTGCAGTTTGTGTACATTCAGAAGCCCTGTATCTTTTAAGGTGGAGCAGTGTGTGTGTGACTAAGTAGCAACTGGATCTTTTAATGTGGAGCGGTGTGTGTGACTAAGTAGCAACTGGATCTTTTAATGTGGAGCGGTGTGTGTGAGTAAGAAGCGACTATCTTTTAAGGTGGAACGGTGTGTGTGAGTAAGAAGCTCTGTATCTTTTAAGGTGGAGCGGTGTGTGTGAGTAAGAAGCTCTGTATCTTTTAAGGTGGAGCAGTGCTTGTGAGTAAGAAGCGACTGTATCTTTTAATGTGGAGCGGTGTGTGTGAGTAAGAAGCGACTATATCTTGTTGGTGTCTGAAGTGTAAATTGTCTGTAAGTGTTTATTCACTGTTTGAATTCCCACAGAAACTCATGTGTAACTCGAGCTGTTTAGTTTTGTAACACTTTCGCTCTGTGTTTTGTTTCATGCAGTTAGCGCTCTCCTGAATTTAGAGTCAGTTCCACCTTAAGTAATGTAACTGTAACAGCAAAAATAAGTCAGTGTTACCCCCCTATGGAGCAGGGATAGAGCAACATCCTCATCTCGGTTGGTGCTTTTTTAACATTCAGTATCTTCAGATTATTATTATTATTATTATTATTATCGTTACACTTATATAGCGCCTTTCTAGACACCCAAGGACGCTTTACAATCTACACTGCTCAGAACGCTCAATTCACACACACACACACACACTGGCGAGAAGCGGCAGCCAAACGCGCACAGCGTACTCTCAACCAGAAACGACCGTCCACCTGGAGGACTGCATCGGGCACTAGGGTTTAACCCAGGACAGAGCGCCAATCCATATCTGGGCTCACACATACAGACATTCATTCACACACCAGGACAGTTATTAGAGAAGCCAATTCACCTACCCTCCATGTTTTTGGACTGTGGGAGGAAACCGGAGCCCCCGGAGGAAACCCACGCAGACACGGGGAGAACATGGAAACTCCACCCAGATGGGACTTGAACCCAAGATCCCAGCGCTGGGAGGCGAACGTGCTAACCACCAAGCCACCGTGCCGCCAGATGAGGTTTATCAGGGATGTCTGATTGCGTTTGGACACTTAGTTTTCCCATTTATCGAGCCAGGGCTGTGTACACACACCAGAAATTTTTCCAGCCCAAAAGACCGGAGCGAAGCCAATGGTGAGGAAACATTCTCTGAATTTTATAAACAGTGTGTGTTGGAGTAAAATCGTGAACATCACCTTTAAGTTCAGAAAGCAGCATCCAGATGTTTCCTGGTGTTTGGTGGATGGGAGCGTGAACCATTTCCTTTTATTTTTTAAAAGCCTTTGTTTTCTGGAAAGAAGTGGAAATTGAACGTGTGTGAAACACGATGGGCCGTCACCTGTTGGAGATCGTTGCAGATTTCCACAGTGTTCTGTCTGAGGACTTTTACGTCAGGTCCGTGTCTGGACCGACATGCCCCTGTCCCCTAGACAAGGTTCTAAATGGAGGAAGGAGGGATGAGGGAAGGAAGCTAGTGAAGCAGCTGTAAGAGAATTGTCTTTATGAGCAGAGGATGAACAGGTCAGTGCTGGTTAATGCTGTTTAAGAGTCTGCAGAACAGTGTTCATGACGCTGTGAGGGGCGTGAGGCCCACAGTGACCGCGAGCAGGATGTGGCCCTTACAAAACACGAATGAAATAACGTTTATGTTTGCTTCACGTTTTCTGTAAACCATCCCGTAGTGTCATAAATTTGAGTCAAATGATGTGTGTCTTTTTGATCAGGACCAGAATCCAAATGGAGACAATTTAACTTAATATTTAAATGTTAAATGGATGACTACGATCTTAAAATCAAAGGTTCTACAAATATTTTTTAAGCAATGCCATAAAAGCACCCCTTCTGATTTCATAAAGAACCATGTTTGCTAATGATTTTCACATTTGTAAAGAACCTTTATATCAGTTTTTTTAAATCTCTTTAAGATACATGGTTCCTTATGGAACCAAAATGGTTCTTCTATGGCATCATTCGAAGACCTCTTTATTGCAGCTGTATTTAGGTCCCTGGGGATAAAGAGAAACGGCCCTGGCCCCACCCCCAAACTTGTCAAAAAACCCAGTGCAGAAAAAGACTGAGGGAAATTAACTTGGCATCTAAGAGAATCTTTAAAATAGAGAGGATAAAACAAATTAAGAGTGAAATAAAAAGGCTGAGAGCGAGATTATGTTCAGTGTGTGCTCTCTCTGTGCTCATGACTTTCATATTTCCAGAGAGGGAGATTTAGACACAGGAGTCAGTGCTAAAACGCCCTGTAGTTTTGACATCAATGCAATGCCATAGTCTCTGTGTGAAGTCTTTTACCTAGTATTTACTTCTCCACAGTGGAACACAGTTCTGTTTCTTAATGAAACGTCTTTGACCTGCTTTGGTCCAAACCCCACGAGCCCCACAGCAGTGTTCTCCCCCTGTGTAAACAGCCCTGTTCAGAACGCCCGCTTTCAGCATCTGTTCCTTTAAATGATAATGAGCCGCTCGCTGTTCACCCCGACCCCGAGCGCACAGCAGTGAGGAGCGAGGAGCAGAAACTCTTGTTTTTAGCCGTTTTCACTCTGTTTTCTTTCTTCTCCGTTTTTACTCAGTGCTTTTATTTCTTCGTGCTCGTTGAATCTGTTTTGTTGAGTTTAACCTCGTCTTTGCGCTCTCACATAAACACGGGTCCAGCGCTGTGATTGGACAGACTCAGACGAGGGGGCCATTCTAAAGTCTCTGCTCTCTGCAGAAATGGAGCAGAATCAGAACGCTCGTTTTATCCTGTGTTTTCAGACTCTGGCAGTGCACAGAAAACTGACTGGGGTCTTGTTTCACAGTGTGTGGGTTGGTGGGCTCCAGATCCACACTTCAATGGGGGATGAACTCTTGATGTGTCCTCTTTAAGGAGCCTGACCCTCTGCTCAGCTGCTGTTCACATGAGAGTCTCTGAGTCAGGAGGAGGATGTTGATGATGTTGTGGGATGGCTAGATTTCAGAAATGTGAAATGTGAATGTTGTCTCTCTCTGGTTCTGAACAGACCAGGCCTGACTCAGCAGCTCATTCACACACATCTCAGACCCAGATGACACCAGGGATGATATTATCTTCCCGCAGTGCCCCCTGGGGACAATAGAACCGAGCTCTGGTCTAAATTTAGATTCCAAGCGGCGTTTCTGCACTGTCATCCTGACGTCCAGCTCGTGTCTGAGTGACTCAGCTGTTCTTACGACACAGCGACCGGGACTAATGCCTGACCATCGCTCTCTGTTCTCACTCTGACACACTTCACACGCTGCTTTTTATTGGAGGATCTCCACACTCCTGTCCAATCACAGACTCACTTACTGTTCTTTATTCTCCACTTCTCCACCCTCAGTGTCCTTCCATCAGTCTTCATTCTCCCTGCTCCTGCTGTGTCTCCCCTCTTTCTTGCCGTGGTTCTCTCTTTTGAACATTGGTTCACAGTTGTTCCTCTCACTTTCAGGGAGGTTCTCCTTCTGAGTCTCTTCTGGTTCTGAAGAAGGTTCTCTTTTGAGTCTTGGTTCCTCTCAGTGGTTCTTTGTCTATCTCTGAGAGAAGGTCTCATTTTGAGTTGAGGTTCCTCCTCTCTTTCTTGGTCTGGTTTTCTTTTTGACCATTGGTTCTTCTCAGGTGTTGTTCCTCTCACGTTCAGGGATGTTCTCTTCATGAATCTGGGGTTCTCTCAGTGGGTCTCCCTCTCGTTCTGAGGGATGTTCTCCTCATGAATCTGGGGTTCTCTCAGTGGCTCTCTCTATCATTCTGAGGGAAGTTCTCCTCATGAATCTGGGGTTCTCTCAGTGGCTCTCCCTATCGTTCTGAGGGAAGTTCTCCTCATGAATCTGGCGTTCTCTCAGAGGCTCTCCCTCTCGTTCTGAAGGAGGTTCTCTTCATGAATCTGGGTTCTCTCAGTGGCACTCCCTCTTGATCTGAGGGATGTTGTCCTCATGAATCTGGGGTTCTCTCAGTGGCTCTCCCTCTCGCTCTGAGGACGTTTTCCTCATGAATCTGGGGTTCTCTCAGGGGCTCTCCCTCTCGTTCTGAGGGAGGTTCTCCTCATGACTCTGTGGTTCTCTCAGCGGCACTCCCTCTCGTTCTGAGGGATGTTCTCCTCATGAATCTAGGATTCTCTCAGTGGCTCTCCCTCTCGTTCTGAAGGAGGTTCTCTTCATGAATCTGGGTTCTCTCAGTGGCACTCCCTCTTGATCTGAGGGATGTTGTCCTCATGAATCTGGGGTTCTCTCAGTGGCTCTCCCTCTCGCTCTGAGGACGTTTTCCTCATGAATCTGGGGTTCTCTCAGCGGCACTCCCTCTCGTTCTGAGGGATGTTCTCCTCATGAATCTAGGATTCTCTCAGTGGCTCTCCCCCTCGTTCTGAGGTGAGTTGCTCCTAATGAATCTGGGGTTCTCTCAGCGGCATTCCCTCTCATTCTGAAGGAGGTTCTCCTCATGAATCTCGGGTTCTCTCAGTGGCTTTGGTTCTCTCGTTGGTTCTACGAGAGGTCTTCTAGGACCTGAGATTCTGTGAAGCTGCTCTGTGAGAACTCCAGTTCTAAGAAGCGCTGTGTAAATAACATTCCTTTGAAGTGAATGCTCTGAGTGGTTGTTAAGGGAGTGGAAAGCTCAGACAGGAACCGAGAGAAAGTGCAATATCAAACAAATATCAGCTGTGCTTTACCTGTGTGGAGCTGCTGCAGGAGCCAATCTGATAACAAAGGGTTAATAATTAACAGAACCCTGTGAGTCATGTTCCAGCCAACGGTCAGAGTGGAACTGCTGGGTTCACAGCAGGAGCCTGCAGCCAATAGAGAGAGAATGTTCATTTATATTACATTTCATTCACAAAGGCAACTTAAAGGTCAATACAAGCAATGCATCTGTTACATTGTTGTCATGGTATCCCTGGTGGTTGCTAGGGTCTGCTGTATTATCTTGGGTGGTTGCTAGGGTGCTACTAAATTATCACTAACTTTGGCACCCACATGTCCTGATTCATGAACATTTTGTACAATGTGGAAACAAGCAGATACCTGAGCGCAGTTGATGAATCAGCTTTAGTATTTGAAAACATAGAACATGAGTGAACAGGGGCTAAACATGAACTCACTTCCAGGACCAGGACCAGACTCACCTGATGGAAAAGACCACTACAGTGGAGTAGGGACCCTGCAGTGGAAAGGTTAATATTGTAACAGCAAATTGTAAATGCGTCTGTACTGAAATTCTCGTCCTCAGACATCGGTTTGGACATCATGGAATGAATAAATGGGGAATAAGGGAAAATATGGATGCCTCTGAAAAATCTTTGTTATGAAGAGCAGCCACCCAGGGGGTGGGGGGATGGCAATTTTGTATTTCTTTCTTTCCTGGCACCATATTTAAACTACACTCTGGTCCAGTAACAACCTAGTCCCTGCACAGTGCACTTCACAGATAATAAAACTAACACCACTTTAAAAGAGATTATAAAACACACCACTACATTGTGGGTGAAGCAACATAATTGAGATTCAGCCCTAGTGGTGTGGTGCTGTAATTACAGAGTGTTTAGTGTTGGTGTCTGTTCAGTTCTTATTATGGCTGGTAAATTATGATGGTGTTTGTCCACTAGGGGCAGGTGTATACTGGTCCACGGTGTGTAATCTCTGTAGAAAAAAATGTGAGAAATTGGAGCAGCTGCAAATGATCATGAGGTCTCCATGCTCAATGCAAATTGTAGACCAGAAGGGTGTAAATCTACCCAGCACATTCAGCTCCACTCTTGAGTGCAATATTTTACAAAACATCTCAGTGTATTACATTATATTTGAGATTTGTTCACTATCTCTGTGTCAGAAACTGAGCCCTATTCACTATGTAGTGCACTATTTTGAGGTCTCACCATTTTGTACCAGTGTCTGAAAACATATTCTGTGTTTATAATGGCTCCCTGCTCACTGTTTCCTTAATACACACTATAAAGTTCACTGTATAGGAGGGTACTGAACGATTTTGTACACAAACCCACACTGGTTTTTACCAGCAGTGCATTATGGGTAACCACTATCTGCTGGTGTACATGGGTTGTACACTAGTTTTTATGGTGCATTATGGGATTGTTGGACACAGAGTTGGAGTGTGAGTTTGATTCAAAACTAAACCCCAACATCAGCCCATACCCCTCACTGATGATTATGAGGCTGAACTCCATCATAGCCTCACAGCTATGTTCCAGTGTGTACTCTACAGTCTCACAGGGGAGCAGAGATGACCAGGCTGGTGGTCAGAGGGAAAGTTTCAGACTCTCGCAGGTGTGACTTGGGCAGATATATTTGGCGCCTCTGCTCTTCGTAGTAAAGATATTCTGAGCCATGGGTGATAGTGTAGATTACACATCACACCCCGCGCTGCATCTGATTGGCTGATGGCAACTTCAAAGCTCCAGACACTTTAACCCTTAATGTGCTCAGCTGTGTTCACTCACCTTTTCAGAATCAGCCAGAGACTCAGGTCTGAGGGCTTTACCCACTGTCACCCCTCTAGTACCCCTCTGGGTCTGAGGACTTTACCCTGTGGGGTCTGAGTTTTAGATTCAAGATTGTCTTTCTTTAAAAAAGATCATTTTTGCAGTTTAAATAGAAATAAATTTATAAACATTTTCAAAAATTTGGAAAATTGTACAAAATGCAAAAAAATGCAATGATGTGTTAAATGCTTTAAACCATTTATTTATTTATTTAAAATTAGTACAAAGACAGCATTTAAATGATGAAACATTTGCCCATTTTTAATTTAAGGCCAGCGACACATTCTAGAAAAGCAGTGACAAAGTTGTGTTTCCCGCTGTGTTCCTCAGCTACACATTAACAGCTCTCTGTGAGCATTTGGGAACTGAGGAGACTGGTCGCTGTAGAAGACCACCCGCACAATCCGTATATATATATATATATATCCATCCATCCATCCATTATCTGTAACCGCTTATCCAATTTAGGGTCGCGGGGGGTCCAGAGCCTACCTGGAATCATCGGGTGCAAGGCAGGAATACACCCTGGAGGGGACGCCAGTCCTTCACAGGGCTATATATATATATATATATATATACACATAATAACATAGCGTTTAAATGATTTGCACATTATTGCGTTCTGTTTTTATTTACATTTTGCTCAGCATCCTAAATTTTCTGGAAATGGGGTCGTATTCTAGCGATATTTAAATGAGCCCAAAATCATAAACCTGTTCTAAGAAATGTCTAGAACATCCCTAGGACCCGGAACAGAATTGTACCTGTGCTCTACATCTTTTTTGACTGTGGAAATTACAAACTGGATTCCAAAAAAGTTGGGACACTAAACAAATTGTGAATAAAAACTGAATGCAATGATGTGGAGATGGCAAATGTAAATATTTTATTCGTAATAGAACATAGATAACAGATCAAAAGTTTAATCCGAGTAAATGTAACATTTTAAAGGGTGTTGAATATGTTGATAGGAAAATTGAGCATATAACGAACAACTGGAAGACCAATTAACACTAATTAGGTCAATTAATAACATGATAGGGTATAAAAAGAGCTTCTCAGAGTTTCAGTGTCTCTCTGAAGCCAAGATGGTAAGAGGATCACCAATTCCACCATTGTTGCGCAGAAAGATACCAGAATGGTGTTACCCAGCATAAAATAGCAAAGACTTTTAAGTTATCATCATCAAACGTGCATCAAACATCAAACTGTCATCATCAAAAGATTCAGAGAATCTGGAACAATTGCTGTGCGTAAGGGTCAAGTCCTTAAAACTCTACTGGATTCTTGTGATCTCCGGACCCTTAAACATCACTGCACCTCAAACAGGAATGCCACTGTCAAGGAAATAACAGAATGGGCTCAGGAATACTTCCAGAAAGCATTGTCAGTGAACACAATCCACCGTGCCATCCGCTGTTGCCAGCTGAAACTCTACAGTGCAAAGAGGAAGCCATTTCTAAGCAAGCTCCACAAGCTTAGACGTTTTCACTGGGCCAGGGGTCTTTTAAAATGGAGTGTGGCAAAATGGAAGACTGTTCTGTGGTCAGATGAGTCACGATTTGAAGTTCTTTATGGAACACTGGGACGCCATGTCATCCGGACCAGAGAGGACAAGGATAACCCAAGTTGTTATCAACGCTCCGTTCAGAAGCCTGCATCACTGATGGTATGGGGTTGCATGAGTGCTTGTGGCATGGGCAGCTTGCATGTCTGGAAAGGCACCATTAATGCAGAGAACTATGTTCAGGTTCTAGAACAACATATGCTCTCATCTAGACATCATCTCTTTCAGGGAAGACCCTGCATTTTTCAACAAGATAATGCCAGACCACATTCTGCAGCAATCACAACATCATGGCTACGAAGGACCCAGGTACTGAAATGGCAGCCTGCAGTCCAGATCTTTCACCTATAGAGAACATTTGGCGCATCATAAAGAGGAAGGTGCAACAAAGAAGGCCCAAGATGATTGAACAGTTAGAGGCCTGTATTAGACATGAATGGGAAAGCATTCCTATTTCTAAACTTGAGAAACTGGTCTCCTCTGTCCCCAGACGTCTGTTGAGTGTTGTAAGAAGAAGGGGGGATGCCACACAGTGGTAAAAAATCTTTTTTGGGATTTGTTGACGCCATGAAATTTTGAAACAACATATTTTTCCCTTAAAATGATACATTCTCTCAGTTTAAACTTTTGATCTGTGATTTGTGTTCTATTCTGAATAAAATATTATATGTTGGCACCTCCACATCATTGCATTCCGTTTTTATTCACAGTTTGTTTAGTGTCCCAACTTTTTTGGAATCCGGTTTGTACTTAGAAATGTTTGTTTTTAACTGGAATCAAGGTTCCAGTGCCGGAGGAACAGCCTCCCTGACTCTTATCTCCTCAAACACACACTGAGATGGTCTCACACAGGACTCACTTCGGTCTCACGTAGGACTCACAGAGATGTCAAACAGTTCTCTGACAGAAACAGCTCAGGACTCATTTGTGTCACACAGGGTTATGACACTCCTTATTGTGAAAAACAAATACAGAGGAAAAGAGTGAGAGAAGAAAAGATATAGAGAGAACTGAATAGAAAGAGAGGGAGCGAAAGTGAATAGTCAGAAAGAGGGAGAGAGGGAGAGAGAGATGCTGGTATTAGAGGAATGTGTGACTCAGGGCTGAGATCTTTAACCACAAACTTCCTTTGGATTCCTGAAATATTACTGTACACACACACACACACACACACACACACACACACACTTAAAAATAAATAGTGAGCATATTACAGAGGATCTGGAGCCCACCAACCCACACACTGTGAAACAAGACACCAGTCAGTTTTCTGTGCGCTGTCTGAGTCAGAAACACAGGATAAAATGAGTCGTTCTGATTCTGCTCCGCTTCTGACGTCAAGTGCAGAGACTTTAGAATGGCCCTGCCCCCTCATCTGAGTCTGTCCAATCACAGCGCTGGACCCGTGTTTATGTGAGAGCACAAAGACGAGGATAAACTCAGCAAAACAGACACAAGGAGCGCGAAGAAATAAGAGCACTGAGTAAAAATGGAGAAGAAAGAGAACAGAGTGAAAACGGCTAAAACCAGAGCTTCTGCTCCTCGCTCTTCACTGCTGTGCGCTCGGGGTCGGTGTGAACAGCGAGCGGCTCATTATCATTTAAAGGAACAGGTGCTGAAAGCGTTCTGAACTGGGCTGTTTACACAGGGGGAGAACACTGCTGTGGGGCTGGAAGGTGCACCATGTTCAAACCCCTGACTACACAGAGAGGTTTTAAGAGCCTAAATGTGGGAGTAGCGCAGCGTCCGAGACTTTCATTTAGATCCTCTTTGAGTCATCACCTTACGCAATAAATACCTGAAGGATTTACACCAGCTCTCACATACTGACTGTATTTGTATATGATTTACATAGAGTCAGTAGGCAAATATAACACACACACACACACACACACACACACACACCTGTTAACAGTTTACTCATTCACCCAGTCACTCACACACACACACATGGACAGTTTCACAGGAAAGTGGAGCACCCAGAGGAAACCCACTCAGACACAGAGAGAACACACCACGCTCCTCACATACCTTGCAGCTATGTGTGGGGTGCCACAACCTGCAGTGCCTCCTGCTGCCTGTAAGAATAGTCTTAAGTTCAGTGAAAGTTAATGTGAAATAACTCAGGGCCTGTGCTGACGCTCCAGTGGTTCTCCGACATTGACACAGTGTAAACATGGCTGGAACTCCGCATGTGAGCCAGGAGACGATGGTGTGTGCTGATAGTTACTCCCAGGTAGGACCTCTAAGTGGAATTTCATCACTGAGAACCAGTTGGAACACGCAGAGCGGCATTTCTGCACAGAGCTGTTGAGAATGAAAGGGTTAATAGAGGAATCTGTCACCGTACAAAATTTAAAGAATATCCTGAGGCTCTCGCTGAGCTTTTCCCACAAGAAAATAAGAAAATAATCATCCGCATTGCAACACTTCCAGAATTTCCCAACTCCCAACGGCTGGGATACGGCCTGAGGACAGACATCTCTCTCTCTCTCTCTCTCTCTCTGTTTCTCTCTCTCTCTCTCTCTCTCTCTCTCTCAACAATCTTATAGAACTGTAATAATAAGAGGAACCGGCTAAAAGAATATAGGTAATAAATAAATAAATAAATAAACAATAATATAAAAAGATAATAATTAAAAATAAATAAAGAAAGAAATAAATGAAATTAGAATAAAAATAAATGGTAGGAATGGTGAGAATGGTAACAGACAGGAGAGCCAGGTTTGTCTGTAGAGGCCGGTCTGTACGGCCAGGCTGTGAGTGCTGAGTCTGTACCTGGTCAGTGTGGCTCTGTGTGTGTGGTCAGTGTCTCTGAGGAGCCAGGTCTGTCTGTAGAGGCCGGTCTGTACGGCCAGGCTGTGGGTCCTGAATCTGTACCTGGTCAGTATGACTCTGTGTGCCTCTTTCTGTCTGTCTCTCTCTCTCTCTTTCTCTCTCTGTCCCTCTCTCTCTCTGTCTATCTGTCTGTCTGACTGTTCCCCTGTTCCAGAGACCTGTATCTGGGAGACTATACCCCTCTGGTCCAGGTTTGGAGAGTGTGTGTGTGTGTGTGTATGTGCAGAAAGGCAGCTGTGGTCATAACACGGCTCAGAAGTCCTCCTGATTCTATGGGATCCTCAGTAACATCAAGCGACTTCTAGAGAGCCCCGACGTTCTGTGATTAATCACACAATCTGAGTATTTCCTTGTTTTATTGGAAGGACATAAATAAATGTAGTGTTTTGAATGACAAACTTTTCTTTTGACTTTATCATAACACTTCAGAGCAATTTTAATGAAATGTGAAATTGAATCTCTTAATTTTCTGAGTAAATGTTTAAGAGAGAGAGTGAACATCAAACACTACAAGCTCTGACTCAAGTTTTAATCAAGAAAACTGCAGCGTGCAGCTCACAGGTTAAACACTAACACACCTCCACACAGCTCCAACAGCTTTAGAAGAGAAAACTGTGGATTAACACAGGGACCAGGAGAAAAAGCCTGAGAGAGAGAGAGAGAGAGAGAGAGAGAGAGAGAGAGAGAGAAAGAGAGAGAGAGAGAGACAGAGACAGAAAGAGAGAAACACAGAGAGAGAGAAACAGAGAGAAAGAAAAAAACAAAGAGAGAGAGAGAGAGAAACAGAGAGAGATACAGTAAGAGTGAGAGTTGAGATATAATCCAGAATTCAGCATAAAATAAAATGATCCACTGGTTCTGTATGAGTGTGGCCCTGCCGCCTCTAACGTTAACATTAATATTGCTGTTAATGCAGCAGTTTGTTACACACCTGAACCTGCTGAGAGTCACTGCACAAATGTGACGAGGCAAATCAAACACCATCCTGTGAATCAATAAATAATTCAAATTCAATTTCAGTTCCATCTCCCTGATCTTCACAGATGGCTATTTTTTAATTCTTAAGGTTTGCATAGCTTTTAGGTCACACCGATCCAGCCTGTCACACCCATACACACACACACACGCTCATGCACGAAAGTGTGTGTGTTATCTCTCACCTGTTTCCTGTAAATTGAACTGCTAAGTGTGAGAATATCACTCCTCACACAGCTGGCACGTTACATGAGGTGTGTTTGTGTGTGTGTGTGAGTGTGTGAATGGGTGTGGGTGTGTATGTTTGTGTGTGTGTGTGTGTGGGTGTGTGCATTTGATACCCTGAGGGCCTCATTTCCTCAATTTGACTCCACTTCGGTCATAAAAACCTTCATTTTATGTCTCAATGCAAACAAGATGTGTGTAACAGTGCTGTGTGTGTGTTTGTGTGTGTGTGCTGATTTAAGGGCAACACAATAAAAAAAAAACTGCCCTTCTAACTTGTGTGATCTTAGAGTGGAACCTGAGGGGGACACAGTGGAACCTCAGGGGGAAAGACTGGAACACAGAGGGGACAGAGTAGAACCTGAGGGGGTGACAGAGTGGAACCTGAGGGGGACAGAGTGGAACCTGAGGGGGACAGAGTGGAACACAGAGGGGACACAGTGGAACAGAGGGGGACAGAGTGGAACCTGAGGAGGACAGAGTGGAACACAGAGGGGACAGTGTGGAACCTGAAGGGGACAGAGTGGAACCTGAGGGGGACAGAGTGGAACACAGAGGGGACACAGTGGGACCTGAGGGGGACAGAGTGGAACACAGAAGGGACAGAGTGGAACCTGAGGGGGACAGAGTGGAACACAGAGGGGACACAGTGGAATCTGAGGGGGACAGAGTGGAACACAGAGGGGACACAGTGGAACACAGCGGGGGACAGAGTGGAACCTGAGGGGAAAGAGTGGACACAGAGGGGACAGAGTGGAACCAGAGGGGGACAGAGTGGAACCTCATGGGAAAGAGTGGAGCACAGAGGGGACAGAGTGGAACCTGAGGAGGACAGAGTGGAACACAGAGGGGACAGAGTGGAACCAGAGGGGGACAGAGTGGAACACAGAGGGGACAGAGTGGAACCTGAGGAGGACAGAGTGGAACAGAGGGGACAGAGTGGAACACAGAGGGGACAGAGTGGAACCTGAGGGGGACACAGTGGAACACAGAGGGGACAGAGTGGAACCTGAGAGGGACAGACTGGAACACAGAGGGCGACAGAGTGGAACACAGAGGGGACACAGTGGAACACAGAGGGGACAGAGTGGAACCTGAGGGGGACAGAGTGGAACACCGAGAGGGACACAGTGGCGGACACAGTCTCAGTAAAGTTTTTATTGAAGTGGATTCGACTCCCAAATAATCGATTCTTCACTGCCTAGTGATTCAGAGAGTTTATTCTCTTGGAGTCGACTCAGTCTTCCTCTGTGACATTGAACTAAAAATGTTAAAGTTAAATAAATGCTCAGTGTATTTGAAGAAAAAAGTGGCCAAATTCCCTCCATAATTTTGGATGTCAATGTTTTTTTTTTATGTGACCTTTACGTTTTATATTTCATCAAATAAAATGAAACTAAATCTAAGAATAAATAAATAACAGAAATGAAACTAAAGCTAAATCAAAATCTAAATGAACACAGTTTACTTCTTAGAACCCCTCCTGTAAACAACATTAAAGTTTTTTATTGTCCGTTAAACTCTTCAGTAAACACCTGACCACATTAAAAGCTGTTTACTTTGTTATTAAGTTTCTCTTTTCACTTTTGTGTTCTCAGTAATTTTGTTTAGTTTTTCTTTGATGTGTTTGTGTCCTTTTACTGTTCTCTTTAATGTTGGTGTGTCCTCTGCTGATACTTTTATGTTAGTCCTCTAATGTTTGGATGGTAAGCACAGGTTTCGCACACTTGTCCTACCTCAGTGAGATGGATGGCACTGCCGTTCACTGCACGGTTTTTCAGTCCTTGGTGGAACTGAAGGCATAAAGCCTCAAGGCCCCTTCCACATCAAGTCGAGCTCTGTACTTTGTCTTTATTGCTATCATGGTTGAGAAAGATGTCTCACAAAGATACGATGTTGGGAAAGGTAGCAGTAGTCTCTTGGCTTGAAGAGTTCATTCCTTGTACTCATTCCCAACGTTGGCCCAAAATTCTGCTGGAGTGTGCTGTTTAAACTTCATTTTGAGAGAGCGATCGCTCGTACTTCTCAATGTAAATACCAGCTAAAGTTGTGAGGTGAGGTGAGTAGCCATTGTGTCACTCCTAAAGTCCACTGCCAGGGTGTTTGTGTCCAAACATTCAGTTAGATTTGTAAACGTCAGTGACATCTGTTAAAAGTTTTCATGTCCCGAGACATGAGTTTGATTACTTTGTCACTCACCTCCAGTGCTGTGGAATAATCTCTGTGTTTAGTCCACCGATCAATACTCCAGTCCTGCTATCCACTCGCTCAGTGACTGTACCGCGAGAGAGTCCCGGACTCCAGAGCGGAAAAGCAGTTATTTGAGTTCTGCGCCCATTTCTGAGCATAGCTTTGCAAACAGACGTGATTTCTGACTTTATAAAAAAAAAAAAAATACCAATGCTTTTCTAACCCCCACCCCTCAACATTCCCTTTCGGCTCAAGTTTGAGAACCGCTGCTCCAGGCCACCGTACACAGTTTTGTGATTTATTCATGTTTTGTTTTTACTGTTGTTGTTTTCTCTGTTGATATTTTCAGACATTTCAGACATTGTTATGAATGTTGTTGTATTTGTTGTTGTTTGCTGTTGCTGTTTGACTCTCTGGGCCACCATACGCTGTTCTGAGTCAGAGTACAGTAAAGCACATCCGTAATCATGACTCAAAGTGCAAACACATCTGTTAATGGAGCTAAAGCAGATAAACTCTTTGAAGGTCTGCCGCTGTTTGTGTAGGGAGAGGCCGGGGAACGACGCAGGAACGGTGTTCTCGCCGAAGTTCTGACCTCGTTCCTGAGGCAGAAACTGGACACCTTTTCACTGAAAAAAGCCCAGTTCAATGGCATTGTAAACTCTTTAATGTGAGCAGGATCACAGGGGACAGCCGGTGCTCAGGAGCATTTACAACAGGTGCAGTGTGTGCTCTGAAAGCCTGGGCCCGTGTTTGTTTGTTTGTTTCACACAGATGATTTTCATTAATAAGGCCCTTAAACAGTCAACATTAGCGCCATTAAAGTTTCTCTCTTTAGTTTGGGGACAATGATGGTTTCTGATCACTGTGTTTTGGGCCAGTGTTGTGTTCTTTTCCGGTCTCTGTTACAGTGAGGTGTTTACTATTTGTGTGTGTGTGTGTGTTTGTGTGTGTGTGTGTGTGTGTGTGTGTGTGTGTGTGTGTGTGGTTTTTCCCTGCTGGTCTCCGGGCTGTGTGTGTATCCTCTGTGTTGTGGCAGATGTTGTGCCGGTTGTTGTGCAGTGTTCTGGTGGGAGTGTGGCTGTGGGGGCTGAGGCGGTGGCAGTGAGGGGCTGAAGGGGTGGCAGTGAGGGGCCGTGGGGGGGCTGCGGGGGGATGAAAGTCTGGGCTCTGAATGGGCCCATAGTGTGAATATGGGAGAGAAAGTGAATGCTGAGGTTCCTCGGATTTTCCTTTCAATGTTTCTCAGAAGCCTTAGGAATTCCTACTGGATTTTGAGGAAAAGAAAAACGACTCCTCTCTGCCTCCCTCGTGCCCCAGACACGCTCAGGGGTCCGGGGGGAATTGGAGGATTTCAGAAGCCCCCCCCTTCTGCAGCAGTAGCAGCTCTTTGTAAATGCCTGGCATGTTTAAAAATGCAGCACCATGTGTACACACGCCTCTGGATCACGTTCTGCTCCTGGATGATCAGCACAAACCTTCTGCTTCAGGCCTCTTTTCTGCTAAAACACCTTCCTGAAAAGTTTGGCAGGAGATCAAACGCAGCAGCAGCTCAGAAACACCAGCCGGTACCTTGTAGATGAACAGAAAGTCACCATGCTCAAAGACAAGAGTGGGCTAGAGGGGTATAAACCCCAGGCACTGGACTGTGGAGCAGTGGAACTGTGTTCTCTGGAGCTCTGTGGAGTTCTGTAAACTGTGAGCACAAATGAACTCCCTCATCATCAGGTGTCTACACACTTCTGGACACAATGGATTTGTCCCACGTCCTAGTGAACTCTGCACAGTGTGTGTGTGCTCCTGACACATGGGTTGTCCCAATTCTTAGACACATTAAATACGCTGCCCACTGAGATACCTTAACTTGATGAAATGTAAAGTGTCAGCTGACGGTTCTCAGCACTAAGACAATCCCATGATGCACCGCAGCACAGCTCCTGTCTATTTCACTCTTCTCCCAGAGCAAAAATAATTAAAATTATGATTAAAAATGTGAAGTGCAGACCACGCTGAAACGCTGAGGGAAGTAAACACCACACGTGGGCAGGAACAAACCGTCACATCGTCGCTCTCTAACTGCAGTGGCTCAATAATCCACCTCATGAAGACGGACAACCGTTAGAGCGCCACCGATTTCAACATCCTCCTACGGAGTCACTGCCTACTCAGGGAGCAGTATACTACAGTATATTATACTACAGTATATTGTCATTGTCCAGTGAAAACCCTGTATCTCCATGCGTGTGTGTGTGTGTAGTTACTACATCACTGGAACACAGCAGCTGTCCTTCACACTGTGTGTAAATCTCATGATTAATGACCAATAGAAATGCTCCACAATTGCTCTCAATAACATCTTTATACATTGACTTCCACTGAGAGTATAGAAGGTTTAAAGTTAAGAAGAGACTATATCCAGTCTGGGACAGCACAGTCTCTAGAATGTTTAGTTGTAGAACCCGGGAGAACCTCTGCTCTCTGTCTGCTTTCGAGGAGCACCTAATTGTTTGAGGTTTTCATTTAAAGAGTTGTTCTTCTTCATAGCCGAGTTTAAACAGAAACACAGCCACAGAGCTTCCATCTCACGACAACAGGAAGAGACAGGCTCAGAAACAGGAAGTGGGTTCTGTACGAGCACATACCTGGGAACATGCAACGCTGCAGCTTCATGCAGTGTGTAAGGTGTTTGTGTGTGTGTGGGTGTGCGGGTGTATGTGTGTGGTCCAGAAAAATATATCAACTAAAAAGTGTTTACCTGCTCGCTCTTTGGGGACTTGTCTTCAGATGGGGACAATAATCACATCCCCATGATGTGTGTTATTAATTTGAAGGTGGGGACGTGTGCTATGGTTGGTCTAATGTTGGAGCTGGAGCAGCTGCAGCTGAATTACATAGTTACCTTCCACTTTGTAGATGTAGAGTTTTTGGTTTTGTTTTGTTTTTGGTCGGTGGACTATTCTCAGTCCAGCAGTGACACTGAGGGGTTTAAAACTCCAGAAGCACTGCTGTGTCTGATCCACTCTACACCAGCACAACGCACACTAACACACCACCACGTCAGTATCACTGCAGCAATGAGAATGATCCACCACCACATCACACCTGCACTGTGGGGGTCCTGAGCGCTGAGGAACAGGGGGAAAGAGGGGTAATAAAGTATGCAGGAGTGAAGAGACAGTGAAGCTTGGAAGTGGGTGTTGGTGGGTGTTAGAGGTGAGTGTTTGAGGGGGGTTTTGTGTGTGGGAGGTGGGTGTTGGAGGGTGTTAGAGGTGAGTGTTGGTGGGTGTTAGAGGTGAGTGTTGGAGGGGGTGGTGTTGTGTGTTGGAGGTGGGTTTTGGGGGGTGTTTGAGGTGAGTGTTGGTGGGTGTCAGAGGTGAGTGTTGGTGGGTGTTAGGGGTGAGTGTTGGAGGGGGTGGTGTTGTGTCTTGGAGGTGGGTTTTGAGGGGTGTTTGAGGTGAGTGTTGGTGGGTGTCAGAGGTGAGTGTTGGAGGGGGGTGGTGTTGTGTGTTGGAGGTGAGTGTTGGAAGGTGTTTGAGGTGAGTGTTGCTGGGTGTCAGATGTGAGTGTTGGAGGTGGGTGTTGGAGGGTGTTTGCGGTGAGTGTTGGTGTGTCTCAGAGGTGAGTGTTGGAGGGGGCTGTTGGAGGGTGTTTGTGGTGAGTGTTGGTGTGTCTCAGAAGTGAGTGTTGGAGGGGGGGTGGTGTTGTGTGTTGGAGGTGGGTGTTGAAGGGTGTTTGAGGTAAGTGTTGGTGTGTCTCAGAAGTGAGTGTTGGAGGGGGGTGGTGTTGGGTGTTGGAAGGTGTTTGAGGTGAGTGTTGGTGGGTTTTAGAGGTGAGTGTTGGAGGGGGATGGTGTTGGGTGTTGGAGGTGGGTGTTAGAGGGTGCTTGAGGTAAGTGTTGGTGTGTCTCAGAAGTGAGTGTTGGAGGGGGGTGGTGTTGGGTGTTGGAAGGTGTTTGAGGTGAGTGTTGGTGGGTTTTAGAGGTGAGTGTTGGAGGGGGATGGTGTTGGGTGTTGGAGGTGGGTGTTAGAGGGTGCTTGAGGTGAGTGTTGGTGGGTGTCAGAGGTGTGTGTTGGAGGGGGGTGGTGTTGGGTGTTGGATGGTGCTTGAGGTGAGTGTTGGTTTGTGTTGGTGGGTGGTAGAGGTGAGTGTTGGGGGAAGTTGTGGGTTGGAGGTGGGTGTTGGAGGGTGTGAGAGGTGAGTGTTGGGGGGTATTGTGGGTTGGAGGTGAGTGTTGGAGGATGTTTGAGGTGAGTGTTGGAGGTGGGTGTTGATAGGTGTCAGAGGTGAGTGTTGGAGGGGGTTGGTATTGTGTGTTCGAGGTGGGTGTTGGAGGTGAGTGTTGGAGGCAAGTGGTGTTGTGTGTTTGAGGTGGGTGTTGGAGGGTGTTTGAGGTAAGTGTTGGAGGGTGTTTGAGGTGAGTGTTGGAGGGGGTGGTGTTGTGTGTTGGAGGTGGGTGTTGGAGGGTGTTTGAGGTGAGTGTGGGAGGGTGTTGGAGGTGAGTGTTGGAGGCAAGTGGTGTTGTGTGTTGGAGGTGGGTGTTGGAGTGTGTTTGCGGTGAGTGTTGATGTGTGTCAGAGGTGAGTGTTTGAGGGGGGTGGTGTTTGGTGTTGGAAGGTGCTTGAGGTGAGTGTTTGTGAGTGTTGGAGGGTGTTTGATGTGAGTGTTGGAGGGGGTGGTGTTGTGTGTTGGAGGTGGGTGTTGGAGGGTGTTTGAGGTGAGTGTTGGAGGTGGGTGTTGGAGGGTGTTTGAAGTGAGTGTTGGTGGATGTCAGAGGTGAGTGTTAGAGGGGGGTGGTGTTGTGTGTTGGAGGTGGGAGTTGGAGAGTTTTTGAGGTGATTGTTGGAGGGTGTTTGAGGTGAGTGTTGGAGGATGTTTGAGGTGAGTGTTGGAGGGTGTTTGAGGTGAGTGTTGGAGGGTGTTTGAGGTGAGTGTTGGAGGAGGGTGTTGGTGTGTGTAGGTGGGTATTGGAGGTGGGTGATAGTGGGTGTTGTTTTCCTCCCACAGTCCAAACAAACATTGATTTAACATACATGAGTGACTGGATGAGTGATGGCGTGAGTTACTGGGTGAGTGCGTGACTGTGGGTGAGTGTGAGTGACAGAGTGAGGGCGTGAGTGACTGGCTGTGTGCGTGAGTGACTTGGTGAGTGACAGAGTGAGGGCATGAGTGACTGGGTGAATGTGTGAGTGACTAAGTGAGGGCGTGAGTGACTGAGTAAAGGCATGTGTGACTGGGTGAATGTGTGAGTGACTGAATGAATGTGACTGAGTGAGTGTGTGTTTGAGAATGGATGAGTGTGTGACTGAGTGAGGGCGTGAGTGTATGAGGGAGGGCGTGTGTGAATGGGTGTTAGCGTGAGTGATTGAATGAATGTGTGTGAGTGACTGAGTGAGGGTGTGAGTGATGGAGTGAGTGTGTGTTTGTAACTGGGTGAGTGTGTGAGTGACAGTGAATGTGTGAGTGACTGGGTGAGTGTGTGTGTGTGACTGTGAGACTGACTGAGGGTGTGAGTGACTGAATTAATGTGTGTGAGTGAATGACTGAGGGCGCTAGTGAGTGGGTGAGTGTGTGAGGGAGTGGGTGAGTGATTGGGTGAGTGTGTGAGTGACTGGATGAGCGTGTGAGTGACAGGGTGAATGCAAGAGTGAGTGGATGAGTGCATGAGAGACTGGGTGAGTGACTGGTTGAGTGGGTGAGTGACTGGGTGAGTGTGTGAGTGACTGGGTTAGTGCATGGGGCTCTGTACAGTGTGTGTTCAGTGGTTGTGTGTAGGATCTGGATCCCAGGATAAATACTTTATTAGTGAATGAATGAATTAATAATAATGATAATAATAATATTAATAATAATACACTATATTAACATTGTTCCTTTTAAAATGCAACTCAAAGTTATTCACAGTTCAAAAACAAAAAAACAAAAGTAAACAAACTGAGTAAATGATCCAAATTAAAATAAAGACAAACACAATAATGAACCATGGGAGATGTGGGGAACAGTAAGTGTTCACATTGTTGTGCTGTTTTGACTGGATCAGACACAGCAATGATGCTGTAAATGGACATTTTTACTGGAGTAATAAAGTCTTCTTAAGATGAAATGTTCCCACTGTAGAATAAAGAGATATACTGTGTACTATGATGTGTAATACAACGTTGTCTCTCTCTCTCTTTCTGTGTTTTAGTGTGTGTGTGTGTGTGTGTGTGTTTGAGAGTGTGTGTTTGAGTCTGTGTGTGTATGTGTGTGTGTGAGTGTTTGAGTATGTATGTGTGTGTTTGTGTGTGAGTGTGTGTGTGTGTGTGTGTGTGTGTGTGTTTGTGTGTGTGTGTGTGTGTGTGTTTGAGTGTGTGTGAGTGTTTGAGAGTGCGTGAGTGTGTGTGTGTGTGTGTGTGTGTTGCTGTGGTACTCTACACACTGCTGCTGAAATGTTTCTCTGAACTGGATTTAATCAAACCACAGACAGCTTCCTGTTGCACGCTGACTCAGGGTTTCAGCCTCAGACTCCGAGCTCAGGGAGGAGGAAGAGGAAGAGGAAGAGGAGGAAGATGAAGGAGATGAAGAGGAGGATGGTGAAGGAGAGGAAGAGGAAAAGGAGGAACAGGAAGAGGAGGAAGATGAAGAAGATGAGGAGCAAGAGGAGGAAGGTGATAGAGAAGAAGGTGAAGAAAAGGAAGATGAAGAAGAGAAAAATGAAGAAGAGGAAGATGAAGGAGAAGAGGGTGAAGAAGAGGAGATGTCCTTTAAGCTCCTGGGCTGTGTTTCGCCGCCCTCCTCTTGTGAGAAATAAAAGAGAAGATCCTCTCTTTTCTCAGAGATGACACCCTCTCCATTCTCTCCTTTGTGCAGATGAGCACTGAGTCTTTCAGGCTCTCACGTCACCTCAGGACACTGATCTGTGATGAACGTCTTAAAGCTCCACCTCCTGACCCTCTCGACCCTTCCTCAGCAGGGGACGGGAAAAGGTCAGAGGCTGAGGGTAATGACCAGAACCGTGGATGTTCTCGAGTGATCTAGAACCCATTTGATCTCTTTCAGAGAGTGGAGGCTATGAGCCGTGACCATCCCGCCGCGGACAACTCAGTCTGGGTTGTTGTGAGACTTGTGTTCTCAGGTGCAGAGTGTAGTTTGTATTGTTTTGGTCAGTGCTGAGAGCAGAGGTCAGTGCGGAGGCTTTCTCTAAGTCTGTGGACTGGGTGAGTCGCTGCAGTGGGTCGTTTGGGTTAATTTGTTAGTGAGGAAAGCTCTGTAGTGAATGGAGTCTGGTTCTGATTGACTGAGGTGGTACCAGAATTTGTAACATCTTTTCTGAATGTTTAGAATGAGGGGGAATCTATCCAGTTCTGCTCCGCTGGCCCGGTCAAAAACCCCTCGGTTCACCTGCGGCACGTCTTTACAGAACTCCAGCTGGAAAAATTTTGTTGGTGATTTATTACTGACTCTAGGCCCCACACCTCACTGCCGTAGAGCTTTATTAACTCAGTTATAGATTGGAATAATTTTAACCAGATTGAAAGTAGGGGTGGGGGGGTGTAATTGCTGATTTGAAGTTTCCTGTTGAGGTTAATCACACACCTAGGTACATGTAGTTGGTGGTGTGTGATATTAAATTGTTACCAAGATAGAACTGGTGTTTATTCTCCTGTGATCTGGGTTTATTCTGAAAAATCATGACTTGTTTTATCCGAATTCACTTTAAGGGCTCAGTCTTTACAGTAACTCTCTAAGACGGACAGATTCTGTTGGGGTGCCTCTGCTGTTGGAGCTAAGATCACTGAATCATCTGCGTACAGTAAGCATTTGATTTCTAGAGTGAGTCCAGGAGCAACTGATTCCTGTCGTTTGGCCAATTCATTAATGTATAAATTTTAAATAAATTTGGACACAGGTTGCAGCCTTGCCTTACTCGTTTATTTTGTTTAAAATATTCTGTCCTTTTTGTGCCAATTTTTACACAGCGCTGTGTTAGTGTTCACTGACTTTATGATGCTGTACACTCCACCATCGACACCACTCTGGATTCATTTAAATAATGACCCTTTGTGCCACAGAGTCAAAGGCCTTTGTAAAATCCACAAAACAGGTGAAGGATTTTCCTCTGATCTGTTGTGGACATGGCTTTTTACAGTGGTTCGGTCTGGTCTGTTGTGAACAGTTTTTTATCAGGGTTCGGTCTGATCTGCTGTGGACATGGTTTTTTATCAGGTTTTGGTCTGATCTGTTATGGACATGTTTTTTTATCAGCATTTGGTCTGATCTGTTGTGGACAAGTTTTATTATCAGCGTTCGGTCTGATCTGTTGTGGACATGGTCTTTTATTGGGGTTCGGTCTGATCTGTTATGGACATGGTCTTTTATCGGGGTTTGGTCTGATCTGTTGTGGACATGGTATTTTATCGGGGTTCAGTCTGATCTGTTGTGGACATGGTCTTTTATCGGAGTTTGGTCTGATTTGTTGTGGACATGGTCTTTTATCGGGGTGCGATCTGATCTGTTGTGGTTATGGTCTTTTATCGGGCTTTGATTCAGTCTGATCTATTGTGGAGATGGTTTTTATTGGGGTTCAGTCTGATCTGTTGTGGAAATGTTTTTTTAATCAGAGATCGGACTGATCTGTTGTGGACATGGTCTTTTATCGGGGTTCGGTCTGATCTGTTGTGGACATGGTCTTTTATCGGGATTCGGTCTGATCTGTTGTGGACATGGTCTTTTATCGGGGTTCGGTCTGATCTGTTGTAGACATGGTCTTTTATCAGGGTTCGATCTGATCTGTTGTGGTTATGGTCTTTTATTGGGCTTTGATTCAGTCTGAACTATTGTGGAGATGGTTTTCTGTCGGGGTTCAGTCTGATCTGTTCTTGAAATGTTTTTTTTTTTAATCAGAGATCGGACTGATCTGTTGTGGACATGGCCTTTTACTGGGGTTCGGTCTGATCTGTTGTGGACATGGTCTTTTATCGAGGTTCGGTCTGATCTGTTGTGGACATGGTCTTTTATCAGGGTTCGATCTGATCTGTTGTAGACATGGTGTTTTATCAGGGTTCGGTCTGATCTGTTGTGGACATGGTCTTTTATCAGGGTTCGATCTGATCTGTTGTGGACTTGGTCTTTTATCTGCATTCGGTCTGATCTGTTGTGGACATGGTATTTTATCGGGGTTCAGTCTGATCTGTTGTGGACATGGTCTTTTATCGGAGTTTGGTCCGATTTGTTGTGGACATGGTCTTTTATCGGGGTGCGATCTGATCTGTTGTGGTTATGGTCTTTTATCGGGCTTTGATTCAGTCTGATCTATTGTGGAGATGGTTTTTATTGGGGTTCAGTCTGATCTGGAAATGTTTTTTTTAATCAGAGATCGGACTGATCTGTTGTGGACATGGTCTTTTATCGGGGTTCGGTCTGATCTGTTGTGGACATGGTCTTTTATCGGGGTTCGGTCTGATCTGTTGTGGACATGGTCTTTTATCAGGGTTCGATCTGATCTGTTGTGGACATGGTGTTTTATCTGCATTCGGTCTGATCTGTTGTGGACATGGTCTTTTATCAGGGTTCGATCTGATCTGTTGTGGACTTGGTCTTTTATTGGAGTTTGGTCTGATTTGTTGTGGACATGGTCTTTTATCGGGGTGCGATCTGATCTGTTGTGGTTATGGTCTTTTATCGGGCTTTGATTCAGTTTGATCTATTGTGGAGATGGTTTTTATTGGGGTTCAGTCTGATCTGGAAATGTTTTTTTTAATCAGAGATTGGACTGATCTGTTGTGGACATGGTCTTTTATCGGGGTTCGGTCTGATCTGTTGTTGACATGGTCTTTTATCGGGGTTCGGTCTGATTTGTTGTGGACATGGTCTTTTATCGGGCTTTGATTCAGTTTGATCTGTTTTGGAGATGGTTTTTTATCGGGTTCGGTCTGATCTGTTGTGGACATGGTCTTTTATCAGCATTTGGTCTGATCTGTTGTGGACAAGTTTTATTATCAGCGTTCGGTCTGATCTGTTGTGGACATGATCTTTTATTGGGGTTCGGTCTGATCTGTTATGGACATGGTCTTTTATCAGCGTTATGTCTGATCTGTTGTGGACATGGTATTTTATCGGGGTTCAGTCTGATCTGTTGTGGACATGGTCTTTTATCGGAGTTCGGTCTGATTTGTTGTGGACATGGTCTTTTATCGGGGTGCGATCTGAACTGTTTTGGTTATGCTCTTTTATCAGGCTTTGATTCAGTCTGATCTATTGTGGAGATGGTTTTTATTGGGGTTCAGTCTGATCTGTTGTGGAAATGTTTTTTTTTAATCAGAGATCGAACTGATCTGTTGTGGACATGGTCTTTTATCGGGGTTCGGTCTGATCTGTTGTGGACATGGTCTTTTATCGGGATTCGGTCTGATCTGTTGTGGACATGGTCTTTTATCGGGGTTCGGTCTGATCTGTTGTAGACATCGTCTTTTATCAGGGTTCGATCTGATCTGTTGTGGTTATGGTCTTTTATTGGGCTTTGATTCAGTCTGAACTATTGTGGAGATGGTTTTCTGTCGGGGTTCAGTCTGATCTGTTCTTGAAATGTTTTTTTTTTAATCAGAGATCGGACTGATCTGTTGTGGACATGGCCTTTTACTGGGGTTCTGTCTGATCTGTTGTGGACATGGTCTTTTATCGAGGTTCGGTCTGATTTGTTGTGGACATGGTCTTTTATCAGGGTTCGATCTGATCTGTTGTGGACATGGTGTTTTATCGGGGATCGGTCTGATCTGTTGTGGACATGGTCTTTTATTGAGGTTCGGTCTGATTTGTTGTGGACATGGTCTTTTATCAGGGTTCAATCTGATCTGTTGTGGACTTGGTCTTTTATCTGCATTCAGTCTGATCTGTTGTGGACAATGTTTTTTATCAGCATTCAGTCAGATCTGTTGTGGACATGTTTTTTTTTATCAGCATTATGTCTGATCTGTTGTAGACATGGTGTTTAATCTGGGTTTGGTCTGATCTGTTGTGGACATGGTGTTTTATCGGGGTACGGTCTGGTCTGTTGTAGACATGGTTTTTTATCAGAGTTCGGTCTGATCTGTTGTGGACATGGTTTTTTATTGGGGTTCAGTCTGATCTGTTGAGGAAATGTTTTTTTTAATCAGAAATCGGACTGATCTCTTGTGGACATGGTCTTTTATCAGGGTTTGGTCTGATCTGTTGTGGACATGGTCTTTTATCAGGGTTTGGTCTGATCTGATGTGGACATGGTCTTTTATCGGGGTTCGGTTTGATCTGTTGTGGACATGGTCTTTTATTGGGGTTCGGTCTGATTTGTTGTGGACATGGTCTTTTATTGGAGTTTGGTCTGATTTGTTGTGGACATGGTATTGTATCAGGGTTCAATCTGATCTGTCGTGTTTATGGTCTTTTAATGGGCTTTGATTCAGTCTGATCTGTTGTGGAGATGGTTTTTTATCAGGTTCGGTCTGATCTGTTGTGGACATGGTGTTTTATCAGGGTTCGGTCTGATCTGTTGTTGACATGGTCTTTTATCGGGGTTCGGTCTGATCTGTTGTGGACATGGTTTTTTATTGGAGTTCGATCTGATCTGTTGTGGTTATGGTCTTTTGACGGGCTTTGATTCAGTCTGATCTGTTGTGGAGATGGTTTTTTATCAGGGTTCAGTGTGATCTGTTGTGGACATGGTGTTTTATCAGGGTTCGGTCTGATCTGTTTTGGACATGTTTTTTTTTTTTATCTGGGTTTTGGTCTGATTTGTGGTGGACTTGGTCTTTTATCTGCATTCGGTCTGATCTGTTGTGGACAATATTTTTTAACAGCATTCATTCAGATCTTTTGTGGACATGTTTTTTTTTATCAGCATTATGTCTGATCTGTTGTAGACATGGTGTTTAATCTGGGTTTGGTCTGATCTGTTGTGGACATGGTGTTTTATCGGGGATCGGTCTGGTCTGTTGTAGACATGGTTTTTTATTGGAGTTCGGTCTGATCTGTTGTGGAAATGTATTTTTTTAATCAGAGATGGGACTGATCTGTTGTGGACATGGTCTTTTATCAGGGTTCGGTCTGATCTGTTGTGGACATGGTGTTTTATCAGGGTTCGGTCTGATCTGTTGTTGACATGGTCTTTTATCGGGGTTCAGTCTGATCTGTTGTGGACATGGTTTTTTATTGGAGTTCGATCTGATCTGTTGTGGTTATGGTCTTTTGACGGGCTTTGATTCAGTCTGATCTGTTGTGGAGATGGTTTTTTATCAGGGTTCAGTGTGATCTGTTGTGGACATGGTGTTTTATCGGGGTTCGGTCTGATCTGTTGTGGACATGGTTTTCTATTGGGGTTCGGTCTGATGTTTCGTGGACATGTTGTTTTATCGGGTTTCGGTCTGGTCTGTTGTGGACATGGTTTTTTATTGGAGTTCGGTCTGATCTGTTGTGGACATAGTTTTTTATCGGGGTTCGGTCTGATCGGTTGTGGACATGGTCTTTAATCGGGGTTCGGTTTGATCTGTTTTGGACATGGTCTTTTCTCGGAGTTCAGTCTGATCTGTTGTGGACATGGTGTTTTATCGAGGTTTGGTCAGATCTGTTGTGGACATGGTGTTTTATCGGGGTTTGGTCTGGTCTGTTGTAGACATGGTTTTTTATCGGAGTTCGGTCTGATCTGTTGTGGACATGGCTTTTTATTGGGGTTCAGTCTGATCATTTGTGGACATGGGTTTTTATCAGTGTTCGGTCTGATCTGTTGTGGACATGGTCTTTTATCTGGGTTTGGTCTGATCTGTTGTGGACATAGACTTTTATCAGGGTTCGGTCTGATCTGTTGTGGACATGGTGTTTTATCGGGGTTCAATCTGATCTGTTGTGGATATGGTCTTTTATCAGAGTTTGATTCATTCTGATGTTTTGTGGAAATGTTTTTTTTTTTAATCAGAGATCGGACTGATCTGTTGTGGACATGGTCTTTCATCAGGGTTCGGTCTGAACTGTTTCGGACATGGTCTTTTATCAGGGTTCAGTCTGATGTGTTGTGGACATGGTTTTTTATTGGGGTTCGGTCTGATATGTTGTGGACATGGGTATTCATCAGTGTTCGGTCTGATCTGTTGGGGAGAATGTTTTTTATAAACGTTCGCTCTGATCTGTTGTGGACATGTTTTTTTATAAGCATTATGTCTGATCTGTTATGGACATGTTTTTTTATCAGCGTTCGTTCTGATCTGTTGTGGAGATGGTTTCTTATCGGAGTTCGGTCTGATGTTTTGTGGAAATGTTTTTTTTTAATCAGAGATCGGACTGATCTGTTGTGGACATGGTCTTTTATTAGGGTTCGTTCTGATTTGTTGTGGACATGTTTTTTTATCAGCGTTTTGTCTGATCATTTGTGGACATGTTTTTTTTTTTATCAGAGTTCGGACTGATCTGTTGTGGACATGGTCATTTATCGGGGTTCGGTCTGAGGTTTCGTGGACATGTTGTTTTATCGGGGTTCGGTCTGATCTGTTGTGGACATGTTATTTTATCTGGAGTTTAGTCTGATCTGTTGTGGACATGTTTTTTTATCGGGGTTTGGTCTGTTCTGTTGTTGACATGGGTATTTATCAGTGTTTGGTCTGATCTGTTGAGGACATGTTTTTTTTTTATTGGGGTTCAGTCTGATCTGTTGTGGAAATGTTTTTTTTAATCAGAGATCGGACTGATCTGTTGTGGACATGGTCTTTTATCGGGGTTCAGTCTTATCGGTTGTGGACATGGTCTTTTCTTGGGGTTCAGTCTGATCTGTTGTGGACATGGTGTTTTATCAGGGTTTGGTCTGATCAGTTGTAGACATGGGTATTTATCAATGTTCGGTCTGATCTGTTGTGGACATGGTCTTTCATCGGGGTTTGGTCTAATTTTTCGTGGACTTGGTGTTTTATCGGGGTTCGTTCTGATCTGTTGTGGACATGGGTATTTATCAGTGTTTGGTCTGATCTGTTGTGGACATGGTTTTTTATCAGCGTTTGGTCTGATTTGTTGTGCACATGGTCTTTTATTGGGATTCGGTCTGATATGTTTTGGACATGGTCTTTTATTTGGAGTTTGGTCTGATCTGTTGTGGACATGTTTTTTTATCGGGGTTAATTCTTATCTGTTGTGGACATGGGAATTTATCAGTGTTTGGTCTGATCTGTTGTGGACATGGTTTTTAATTGGGGTTCGGTCTGATCAGTTGTGGACATGTTTTTTTTTAATCAGATTTCGGACTGACCTGTTGTGGACATGGTCTTTCATCGGGGTTCGATCTGATCTGTTGTTGAGACGTTTTTTTTATCAGCGTTATGTCTGATAATTTGTGGACATGTTTTTTTTAAATCAGAGTTTACACTGATCTGTTGTGGACATGATCTTTTATCGGGGTTCGGTCTGATCTGTTGTGGACAAGTTTTTTTTATCTGGAGTTCGGTCTGATCTGTCCTGGACATGGTTTTTTATCGGGGTTCGGTCCGATCTGTTGTGGACATGGTGTTTTATCAGGGTTCCATCTGATCTGTTGTGGACACGTTTTTTTTATCTGGAGCTCGGTCTGATCTGTTGTGGACATGTTGTTTTATCAGCATTATGTCTGATCATTTGTGGATATGTTTTTTTTTTAATCAGAGTTCAGACTGATCTTTTGTGGACATGGTCTTTTATCGGGGTTCGGTCTGATCTTTCGTGGACATGGTGTTTTATCGGGGTTCTTTCTGATCTGTTGTGGACGTTTTTTATCTGGAGTTCGGTCTGATCTGTTGTGGACATGTTTTTTTATCGGGGTTCGTTCTGATCTGTTGTGGACATGGGTATTTATCAGTGTTTGGTCTGATCTGTTTTGGACATGGTGTTTTATCAGCGTTTGGTCTGATTTGTTGTGGTCATGGTTTTTTATTGGGATTCGGTCTGATCTATTTTAGACATGGTCTTTTATCTGGAGTTTGGTCTGATC
The DNA here is from genome assembly GCF_029633855.1 of Hoplias malabaricus. Lineage (NCBI taxonomy): Eukaryota > Metazoa > Chordata > Actinopteri > Characiformes > Erythrinidae > Hoplias > Hoplias malabaricus. The sequence goes on along the minus strand of NC_089802.1, from coordinate 37,479,343 downwards.
TGTTGTGGACATATTTTTTATCTGGAGTTCGGTCTGATCTGTTGTGGACATGTCTTTTTTATCTGGAGTTCGGTCTGATCTGTTCTGGACATCGGTATTTATCAGTGTTCGGTGTGATCAGTTGTGGACATGGTGTTTTATTGGGGTTTGGTCTGATTTGTTGTGGACATGGTCTTTTATCGGGGTTCGGTCTGATCTGTTGTGGACATGATCTTTTATTGGTGTTTGGACTAAACTGTTGTGGACATGGTCTTTTATCTGTGTTCGGTCTGATTTGTTGTAGGCATGGTGTTTTATCGGGGTTCAATCTGATCTGTTGTGGAAATGGTCTTTTATCAGAGTGTGATTCAGTCTGATCTGTTGTGGAGATGGTTTTTTATTGGGGTTCGGTCTGATCTTTTGTGGAAATGTTTTTTTTTAATCAGAGATCGGACTGATCTGTTGTGGACATGGTCTTTTATCGGGGTTCGGTCTGATCTTTCGTGGACATGGTGTTTTATCGGGGTTCTTTCTGATCTGTTGTGGACGTTTTTTTATCTGGAGTTCGGTCTGATCTGTTGTGGACATGTTTTTTTATCGGGGTTCCTTCTGATCTGTTGTGGACATGGGTATTTATCAGTGTTTGGTCTGATCTGTTTTGGACATGGTGTTTTATCAGCGTTTGGTCTGATTTGTTGTGGTCATGGTTTTTTATTGGGATTCGGTCTGATCTATTTTAGACATGGTCTTTTATCTGGAGTTTGGTCTGATCTGTTGTGGAGATGTTTTTTATCGGGGTTAGTTCTGATCTGTTGTGGACATGGGATTTTATCAGTGTTTGGTCTGATCTGTTGTGGACATGGTCTTTTATCAGGGTTTGGTCTGATTTGTTGTGGACAACGTCTTTTATTGGGATTCGGTCTGATCTGTTTTGGACATGTTTTTTTTTTACCAGCGTCCGGTCTGATCTGTCGTGCACATTGTTTTTCATTGGGGTTTGGTCTGATCTGTTGTGGACATGTTTTTTTTAATCAGATTTCGAACTGACCTGTTTTGGACATGGTCTTTTATCGGGGTTTGATCTGATCCATTGTGGACATGTTTTTTTATCAGCGTTATGTCTGATCATTTGTGTACATGTTTCTTTTTAATCAGAGTTCAGACTGATCTGTTGTGGACATGGTCTTTTATCAGGGTTTGTTCTGATTTTTTGTGGACATGGTCTTTTATTTGGAGTTTGGTCTGATCTGTTGTGGACATGTTTTTTTATCTGGAGTTCGGTCTGGTCTGTTGTGGACTTTTTTTTTTATCATGGTTCGGTCTGATCTGTTGTGGACATGGGTATTTATCAGTGTTTGCTCTGATCTGTTGTGGACATGTTTTTTCATCAGCAATATGTCTGATCTGTTGTGGACATGGTTTTTATTAATCAGAGTTCACATTCTGATTTGTTGTGGACATGTTTTTTTTTATCGTGGTTCGGTCTGATCTGTTGTGGACTTGGGTATTTATCAGTGTTTGGTTTGATCTGTTGTGGACATGGTGTTTTATCAGGGTTCGGTCTGATTTGTTGTGGACATGGTTTTTAATTAGGGTTAGGTCTGATCTGTTGTAGACATGGGTATTTATCAGTGTTCAGTCTGATCTGTTGTGGACATTGTTTTTTATCTGCGTTTGGTCTGATCTGTTGTGGACATGGTCTTTTATCCGCATTCGGTCTGATCTGTTGTGGACAGGTTTTTTATCTGGGTTTTGTTCTGACTTGTTGTGGACATTGTGTTTTATCTGGGTTTGGCCTGCTCTGTTGTGGACATGGTTTTTTATTGGGGTTCAGTCTGATTTGTTGGGGACATGGTGTTTTATCTAGGTTTGGTCTGATCTTTTGTGGACATTGTTTTTCATCAGCGCTTGGTCTGATCTGTTGTGGACATGGTTTTTCATCTGCGATTGGTCTGATCTGTTGTTGACATGGTTCTTCATCAGCGTTCGGTCTGATCTGTTGTGGACATGTTTTTTTAATGAGATTTCGGACTGATCTGTTGTGGACATTGTCTTTTATTGGGGTTCGGTCTGATCTGTTGTGGACATGGTCTCTTGTCGGGGTTCGGTCTGATCTGTTGTGGACATGGTTTTATATCAGCGTTCGGTCTGATCTGTTGTGGACATGTTTTTTTGTCAGCGTTTGGTCTGATCCGTTGTGCACATGTTTTTTTTAAATGAGCGTTATGTCTGATCTGTTGTGGACATGTTTTTTTTATCAGCGTTATGTCTGATCTGTTGTGGACATGGTTTTTTATCGGGGTTCGGTCTGATCTGTTGTGGACATGTTTTTTTTTCTGGAGTTCGGTCTGATCTGTTGTGGACATGTTTTTTTATCTGGAGTTCGGTCTGGTCTGTTGTGGACATAATTTTTTTATCGTGGTTCGGTCTGATTTGTTGTGGACATGGGTATTTATCAGAGTTTGGTCTGATCTGTTGTAGACATGGTCTTTTATCAGGGTTCAGTCTGATTTGTTGTGGACATGGTCCTTTATCAAGGTTCGGTCTGATCTGTTGTGGACATGTTTTTTCATCAGCAATATGTCTGATCTGTTGTGGACATGGTTTTTTTTAATCAGAGTTCAGACTGATCTGTTTTGGACATGGTCTTTTATCGGGGTTCGGTCTGATCTGTCGTGGACATGGTGTTTTATCGGGGTTTGGTCTGATCTGTTGTGGACATGGTGTTTTATTAGGGTTCAGTCTGATCTGTTGTGGACATGTTTTTTTATCTGGAGTTCGGTCTGATCTGTTGTGGACATGTTTTTTCATCAGCGTTATGTCTGATCATTTGTGGACATGGTTTTTTTAATTAGAGTTCAGAATGATCTGTTGTGGACATGGTATTTTATCGGGTTTCGGTCTGATCTGTTGTGGACATGTTTTTTTATCTGGAGTTCAGTCTGATCTGTTGTGGACATGTTGTTTTTATCGTGGTTCGGTCTGATCTGTTGTGGACTTGGTCTTTTCTCGGAGTTCAGTCTGATCTGTTGTGGACATGGTGTTTTATCGAGGTTTGGTCTGATCTGTTGTGGACATGGTGTTTTATCGGGGTTTGGTCTGGTCTGTTGTAGACATGGTTTTTTATCGGAGTTCGGTCTGATCTGTTGTGGACATGGCTTTTTATTGGGGTTCAGTCTGATCATTTGTGGACATGGGTTTTTATCAGTGTTCGGTCTGATCTGTTGTGGACAGGTTTTTTCTCTGAGTTTCGGTCTGACCTGTTGTGGACATGGTCTTTTATCTGTGTTTGGTCTGATCTGTTGTGGACATGGTCTTTTATCAGGGTTCGGTCTGATCTGTTGTGGACATGGTGTTTTATCGGGGTTCAATCTGATCTGTTGTGGATATGGTCTTTTATCAGAGTTTGATTCATTCTGATGTTTTGTGGAAATGTTTTTTTTTTAATCAGAGATCGGACTGATCTGTTGTGGACATGGTCTTTCATCAGGGTTCGGTCTGACCTGTTTCGGACATGGTCTTTTATCAGGGTTCAGTCTGATGTGTTGTGGACATGGGTATTCATCAGTGTTCGGTCTGATCTGTTGGGGAGAATGTTTTTTATAAACGTTCGCTCTGATCTGTTGTGGACATGTTTTTTTATAAGCATTATGTCTGATCTGTTATTGACATGTTTTTTTATCAGCGTTCGTTCTGATCTGTTGTGGAGATGGTTTCTTATCGGAGTTCGGTCTGATGTTTTGTGGAAATGTTTTTTTTTTAATCAGAGATCGGACTGATCTGTTGTGGACATGGTCTTTTATTAGGGTTCGTTCTGATCTGTCGTGGACATGGTGTTTTATCGGGGTTTGGTCCGATCTGTTGTGGACATGGTGTTTTATCAGGGTTCAGTCTGATCTGTTGTGGACATGTTTTTTTATCTGGAGTTCGGTCTGATCTGTTGTGGACATGTTTTTTCATCAGCGTTATGTCTGATCATTTGTGGACATGGTTTTTTTAATTAGAGTTCAGAATGATCTGTTGTGGACATGGTATTTTATCGGGTTTCGGTCTGATCTGTTGTGGACATGTTTTTTTATCTGGAGTTCAGTCTGATCTGTTGTGGACATGTTGTTTTTATCGTGGTTCGGTCTGATCTGTTGTGGACTTGGTCTTTTCTCGGAGTTCAGTCTGATCTGTTGTGGACATGGTGTTTTATCGAGGTTTGGTCTGATCTGTTGTGGACATGGTGTTTTATCGGGGTTTGGTCTGGTCTGTTGTAGACATGGTTTTTTATCGGAGTTCGGTCTGATCTGTTGTGGACATGGCTTTTTATTGGGGTTCAGTCTGATCATTTGTGGACATGGGTTTTTATCAGTGTTCGGTCTGATCTGTTGTGGACAGGTTTTTTCTCTGAGTTTCGGTCTGACCTGTTGTGGACATGGTCTTTTATCTGTGTTTGGTCTGATCTGTTGTGGACATGGTCTTTTATCAGGGTTCGGTCTGATCTGTTGTGGACATGGTGTTTTATCGGGGTTCAATCTGATCTGTTGTGGATATGGTCTTTTATCAGAGTTTGATTCATTCTGATGTTTTGTGGAAATGTTTTTTTTTTAATCAGAGATCGGACTGATCTGTTGTGGACATGGTCTTTCATCAGGGTTCGGTCTGACCTGTTTCGGACATGGTCTTTTATCAGGGTTCAGTCTGATGTGTTGTGGACATGGGTATTCATCAGTGTTCGGTCTGATCTGTTGGGGAGAATGTTTTTTATAAACGTTCGCTCTGATCTGTTGTGGACATGTTTTTTTATAAGCATTATGTCTGATCTGTTATTGACATGTTTTTTTATCAGCGTTCGTTCTGATCTGTTGTGGAGATGGTTTCTTATCGGAGTTCGGTCTGATGTTTTGTGGAAATGTTTTTTTTTTAATCAGAGATCGGACTGATCTGTTGTGGACATGGTCTTTTATTAGGGTTCGTTCTGATTTGTTGTGGACATGTTTTTTTTATCAGCGTTTTGTCTGATCATTTGTGGACATGTTTTTTTTTTATCAGAGTTCGGACTGATCTGTTGTAGACATGGTCATTTATCATGGTTCGGTCTGAGGTTTCGTGGACATGTTGTTTTATCGGGGTTCGGTCTGATCGGTTGTGGACATGTTATTTTATCTGGAGTTCAGTCTGATCTGTTGTGGACATGGGTATTTATCAGTGTTCAGTCTGATCTGTTGTGGACATTGTTTTTTATCTGCGTTTGGTCTGATCTGTTGTGGACATGGTCTTTTATTCGCATTCGGTCTGATCTGTTGTGGACAGGTTTTTTATCTGGGTTTTGTTCTGACCTGTTGTGGACATTGTGTTTTATCTGGGTTTGGCCTGCTCTGTTGTGGACATGGTTTTTTATTGGGGTTCAGTCTGATTTGTTGGGGACATGGTGTTTTATCTAGGTTTGGTCTGATCTTTTGTGGACATTGTTTTTCATCAGCGCTTGGTCTGATCTGTTGTGGAGATGGTTTTTCATCTGCGATTGGTCTGATCTGTTGTTGACATGGTTCTTCATCAGCGTTCGGTCTGATCTGTTGTGGACATGTTTTTTAAATGAGATTTCGGACTGATCTGTTGTGGACATTGTCTTTTATTGGAGTTTTTTTGGAGTGGAGATCTGGCAACCCGTTTGGCTGTTTCTGTACCCGTTTGGAAGCTGTTTTGATCGCTCGGGTTTTCCTGTTTAATCGTTTCCATTGTTATTTCTATATTTATATCTGTTTTTATAACCTACTAACCATCCATAGATCTATCTTTTAGATTGTCTCCGCAGGAATATTCATTACAGAGGCACTAAAACTGCCACCGGACCCTGGAGTAACGTTCTTGGTGTAAGTTACTAAAATTCACTAAAAGCGGTAAGTACCTGCAATTCCATGGCTACTACTGGCTGTTTTGCCTGTTCAGAGCGTGGCATGTTTAGTTTAACGCCCTTTTCCACCTCTAGCGATAAATATAGTGGTTGTATTTGTAGTAAGTGTCAGCTAGTTAGCTCTCTGGTGGATAAAGTGGACCAGCTAGAAGTGCGCATCCGGAGCTTATTATTGTTGAGGGATAAACAGCGAGATTCAGTGTTAGCAACTCCGGGTGCCTTAGGGAGAGTTAGCACCCCCACGACTCCGGCGTTAGAGCCCTCACAGCGGGGTGAATGGGTGACGTCTCGGCGTCATAGCCGGAAAGCTAAGGCTGATGCTAACGCTGAGGCCAAAGCTAGCCCACCGGGACACCACGCTCCTCCGATTCGCGTGTCAAACAGGTTTGCCCCGCTCAGTGAAGCACCCGCTGAGGAGCCTGTTAAGAGTGCTCTGGTTATAGGAGACTCTATTGTTCGGCACGTGAAATTAGCTACTCCTTTAGGGGCGCCGGCAGTAACAGTTAGCTGTTTATCGGGAGCCAGAGCGCCGGATATTAGTGGCAACCTTAGACTGTTAGCTAATAGGAGATATTCGAGGGTAGTCATTCATGTAGGGGCCAATGATATTCGTCTGCGGCAGTCTGAGGTAACTAAGGGTAATATTACAGAGGTGATTAAACTGGCCCAGACAATGTCCGATGCCGTAATCTGCTCTGGTCCCATACCAATGCGGCGTGGCGACGAAGCTTACAGCAGACTTTCGGCGTTAAACTGCTGGATGTCCAAGTGGTGTTCCGAAAATCAAGTGGGCTTTATAGACAATTGGTTACGTTTTGAGGGCAAGCCTGGTCTTATAGGTAGGGATGGTATCCACCCCACGCGGGAGGGTGCTGCCTTACTTTCTTGCAGTATAGCACATAGTCTTTTAGTTAGTCGGCAGAGTAGTGTAGATAGCTGCTGACAATCCAGAGCCGGGACCAGGCCGCAGACAGACAGGCTAAACCGACCGTCTGCGAACTGTCTTGAGGCGTCACCCAGGTTCAACTGTATTGAGACTGTGTCTTTCCCCCGAACTAAATGTAAAAGTAGAAAAACAAAATCAGCCTGTTTCAGCAACCTAATCAATATTAAATCATACACAACACCTAGCAGCAACACCTCAGAACTAAAATTTGGGTTACTCAACATAAGATCGCTAAACTCAAAAGCACTCATCGTAAATGATATTATAAGTGATCATAAATACAATGTTTTCTGTCTCACGGAAACGTGGGTTAAACCAAATGAATATTTAGCACTAAATGAAGCCACCCCCCTAGGCTATAATTATGCACATAGCCCAAGAATATCAGGCAAAGGAGGTGGAGTATGTGTAATTTACCAAAATACCCTAGAAATTAGTCTTAAACAATGTGACACCTTTTCTTCTTTTGAGGTTCTCTCCACTATTATTACAAATCCGGTCACAAAAAAGGACGCATTTTTATTATGCAACATTTACAGACCACCAGGGCCTTACTTAGAATTTCTGAAAGAATTCAGCGATTTTGCTACAAACCTAGCGGTGTGCAATCATAAAGTTATAATTGTAGGAGATTTCAATATCCATTTCGAGAAGGAAAGTGACCCACTAAAAAAGGCATTTACCTCAATCTTAGACTCTATTGGTATTACTCAAAATGTAACAGGGCCTACACACTACTGCAGCCACACTTTAGACTTAGTTCTGACACTAGGTCTTAACATTGACAAAATTAATATCTTACCGCAATCTCCGATCATTACTTAATTTCATATGAGCTACGTTTTATCCATAATCTATGTAAGAACCCTCGCTATTCTACAAGGCGTATAATAAAACCATCTACCGCCCTACAATTTATAGAAAACCTACCAGAACTATCGACCCCAGTTCCAACTCCATCAGACCCAATGGACCTAGATGTACTAACTGACTACCTAGAAAATACCTGTCGATCTACTTTAGAAAAGGTAGCACCACTTAAACATAAAAGTATAAGACAGAAAAAGCTCGCACCATGGTATAACGATAAGACCCGTACTTTAAAACAAACATTACGAAAACTAGAGCGGAAATGGCGATCAACCAAGCTTGAAGTGTTTCATTCTGCCTGGAAGGACAGCCTTATAGAGTATAGAAATGCCCTCACTAAAGCTCGCTCAGCATATCTGGCCTCGCTGATCTCCAATAATAAAAATAATCCGAGAGCACTGTTTAGTGTGTTTTCTAGAATTACAAAAAATCAAGCAGGTTCTGAACAACTAATTCCAGCAACTCTCACCAGTAAAGATTTTATGGACTTTTTTAATAATAAAATTGAGAATATTAGACAACAAACTCTAGCCACAGGATCAAATCCATCCTGGCTGCCACCTGATGTGAATGAAATAAAACATAATATAACTGTAAAAGAAAGACTTGAAACCTTTTACCCACTCCCACAATTAGAACTAGAGAAGATTATCACCTCCGCAAACTGTACAACTTGCACACTTGACGCAATTCCCACAAAGTTGCTCAAAGAAGTACTACCAGCTATTACTGATCCTCTTTTAACTATAGTAAACTCATCGCTTAGTCTGGGCCATGTACCCAAAGCTTTTAAACTAGCAGTTATTAAACCTATGATCAAGAAACCAAATCTTGATGCTAGTACACTGTCTAATTACAGGCCTATTTCTAATTTGCCATTTCTGTCTAAGATCTTAGAAAGAGCTGTGGCCCAACAACTTAGTTCATATCTACATAAGAATCATATATATGAAAAATTCCAATCTGGATTCAGGCAACATCATAGTACAGAGACAGCTCTAGTCAAGATAACAAATGATCTTCTTCTTGCCTCTGATCAAGGCCACGTATCCCTGTTGGTGCTTCTTGACCTAAGCGCAGCCTTCGATACAATAGACCACAATATTCTCATAGAAAGGTTAGAAAACATGGTTGGAATCACAGGGACAGCCCTATTATGGTTCAAATCTTACTTAACGGAACGTTATCAATTCGTAAAAGTAAACAATCTAAATTCAAATTATTCTAAAGTAAGATTTGGAATTCCACAAGGCTCTATTTTAGGACCATTATTATTTACATTATACATGTTACCGCTAGGCACAGTTATAAGAAACCATGACATTAACTTTCACTGTTACGCAGACGACACACAATTGTATATTTCAGCCAAGCCCGATGACAAACACAGATTAAAGAAAATAGAGGACTGTGTAAAAGACGTGAAAGGCTGGATGTTGCGTAACTTCCTCCTTCTAAACAGCAACAAAACAGAGGTCCTGCTTTTGGGTCCAAAAGTGACAAGAAATAAATTATCAGATTTAATTTTAGATCTAGCTAACTTTCCAGTTAAACCTGGTTCAGCAGCAAAAAATCTTGGTGTCATAATTGACCCGGATTTATCATTTGATCAACACATAGGTAGTATCACTAGGACAGCTTTTTTACATCTTCGCAATATTGCTAAGATTAGAAATGCCTTATCCCTCCAGGACGCAGAAACATTAGTACATGCCTTTATTACTTCAAGGCTTGACTACTGTAACGCACTACTGTCAGGATGCACCAGCAGCAATTTAAGAAAACTTCAACTAGTTCAAAATGCTGCAGCTAGGGTCCTCACTAAAACTAGAAAATTTGAACATATCAGCCCAGTTTTATCATCACTTCATTGGCTGCCTGTTAAATTCCGCATTGACTACAAAATTTTGTTATTAACATATAAAGCTCTACATGGGCTTGCTCCTGAATATCTTCAAGATACAATTTCCTATTATGAGCCTCCACGTTCACTCAGATCACAGAATACTGGATTTTTAAATGTTCCCAGAATTCAGAAGGCCTCAGCTGGGGGAAGAGCCTTTTCTTATAAAGCCCCCCAACTCTGGAATGATCTTCCAAAAAATGTTCGGGACTCAGACACAGTCGCAATCTTCAAATGTAGGCTAAAAACTCATTTGTTTAGTTTATCATTTGGTAGCTAATGCTCCCCCATAGATAAAGGCGGCAGATCCGGGGGGTCCATGGACACAGGGAATTATAGTATACTGAGACGCTGGTGCTGTCGTCCCGCCGCTTCTCGCGATCACTCAGGTTTGTTGACGGTGGAGCGGAGGGATGCCAGTGTTTCAGGATGCTCCCGTGTCTGTGTGTCCTTCTGGTTCTCTCCTTTTAGTTAATGCTGTCATAGTCAGATCTGCCGGAGTCATTAGCCACACTCTGGAAATTTTCATATTTTCTACTTTACAAACACAAAACAGTTCAAAACTAATTCCATCCCTTTACATCTTTCCGAGTAAACGACTGCCCACCTGTCTGTCTGGACACTGATGGATGACTGTCGAGATCCTCCTCCACGCTTCAGACCAGCTGCCCACGCTCCAGCAACCACTAAGTGCCTTGAAGCTGTCCCTACACTGAAGTTCTCATGGACTACTAACTATCATCACCAGTAGATTGACCAGAGGAGGATGGGTCACCCCTTGTGAGCCTTGGTTCCTCCCAAGCTGATCTGTTTTGGACATGGTTTTTTATCAGCGTTTGGTCTGATCTGTTGTGCACATTGTGTTTTATCAGGGTTCAGTCTGATCTGTTGTGGACATGGTTTTTTATCAGCGTTCGGTCTGATCTGTTGTGGACATGGTTTTTTGTCAGCGTTTGGTCTGATCCGTTGTGCACATGTTTTTTTTAAATGAGCGTTATGTCTGATCTGTTGTGGACATGTTTTTTTATCAGCGTTATGTCTGATCTGTTGTGGACATGTTTTTTTTATCAGCGTTATGTCTGATCTGTTGTGGACATGGTTTTTTATCGGGGTTCGGTCTGATCTGTTGTGGACATGTTTTTTTTTTCTGGAGTTCGGTCTGATCTGTTGTGGACATGTTTTTTTATCTGGAGTTCGGTCTGGTCTGTTGTGGACATTATTTTTTTATCGTGGTTCGGTCTGATTTGTTGTGGACATGGGTATTTATCAGTGTTTGCTCTAAACTGTTGTGGACATGGTTTTTTATCAGAGTTTGGTCTGATCTGTTGTGGACATGGTCTTTTATCAGGGTTCAGTCTGATTTGTTGTGGACATGGTCCTTTATCAAGGTTCGGTCTGGTCTGTTGTGGACATGTTTTTTCATCAGCAATATGTCTGATCTGTTGTGGACATGGTTTTTTTTAATCAGAGTTCAGACTGATCTGTTTTGGACATGGTCTTTTATCGGGGTTCGGTCTGATCTGTCGTGGACATGGTGTTTTATCGGGGTTTGGTCCGATCTGTTGTGGACATGGTGTTTTATCAGGGTTCAGTCTGATCTGTTGTGGACATGTTTTTTTATCTGGAGTTCGGTCTGATCTGTTGTGGACATGTTTTTTCATCAGCGTTATGTCTGATCATTTGTGGACATGGTTTTTTTAATTAGAGTTCAGAATGATCTGTTGTGGACATGGTATTTTATCGGGTTTCGGTCTGATCTGTTGTGGACATGTTTTTTTATCTGGAGTTCAGTCTGATCTGTTGTGGACATGTTGTTTTTATCGTGGTTCGGTCTGATCTGTTGTGGACTTGGGTATTTATCAGTGTTTGGTCTGATCTGTTTTGGACATGGTTTTTTATCAGCGTTTGGTCTGATCTGTTGTGCACATTGTGTTTTATCAGGGTTCAGTCTGATCTGTTGTGGACATGGTTTTTTATCAGCGTTCGGTCTGATCTGTTGTGGACATGGTTTTTTGTCAGCGTTTGGTCTGATCCGTTGTGCACATGTTTTTTTTAAATGAGCGTTATGTCTGATCTGTTGTGGACATGTTTTTTTATCAGCGTTATGTCTGATCTGTTGTGGACATGTTTTTTTTATCAGCGTTATGTCTGATCTGTTGTGGACATGGTTTTTTATCGGGGTTCGGTCTGATCTGTTGTGGACATGTTTTTTTTTTCTGGAGTTCGGTCTGATCTGTTGTGGACATGTTTTTTTATCTGGAGTTCGGTCTGGTCTGTTGTGGACATTATTTTTTTATCGTGGTTCGGTCTGATCTGTCGTGGACATGGTGTTTTATCGGGGTTTGGTCCGATCTGTTGTGGACATGGTGTTTTATCAGGGTTCAGTCTGATCTGTTGTGGACATGTTTTTTTATCTGGAGTTCGGTCTGATCTGTTGTGGACATGTTTTTTCATCAGCGTTATGTCTGATCATTTGTGGACATGGTTTTTTTAATTAGAGTTCAGAATGATCTGTTGTGGACATGGTATTTTATCGGGTTTCGGTCTGATCTGTTGTGGACATGTTTTTTTATCTGGAGTTCAGTCTGATCTGTTGTGGACATGTTGTTTTTATCGTGGTTCGGTCTGATCTGTTGTGGACTTGGGTATTTATCAGTGTTTGGTCTGATCTGTTTTGGACATGGTTTTTTATCAGCGTTTGGTCTGATCTGTTGTGCACATTGTGTTTTAACAGGGTTCAGTCTGATCTGTTGTGGACATGGTTTTTTATCAGCGTTCGGTCTGATCTGTTGTGGACATGGTTTTTTGTCAGCGTTTGGTCTGATCCGTTGTGCACATGTTTTTTTTAAATGAGCGTTATGTCTGATCTGTTGTGGACATGTTTTTTTATCAGCGTTATGTCTGATCTGTTGTGGACATGTTTTTTTTTATCAGCGTTATGTCTGATCTGTTGTGGACATGGTTTTTTTAATCAGAGTTCGGATTGATCTATTGTGGACATGGTCTTTTATCGGGGGTTTGGTCTGATATGTTGTTGACATGGTGTTTTATCAGGTTTCGGTCTGATCTGTTGTGGATATGGTCTTTTGTCGGCGTTCGGTCTGATATGATGTGGACATGCTTATTTATCTGGGTTTTGGTCTGATCTGTTGTGGACATGGTTTTTTATCAGCGTTCGGTCTGATCTGTTGTGGACATTATTTTTTTTATCGTGGTTCGGTCTGATTTGTTGTGGACATGGGTATTTATCAGTGTTTGCTCTGATCTGTTGTGGACATGGTTTTTTATCAGAGTTTGGTCTGATCTGTTGTGGACATGGTCTTTTATCAGGGTTCAGTCTGATTTGTTGTGGACATGGTCCTTTATCAAGGTTCGGTCTGGTCTGTTGTGGACATGTTTTTTCATCAGCAATATGTCTGATCTGTTGTGGACATGGTTTTTTTTAATCAGAGTTCAGACTGATCTGTTTTGGACATGGTCTTTTATCGGGGTTCGGTCTGATCTGTCGTGGACATGGTGTTTTATCGGGGTTTGGTCCGATCTGTTGTGGACATGGTGTTTTATCAGGGTTCAGTCTGATCTGTTGTGGACATGTTTTTTTATCTGGAGTTCGGTCTGATCTGTTGTGGACATGTTTTTTCATCAGCGTTATGTCTGATCATTTGTGGACATGGTTTTTTTAATTAGAGTTCAGAATGATCTGTTGTGGACATGGTATTTTATCGGGTTTCGGTCTGATCTGTTGTGGACATGTTTTTTTATCTGGAGTTCAGTCTGATCTGTTGTGGACATGTTGTTTTTATCGTGGTTCGGTCTGATCTGTTGTGGACTTGGGTATTTATCAGTGTTTGGTCTGATCTGTTTTGGACATGGTTTTTTATCAGCGTTTGGTCTGATCTGTTGTGCACATTGTGTTTTAACAGGGTTCAGTCTGATCTGTTGTGGACATGGTTTTTTATCAGCGTTCGGTCTGATCTGTTGTGGACATGGTTTTTTGTCAGCGTTTGGTCTGATCCGTTGTGCACATGTTTTTTTTAAATGAGCGTTATGTCTGATCTGTTGTGGACATGTTTTTTTATCAGCGTTATGTCTGATCTGTTGTGGACATGTTTTTTTTTATCAGCGTTATGTCTGATCTGTTGTGGACATGGTTTTTTTAATCAGAGTTCGGATTGATCTATTGTGGACATGGTCTTTTATCGGGGGTTTGGTCTGATATGTTGTTGACATGGTGTTTTATCAGGTTTCGGTCTGATCTGTTGTGGATATGGTCTTTTGTCGGCGTTCGGTCTGATATGATGTGGACATGCTTATTTATCTGGGTTTTGGTCTGATCTGTTGTGGACATGGTTTTTTATCAGCGTTCGGTCTGATCTGTTGTGGACATTATTTTTTTTATCGTGGTTCGGTCTGATTTGTTGTGGACATGGGTATTTATCAGTGTTTGCTCTGATCTGTTGTGGACATGGTTTTTTATCAGAGTTTGGTCTGATCTGTTGTGGACATGGTCTTTTATCAGGGTTCAGTCTGATTTGTTGTGGACATGGTCCTTTATCAAGGTTCGGTCTGGTCTGTTGTGGACATGTTTTTTCATCAGCAATATGTCTGATCTGTTGTGGACATGGTTTTTTTTAATCAGAGTTCAGACTGATCTGTTTTGGACATGGTCTTTTATCGGGGTTCGGTCTGATCTGTCGTGGACATGGTGTTTTATCGGGGTTTGGTCCGATCTGTTGTGGACATGGTGTTTTATCAGGGTTCAGTCTGATCTGTTGTGGACATGTTTTTTTATCTGGAGTTCGGTCTGATCTGTTGTGGACATGTTTTTTCATCAGCGTTATGTCTGATCATTTGTGGACATGGTTTTTTTAATTAGAGTTCAGAATGATCTGTTGTGGACATGGTATTTTATCGGGTTTCGGTCTGATCTGTTGTGGACATGTTTTTTTATCTGGAGTTCAGTCTGATCTGTTGTGGACATGTTGTTTTTATCGTGGTTCGGTCTGATCTGTTGTGGACTTGGGTATTTATCAGTGTTTGGTCTGATCTGTTTTGGACATGGTTTTTTATCAGCGTTTGGTCTGATCTGTTGTGCACATTGTGTTTTAACAGGGTTCAGTCTGATCTGTTGTGGACATGGTTTTTTATCAGCGTTCGGTCTGATCTGTTGTGGACATGGTTTTTTGTCAGCGTTTGGTCTGATCCGTTGTGCACATGTTTTTTTTAAATGAGCGTTATGTCTGATCTGTTGTGGACATGTTTTTTTATCAGCGTTATGTCTGATCTGTTGTGGACATGTTTTTTTTTATCAGCGTTATGTCTGATCTGTTGTGGACATGGTTTTTTTAATCAGAGTTCGGATTGATCTATTGTGGACATGGTCTTTTATCGGGGGTTTGGTCTGATATGTTGTTGACATGGTGTTTTATCAGGTTTCGGTCTGATCTGTTGTGGATATGGTCTTTTGTCGGCGTTCGGTCTGATATGATGTGGACATGCTTATTTATCTGGGTTTTGGTCTGATCTGTTGTGGACATGGTTTTTTATCAGCGTTCGGTCTGATCTGTTGTGGACATTATTTTTTTTATCGTGGTTCGGTCTGATTTGTTGTGGACATGGGTATTTATCAGTGTTTGCTCTGATCTGTTGTGGACATGGTTTTTTATCAGAGTTTGGTCTGATCTGTTGTGGACATGGTCTTTTATCAGGGTTCAGTCTGATTTGTTGTGGACATGGTCCTTTATCAAGGTTCGGTCTGGTCTGTTGTGGACATGTTTTTTCATCAGCAATATGTCTGATCTGTTGTGGACATGGTTTTTTTTAATCAGAGTTCAGACTGATCTGTTTTGGACATGGTCTTTTATCGGGGTTCGGTCTGATCTGTCGTGGACATGGTGTTTTATCGGGGTTTGGTCCGATCTGTTGTGGACATGGTGTTTTATCAGGGTTCAGTCTGATCTGTTGTGGACATGTTTTTTTATCTGGAGTTCGGTCTGATCTGTTGTGGACATGTTTTTTCATCAGCGTTATGTCTGATCATTTGTGGACATGGTTTTTTTAATTAGAGTTCAGAATGATCTGTTGTGGACATGGTATTTTATCGGGTTTCGGTCTGATCTGTTGTGGACATGTTTTTTTATCTGGAGTTCAGTCTGATCTGTTGTGGACATGTTGTTTTTATCGTGGTTCGGTCTGATCTGTTGTGGACTTGGGTATTTATCAGTGTTTGGTCTGATCTGTTTTGGACATGTTTTTTTATCAGCGTTTGGTCTGATCTGTTGTGCACATTGTGTTTTATCAGGGTTCAGTCTGATCTGTTGTGGACATGGTTTTTTGTCAGCGTTTGGTCTGATCCGTTGTGCACATGTTTTTTTTAAATGAGCGTTATGTCTGATCTGTTGTGGACATGTTTTTTTATCAGCGTTATGTCTGATCTGTTGTGGACATGTTTTTTTTTATCAGCGTTATGTCTGATCTGTTGTGGACATGGTTTTTTTAATCAGAGTTCGGATTGATCTATTGTGGACATGGTCTTTTATCGGGGGTTTGGTCTGATATGTTGTTGACATGGTGTTTTATCAGGTTTCGGTCTGATCTGTTGTGGATATGGTCTTTTGTCGGCGTTCGGTCTGATATGTTGTGGACATGCTTATTTATCTGGGTTTTGGTCTGATCTGTTGTGGACATGGTTTTTTATCAGCGTTCGGTCTGATCTGTTGTGGACATTTTTTTTTTATCTGGGTTTTGGTCTGATCTGTTGTGGACATGGTCTTTTGTTGGCATTCTGTCTGATCTGTCGTGGACATGGTCTTTTATCGTGGTTTGTTCTGATGCGTTTTGGATATGTTGTTTTATCTAGGTTTGGTCTGATCTGTTGTGGACATTGTTTTTTGTCGTGGTTTGGTCTGATGTTTTGTGGACATGGTCTTTTTTCAGGGTTCGGTTTGATTTGTTCGGTCTCAGCACAGCCATCTGAAGCTTGGCGCAACCAAGCGTTTAAGCGTTTCTGTCCGGATCTGGTCGCGTCCATGCGCTGTGCTTAATGTGGAGCTTTGTGATGGTGGCATCCCTCTGGGTTTGTTGGTTCTTCACTGTTTCTTCTGATACCTTTAGCTCCGTGGTCACTTTGCTCTGTGTTTGGTTGAGACCTTTACTTTCTGGATTTTCATAAAGAGATTCCGGATCTACGGATTTTGCCATTTTGGACCGCTATGTTCTCTTTGTGTTTTTTATTTAACAATATCCACATTTTCCAGAATGTATTTTATTTAACTCAGAGGACATATCTTTGCTTTTTTTACACCCACCTAAGGAGTTACATGGCCTTCCAGCCACACCCACCTCTCCTCACACTGCCATCCAGCCACACCCTCTTCTCCTTAGATGGCCTTCCAGCTACACCCACATCTCTTTACAATGCCATCCAGCCACACCCACCTCTCCTTACACTGCCATCCAGCCACACCCACCTCTCGTTACATGGATGGAAGACCATTTAACTCGTACTCTTGTGGTTTTGCGGGTGTGTGCTGAAAATAAACCTGTGGACCTGAGTCAGACGAGTCTGTTTCTCTCAGAATGAAAATTCTTCTCTTCCTCAGAAGCATCCAGCCATTGAATCCTGCTCCCTCTGAGTCACGGTTCTGCTTTGAATTAGTGTTTTGAGTGAGAATGATTCAGAAGTCGGTGATAAACGAGAGCAGCAGATACAGGACTGACTCAACCAAGTCACATGAAGAAAGAGAAACTCTCAAAGCTCTGAAAGTCCCTCAGCATGTGATGTAATGCATGAGCACCCACAGCAAAGGAAAATAACAAGACCTCCCTAATGTCTCTGCAGATCTGCCTTAATATTTCTATAGTGTTTTCTTAATATTTCTGCAGTTCCACATTAAAATCTCTGTAATGTCTCCCTAATATGTCTGTAGTGTCGCCTTAATATCTTTGTAATGCCTCCTTAATATCTCTGCAGTTCTACCTTAATATCTCAGTAGTGTCTATTTAATATCTTTGTAGTGTCTCTTTAATATCTCTGCAGTTCCACCTTAATATCTAAGTATTGTGTTCTTAATATCTTTGTAGTGTCTCCTTAATATTTCTGCTGTTCCACCTTAATATCTGTGCAGTGTCTCCTTAATATCTCTGCAGTTACACCTTAATATCTATATAGTGTCTCCTTAATATCTTTGTAGTGTCTCCTTTATATCTCTGCAGTTCCACATGAATATCTCTGTAGTGTCTCCTTAATATATCTGTAGTGTCTCCTTAATAACTTTGTAGTGTCTCCTTAATATCTCTGCAGTTCCACATTAATATCTTTGTAGTGTCTCCTTCATATCTCTGCAGTTCCACTTGAATATCTCTGTAGTGTCTCCTTAATATCTCTGTTGTGTCTCCTTAATATCTTTGTAGTGTCTCCTTAATATCTTTGTAGGGTCTCCTTAATATCTCTACAGTTCCACCTTGATATCTCTGTAGTGTCTCCTTAATATATTTGTAGTGTCTCCTTAATATCTCTGCAGATCCAAATTAATATCTCTGTAGTGTCTCTTTAATATCTCAGTAGTGTCTCCTTAATATTTTTGTAGTGTGTCCTTAATATCACTGTAATGTCTCCTTAATATCACTGCAGTTATACCTTAATATCTCTATAGTGTCTCCTTAATATCTTTGTAGTTTCTCCTTAAGATCTCTGCAGTTCCACATTAATATCTCTGTAGTGTCTCCTTAATATCTCTGTAATGTCTCCTTAATATCACTGCAGTTGCACCTTAATATCTCTATATTGTCTTCTTAATATCTCTGCAGTTCCACATTAATATTTCTGTATGTCTCCTTAATATCTCTGCAATGTATCCTTAATATCACTGAGGTTCCACCGTAATATCTCTATAGTTCCACATTAATATCTCTAGAGTGGCCCTAATATCTCTGTATGTCTCCTTAATATCTCTGTAATGTCTCCTTAATATCACTGCAGTTCCACATTAATATCTCTATAGTGTCTCCTTTATATCTCTGCAGTTCCACATTAATATCTCTGTAGTGTCTCCTTAATATCTCAGTATTGTCTCCTTAATATTTTTGTAGTGTGTCCTTAATATCTCTGTACTGTCTCCTTAATATCACTGCAGTTATACCTTAATATCTCTGTAGTGTGTCTTTAATATCTTTGTAGTGTCTCCTTAATATTTCTACAGTTCCACATTAATATCTCTGTAGTGTCTCCTTAATATCTTTGGAGTGTCTCCTTAATATCTCTGCAGTTCCACATTAATATCTCTATAGTGTCTCCTTAATATCACGGCTGTTACACCTTAATATCTCTATAGTGTCCCCTTAATATATTTGTAGTGTCTGTATAATATCTATGAAGTTACACATTAATATCTCTTTAGTGTCTCCTTAATATCTCTGTAATGTCTCATTAATATCGATGCAGTTCCACATTAATATCTTTGTAGTATCCCTTAATATCTCAGTAGTGTCTCCTTAATTTCTCAGTAATGTCTCCTTAATATTTTTGTAGTGTGTCCTTAATATCTCTGTAATGTCTCATTAAAATCTCTGTAATGTCTCCTTAATATCTCTGTAGTGTTTCCTTAATATCTTTGTAGTTTCTCCTTAATATCTCTGCAGTTACACCTTAATATCTCTACAGTGTCTCCTTAATATCTCTGTAATGTATCCTTAATATCGCTGCAGTTCCACATCAATATCTCTGTAGTGTCTCCTTAATATCTCAGTAATGTCTCTTTAATATCTCTGCAGTTCTACGTTAATATCTCTGTAGTGTCACCTTAATTATTCTGCAGTTCAACATTAATATCTCTTTTCTCCTTAATGTCTCTGTAGTTTCTCTCTAACTTCTCTGTAGTTCCTGAATAATATTTCTGTAGCTCCACTTTAATATCTTTCTATTTTCTCCTTATTATCTCTGGTTTCTCCTGAATAACTCTGTAGTGTCTCCTTAATAAATCTCTAGTTTCTCCTGGTTGACATTAAGGAGGTGTGGAGAATTTGACCTGTGTCTGAGCGGAGGTCTCAGTGCAGTCTCACTCTAGGCTCAGTGCAAAGATAATAATACTCCTGTTGATTTGCAGCTGAACTAATGACAGAACTCCACCGTTTCTCATCAGCACTCACAGCCTGCTCCACTTCGACACTGGACAAAACCTCATCATTTTGAATTTCAGAATTTCTCCTGAGGGTTTAGAAGAATAACTGCTGAGTTTTCGGAGACATTAATGAAACTCTTTTGAGCGTTTGAGGATGTTCTTGTGGTTTGAGAGCTTCAGAGCTAAGAGCTAAGAGCTCTGAACTGGAGCCCACCATCACCACGGATGAGTCAAAAAACACATGACTGTTTCTGTGTCACCTTCCATCACACACACACACACACACACACATACACACACACACACACACATAAGCTCCAGATAGTCCAGGTGTGGGGTGAGAAAAGGAAAAGAAAGAGAGAGAATGGGTTTCAGTTTCTCTGATGTTCTCTGGACCATGGTCAGACTTTACGCTGGACCACATCACGTCTCGTTGCGAGATTTCCAGGCCATCTATAACTTCTCCGTTAAAGATAGAATACTGAGAACTTCTTCTTCTTTCAAAAAAAACCCCAGAAATTTTTGTTTGTCTTTTATTTTTTTAAATAATACAATAAAATTGTTGTGCGTTTTAAAAAATAATTCTAAACAAAACTAAACTTTTCTAAAGAAATGAAAAAAAAGGTGTATAATAAACGGATCACTTTTCCCCCGAAGAATAACATAGAAATTTTGTTTTTCAAAAATTAATACTCCCATTTTCCTATTTTTATAGAAAAATGCTGTAATCATTCTCTTTTCAAGAAATAATACTGTAAATGATGTTTCTTTCAGGAATTAAAACTAAAACTTTGCTTTCTTTCTAATAGAAAAAAAATGAGAAGAAATAACAGAGATTAATAGCTTTGTTTATTAAATTAATCTTAAAATATTGTATGGTTGAATGAATAACGGTGAATATTAGAAACTGAAAATAGACAATTTGCTCTTTAAAAGAAGTTACTAAAATTTAGAATTTTCTCAAGAAATAATGCTGAGGTTTTCTAAAATGTTCTTTTTAAGAGAAATAACATTAGAACAAAGATTTTTCTAATAGATCGTTGTAACGTTATTGTTAATTTTCTTTAAATAGCACAGCTTTTCCTGATTTTTAAAACATATTAATGAAAATATTATAAGAATTAATGCTTTTTATTTATTTATTTTTTTTAAAAATACTAGTGAATGTTCTGCATTTTTTAAGAAATAATACGAAAATGTAGATTAAATAATTTTAGAAATCTGAATTAATTTCTAAATTCATCTTTTGAAAAGTGTTAGTAAATAAATGAGATTTTATCTCTTTTTTTACAGAAATTATATCAGTTCCTTTTCTCTGAGTTGATGCTGAAACGGTGCGTTTGTGAAGAAGGGGCCGGGGCTGAGTGTCTGCGCAGTGGTGTAACAGATGAATCACAGAAAAGTCGGAATGCTTTGATCTGCTGAGGTTTTTTAAGAAGGTGGGGTGGGTTTTTAAAGTCTTCGCTGCTTCGTGTTAAATCCCCCACGTAAACAATCCGCCGAAACCTTAAAGAAAAACTCCGAGGACTTTTCCACCTTCAGTGGAGCCACAGCACAACAGGAACATTCTCACCTTCACCGTCACACTCTCACAGCCCAGAGACCTCACCCCCACTCTCCCCTCGTACCTCACACAGCACCGGTTCACACTCAGGAAACTCAGGGGGACCCCCCTCCTCCAAACGCACACTCAAACACACACTTACACACACACACACACACACACACACACACACTCAAACACACACACAAACACACACTCATACACACAGAGCTGTTTCCTGATGAACCCACGCCAACATTTTGTCATGATGTCACACTTCATTTGCATAATTTCCACTCTGCTTTGATCTCGTGTTCCAGTAATTCAGTTATATGCAAAAGTTTGGGTCAAATGAGGAGGTTTTGTTTACAGCACAATTTTAACAATCTGGAAAAATCTGAGCCTTAGACAGCAGTAAGAGTTCATTGATATTCACATGATTTATTTTCTTTAATTTCACAAATATAAAAGTCCACAAAATAAATGTAAAAAAAATCCTCTCCCCCTGTGTAAACAGCCCTGTTCAGAACGCCCACTTTCAGCACCTGTTCCTTTAAATGACAATGAGCCGCTCGCTGTTCACCCCGACCCCGAGCGCACAGCAGTGAGGAGCGAGGAGCAGAAGCTTTGGTTTTTAGCCGTTTTCACTCTGTTCTCTTTCTTCTCCGTTTTTACTCAGTGATCTTATTTCTCAGCGCTCGTTGTGTCTGTTTTGCTGTTCACTGCAGGAACACTCTCTGCTCGACTAGGGAGGATTTACACTAGATGTGGTGGATCATTGCTGTGATGGCATTCAGTCACATAATGAATGAGTCACAAGCAGAACTCCACCTCCAAAATGTGTACATAGTAACGAACACAGTGTAAGTGAAAGTAAGCAGAGATGCTGTCCTCTACCTCTATCTCTCTTTCCCTCCCTCAATCTCTCCCTCCCTCTGTTTCTCCCTTTCTTCTGAATGAATGGTTAAAGTGAGGTTTATGAGAACAGAAGGAAGACTGAGTGAAATCAAACCCACAGAGCTGTGAGTAATAGTGCACCCCTAACATCGCTGGAGAACCCTCCCTCCTCTTACAAGAAAAGATCAAAGACACCTGCTGCGCGCGAGTGTGTGTTTGTGTGTGTGTGTGTGTGTGTGTGAACTTTTGTTTGACATTCTCACTTGTTTTTTCCAACTGTATTGTCATGGTGACCTTGATTATGTTCTAGTTTTAGGAGAACTGACTTAGTTTTATACACACACACACACACACAAACACACACACACACACACACACACACATACTTAACAATGAGGGTTCTACAAGGGTTCTTTATTAAAAGAAATGGTTCTATACAGAACCCTGAACACTTGAAGAACCTTTTGCCTGATTAAAGTGTTCTTCAGGTTGATAGAGGCTGTGCTGTAGATGGTTCTATACGGCAACATTCAGAGAAGGGTTCTATACTGCACCTTTCAGAGAAGGGTTCTATATGGCACCTTTTAGAGAAGGGTTCTATACAGCACATTTTAGAGAAGTGTTCTATACAGCACCTTTTAAGAGAAAGGTTCTATACTGCACCTTTTAGAGAAGGGTTCTATACTGCACCTTTCAAAGAAGGATTCTATACGGCATCTTTTAGAGAAGGGTTCTATACGGCACCTTTTGGAGAAGCATTCTATACGGCACCTTTTAGAGAAGGGGTTCTATACGGCACATGTTGGAGAAGGGTTCTATACGGCACGTTTTAGAGAAAGGTTCTATACGGCACCTTTTAGAGAAGGGTTTTATACGGCACCTTTTAGAAAATGGTTCTATACGGCACCTTTTGGAGAAGCATTCTATACTGCATCTTTTAGAGAAGGGTTCTATACTGCATCTTTCAGAGAAGGGTTCTGTACGACACCTTTTAAGAGAAGGGTTCTATACAGCTCCTTTTAGAGAAGGGTTCTATACGGCACCTTTTGGAGAAGCATTCTATACGGCACCTTTTAGAGAAGGGGTTCTATACGGCACATGTTGGAGAAGGGTTCTATACGGCACGTTTTAGAGAAAGGTTCTATACGGCACCTTTTAGAGAAGGGTTTTATAAGGCACCTTTTAGAAAATGGTTCTATACGGCACCTTTTGGAGAAGCATTCTATACGGCACCTTTTAGAGAAGGGTTCTATACTGCACCTTTCAGAGAAGGGTTCTATATGGCACCTTTTAGAGAAGGGTTCTATACAGCACCTTTTAAGAGAAGGGTTCTATACTGCATTCTTTAGAGAAGGGTTCTATATGGCACCTTTTAGAGAAGGGTTCTATACGACACCTTTTACAGAAGGGTTCTATACTGCATCTTTTAGAGAAGGGTTCTATATGGCACCTTTTAGAGAAGGGTTCTATACAGTACATTTTAGAGAAGTGTTCTATACAGCACCTTTTAAGAGAAAGGTTCTATACTGCACCTTTTAGAGAAGGGTTCTATACTGCACCTTTCAAAGAAGGATTCTATACGGCATCTTTTAGAGAAGGGTTCTATACAGCTCCTTTTAGAGAAGGGTTCTATACGGCACCTTTTGGAGAAGCATTCTATACGGCACCTTTTAGAGAAGGGGTTCTATACGGCACATGTTGGAGAAGGGTTCTATACGGCACGTTTTAGAGAAAGGTTCTATACGGCACCTTTTGGAGAAGCATTCTATACGGCACCTTTTAGAGAAGGGTTCTATACTGCACCTTTCAGAGAAGGGTTCTATATGGCACCTTTTAGAGAAGGGTTCTATACAGCACCTTTTAAGAGAAGGGTTCTATACTGCATTCTTTAGAGAAGGGTTCTATATGGCACCTTTTAGAGAAGGGTTCTATACGACACCTTTTACAGAAGGGTTCTATACTGCATCTTTTAGAGAATCAAATTTCAAGTTGTCACAAAGCAGCTTCACAGAATTCCAGTAAGACAAGAGAAGGGTTCTATATGGCACCTTTTAGAGAAGGGATCTATATCACACCTTTTAAGAGAAGGGTTTTATACTGCAGCTTTTAGAGAAATGTTCTATACGGAACCTTTTGGAGAAGCATTCTATACGGCACCTTTTAGAGAAGGGTTCTATACTGCATCTTTTAGAGAAGGGTTCTATATGGCACCTTTTAGAGAAGCATTCTATACTGCACCTTTCAGAGAAGGGTTCTATATGGCACCTTTCAGAGAAAGGTTCTATACGGCACCTTATAGAGAAGGGTTCTATACGGAACCTTTTAGAAAAGGGGTTCTATACGGCACCTTTTGGAGAAGGGTTCTATACGGCACGTTTTAGAGAAGGGTTCTATACGGCTCCTTTTAGAGAAGGGTTCTATACGGCACCTTTTGGAGAAGCATTCTATACGGCACCTTTTAGAGAAGGGGTTCTATATGGCACCTTTTAGAGAAGGGGTTCTATATGGCACTTTTCAGAGAAGGGCACTATACAGCACATTTTAGAGAAGGGTTCTATATGGCACTTTTTAAGAGAAGGGTTCTTTACGGCACCTTTTAAGAGAAGGGTTCTATACTACATATTTTAGAGAAGGGTTCTATACAGCAACTTTTAGAGAAGGGTTGTATACGGCACATTTTGGAGAAGGGTTCTATACTGCACCTTTTAGAGGAGGGTTCTATACTGCATCTTTTAGAGAAGGGTTCTATACTGCATCTTTTAGAGAAGGGTTCTATACCGCACATTTTAGAGAAGGGTTCTATACGGCACCTTTTAGAGAAGGGTTCTATACGACAACTTTTAGAGAAGGGTTGTATACAGAACATTTTGGAGAAGCATTCTATACGGCACCTTTTAAAGAAGGGGTTCTATATGGCAACTTTTAGAGAAGGGTTCTATACGGCACCTTTTGGAGAAGCGTTCAATATGGAACGTTTTAGAGAAGGGATCTATACGGCACCTTTTAGAAAAGGTTTCTATACGGCACCTTTTGGAGAAACATTCTTTACGGCACCTTTTAGAAAAGGGTTCTATACGGCATCTTTTAGAGAAGCATTCTATTCTGCACCTTTCAGAGAAGGGTTCTCTATGACACCTTTTGGAGAAGCATTCTATACGGCACCTTTTAGAGAAGGGTTCTAAACGGCACCTTTTAGAGAATGGTTCTATACAGCACCTTTTAAGAGAAGGGTTCTATACGGCACCTTTTAAGAGAAGGGTTCTATACTGCATCTTTCAGAGAAGGGTTTCTGTACGACACCTTTTAAGAGAAGGGTTCTGTACGGCACCTTTTAAGAGAAGGGTTCTATACTGCATCTTTTAGAGAAGGGTTCTATACTGCATCTTTCAGAGAAGGGTTCTGTACGACACCTTTTAAGAGAAGGGTTCTATACGGCACCTTTTAAGAGAAGGGTTCTATACTGCATCTTTTGGAGAAGCATTCTATACGGCACCTTTTAGAGAAGGGGTTCTATACGGCACATGTTGGAGAAGGGTTCTATACGGCACGTTTTAGAGAAAGGTTCTATACGGCACCTTTTAGAGAAGGGTTTTATACGGCACCTTTTAGAAAATGGTTCTATACGGCACCTTTTGGAGAAGCATTCTATACGGCACCTTTTAGAGAAGGGTTCTATACTGCATCTTTCAGAGAAGGGTTCTGTACGACACCTTTTAAGAGAAGGGTTCTATACGGCACCTTTTAAGAGAAGGGTTCTATACTGCATCTTTTAGAGAAGGGTTCTATACTGCACATTTTAGAGAAGTGTTCTATATGGCACATTTTAGAGAAGGGTTTTATACGGCAACTTTTAGAGAAGGGTTCTATACTGCACCTTTCAGAGAAGGGTTCTATACAGCACCTTTTAGAGAAGGGTTCGATACGGCACCTTTTAGAGAAAGGTTCTATACGGCAACTTTTAGAGAAGGGTTGTATACGGCACCTTTTAGAGAAGGGTTCTATACAGAACCTTTTGGAGAAGCATTCTATATGGCACCTTTTAGAGAAGGGGTTCTATATGGCACCTTTTAGAGATGGGTTCTATACGGCATCTGTTAGAGAAGGGTTCTATACGGCACCTTTTAGAGAAGTATTCTCTATACAGCACCTTTTGAGAGAAGGGTTCTATACCGCAGCTTTTAGAGAAAGTTTCTATATGGAACCTTTTGGAGAAGCATTCTATACGGTACCTTTTAGAGAACGGTTCTATACTGCATCTTTTAGAGAAGTGTTCTATATGGCACCTTTCAGAGAAGGGTTCTATACTGCACCTTTCAGAGAAGGATTCTAAACGGCACCTTTTAAAGAAGGGTTCTATACGGCACCTTTTAAGAGAAGGGTTCTATACTGCATCTCTCAGAGATGGGTTCTATACGAAACCTTTTAAGAGAAGGGTTCTATACGGCACCTTTTAAGAGAAGGGTTCTATACTGCATCTTTCAGAGAAGGGTTCTGTACGACACCTTTTAAGAGAAGGGTTCTATACGGCACCTTTTAAGAGAAGGGTTCTATACAGCACCTTTTAAGAGAAGGGTTCTATACAGCACCTTTTAAGAGAAGGGTTCTATATGGCACCTTTTAGAGAAGGGTTTTATATGGCACGATTTGGAGGAGCATTCTATACGGCACCTTTTAGAGAAGGGTTCTATACGGCACCTTTTTGAGAAGGGTTCCATACGGCACCTTTTGGAGAAGCGTTCTATACTGCACCTTTTGGAGAAACATTCTTTATGGCACCTTTTAGAGAAGGGTTCTATACGGCACATTTTGGAGAAGCATTCTATATGGCACCTTTTAGAGAAGGGTTCTATACTGCATCTTTTAGAGAAGGGTTCTATACGGCACCTTTTAGAGAAGCATTCTCTATACAGCACCTTTTAAGAGAAGGGTTCTATACGGCACATTTTGGAGAAGCATTCTATATGGCACCTTTTCGAGAAGGGTTCCATACGGCACCATTTGGAGAAGCGTTCTATATGGCACGTTTTAGAGAAGGGTTCTATATGGCACCTTTTAGAGAAGGGTTCTATACGGCACATTTTGGAGAAACATTCTTTACGGCACCTTTTAGAGAAGGGTTCTATACGGCACATTTTGGAGAAGCATTCTATATGGCACCTTTTAGAGAAGGGTTCTATACTGCACCTTTCAGAGAAGGGTCCTATACTGCACCTTTTGGAGAAGTATCCTATACAGAACCTTTCAGAGAAGGGTTCCATACTGCACCTTTCAGAGAAGGGTTTTATACGGCACCTTTTAGAGAAGCATTCTATACTGCACCTTTCAGAGAAGGGTTCTATATTGCACCTTTTGGAGAAGCATTCTATACGGCACCTTTCAGAGAAGGGTTCCATACTGCACTTTTCAGAAAAGGGTTCTATACAGCACCTTTCAGAGAAGGGTTCTATACGGCACCTTTTAAGAGAAGGGTTCTATACTGCATCTTTCAGAGAAGGGTTCTATACGGCACCTTTTAAAAGAAGGGTTCTATACTGCACCTTTTGGAGAAGCATTCTATATGGCACCTTTTAGAGAAGGGGTTCTATACGGCACCTTTTAGAGATGGGTTCAATACAGCATGTTTTAGAGAAGGGTTCTATACTGCACCTTTTAGAGAAACTTTCTATACGGCATCTTTTAGAGAAAGGGTTCCCTATGGCAACTTTTGGAGAAGGGTTCTATACGGCACCTTTTGGAGAAGCATTCTTTACGGCACCTTTTGGAGAAGCATTCTTTACGGCACCTTTTGGAGAAGCATTCTTTACGGCACCTTTTAGAGAAGGGTTCTATACGGCACCTTTTGGAGAAGCATTCCTTACGGCACATTTTAGAGAAGGGTTCTATACGGCACATTTTAGAGAAGGGTTCTATACGGCACCTTTTAGAGAAGGGGTTCCCCATGGCACCTTTTGGAGAAGGGTCCTATACGGCACCTTTCAGAGAAGGGTTCTATACGGCACCTTTTAAGAGAAGGGTTCTATACTGCATCTTTTAGAGAAGGGTTGTATACTACACCTTTTAGAGAAGGGTTCTATACGGCACCTTTTGGAGAAGGGTTCTATATGGCATCTTTTAGAGAAGGGTTCTATATGGCACCTTCTAGAGAAGGGTTCTATACGACACCTTTTGGAGAAGCATTCTATATGGCACCTCTTAGAGAAGGGTTCTATACAGCACCTTTTAGAGAAGGGTTCTAAACGGCATCTTTTAAGAGAAGGGTTCTATACTGCATCTTTTAGAGAAGGGTTCTATACGACAACTTTTAGAGAAGGGTTGTATACAGAACATTTTGGAGAAGCATTCTATACGGCACCTTTTAAAGAAGGGGTTCTATATGGCAACTTTTAGAGAAGGGTTCTATACGGCACCTTTTGGAGAAGCGTTCAATATGGAACGTTTTAGAGAAGGGATCTATACGGCACCTTTTAGAAAAGGTTTCTATACGGCACCTTTTGGAGAAACATTCTTTACGGCACCTTTTAGAAAAGGGTTCTATACGGCATCTTTTAGAGAAGCATTCTATTCTGCACCTTTCAGAGAAGGGTTCTCTATGACACCTTTTGGAGAAGCATTCTATACGGCACCTTTTAGAGAAGGGTTCTAAACGGCACCTTTTAGAGAATGGTTCTATACAGCACCTTTTAAGAGAAGGGTTCTATACGGCACCTTTTAAGAGAAGGGTTCTATACTGCATCTTTCAGAGAAGGGTTTCTGTACGACACCTTTTAAGAGAAGGGTTCTGTACGGCACCTTTTAAGAGAAGGGTTCTATACTGCATCTTTTAGAGAAGGGTTCTATACTGCATCTTTCAGAGAAGGGTTCTGTACGACACCTTTTAAGAGAAGGGTTCTATACGGCACCTTTTAAGAGAAGGGTTCTATACTGCATCTTTTGGAGAAGCATTCTATACGGCACCTTTTAGAGAAGGGGTTCTATACGGCACATGTTGGAGAAGGGTTCTATACGGCACGTTTTAGAGAAAGGTTCTATACGGCACCTTTTAGAGAAGGGTTTTATACGGCACCTTTTAGAAAATGGTTCTATACGGCACCTTTTGGAGAAGCATTCTATACGGCACCTTTTAGAGAAGGGTTCTATACTGCATCTTTCAGAGAAGGGTTCTGTACGACACCTTTTAAGAGAAGGGTTCTATACGGCACCTTTTAAGAGAAGGGTTCTATACTGCATCTTTTAGAGAAGGGTTCTATACTGCACATTTTAGAGAAGTGTTCTATATGGCACATTTTAGAGAAGGGTTTTATACGGCAACTTTTAGAGAAGGGTTCTATACTGCACCTTTCAGAGAAGGGTTCTATACAGCACCTTTTAGAGAAGGGTTCGATACGGCACCTTTTAGAGAAAGGTTCTATACGGCAACTTTTAGAGAAGGGTTGTATACGGCACCTTTTAGAGAAGGGTTCTATACAGAACCTTTTGGAGAAGCATTCTATATGGCACCTTTTAGAGAAGGGGTTCTATATGGCACCTTTTAGAGATGGGTTCTATACGGCATCTGTTAGAGAAGGGTTCTATACGGCACCTTTTAGAGAAGTATTCTCTATACAGCACCTTTTGAGAGAAGGGTTCTATACCGCAGCTTTTAGAGAAAGTTTCTATATGGAACCTTTTGGAGAAGCATTCTATACGGTACCTTTTAGAGAACGGTTCTATACTGCATCTTTTAGAGAAGTGTTCTATATGGCACCTTTCAGAGAAGGGTTCTATACTGCACCTTTCAGAGAAGGATTCTAAACGGCACCTTTTAAAGAAGGGTTCTATACGGCACCTTTTAAGAGAAGGGTTCTATACTGCATCTCTCAGAGATGGGTTCTATACGAAACCTTTTAAGAGAAGGGTTCTATACGGCACCTTTTAAGAGAAGGGTTCTATACTGCATCTTTCAGAGAAGGGTTCTGTACGACACCTTTTAAGAGAAGGGTTCTATACGGCACCTTTTAAGAGAAGGGTTCTATACAGCACCTTTTAAGAGAAGGGTTCTATACAGCACCTTTTAAGAGAAGGGTTCTATATGGCACCTTTTAGAGAAGGGTTTTATATGGCACGATTTGGAGGAGCATTCTATACGGCACCTTTTAGAGAAGGGTTCTATACGGCACCTTTTTGAGAAGGGTTCCATACGGCACCTTTTGGAGAAGCGTTCTATACTGCACCTTTTGGAGAAACATTCTTTATGGCACCTTTTAGAGAAGGGTTCTATACGGCACATTTTGGAGAAGCATTCTATATGGCACCTTTTAGAGAAGGGTTCTATACTGCATCTTTTAGAGAAGGGTTCTATACGGCACCTTTTAGAGAAGCATTCTCTATACAGCACCTTTTAAGAGAAGGGTTCTATACGGCACATTTTGGAGAAGCATTCTATATGGCACCTTTTCGAGAAGGGTTCCATACGGCACCATTTGGAGAAGCGTTCTATATGGCACGTTTTAGAGAAGGGTTCTATATGGCACCTTTTAGAGAAGGGTTCTATACGGCACATTTTGGAGAAACATTCTTTACGGCACCTTTTAGAGAAGGGTTCTATACGGCACATTTTGGAGAAGCATTCTATATGGCACCTTTTAGAGAAGGGTTCTATACTGCACCTTTCAGAGAAGGGTCCTATACTGCACCTTTTGGAGAAGTATCCTATACAGAACCTTTCAGAGAAGGGTTCCATACTGCACCTTTCAGAGAAGGGTTTTATACGGCACCTTTTAGAGAAGCATTCTATACTGCACCTTTCAGAGAAGGGTTCTATATTGCACCTTTTGGAGAAGCATTCTATACGGCACCTTTCAGAGAAGGGTTCCATACTGCACTTTTCAGAAAAGGGTTCTATACAGCACCTTTCAGAGAAGGGTTCTATACGGCACCTTTTAAGAGAAGGGTTCTATACTGCATCTTTCAGAGAAGGGTTCTATACGGCACCTTTTAAAAGAAGGGTTCTATACTGCACCTTTTGGAGAAGCATTCTATATGGCACCTTTTAGAGAAGGGGTTCTATACGGCACCTTTTAGAGATGGGTTCAATACAGCATGTTTTAGAGAAGGGTTCTATACTGCACCTTTTAGAGAAACTTTCTATACGGCATCTTTTAGAGAAAGGGTTCCCTATGGCAACTTTTGGAGAAGGGTTCTATACGGCACCTTTTGGAGAAGCATTCTTTACGGCACCTTTTGGAGAAGCATTCTTTACGGCACCTTTTGGAGAAGCATTCTTTACGGCACCTTTTAGAGAAGGGTTCTATACGGCACCTTTTGGAGAAGCATTCCTTACGGCACATTTTAGAGAAGGGTTCTATACGGCACATTTTAGAGAAGGGTTCTATACGGCACCTTTTAGAGAAGGGGTTCCCCATGGCACCTTTTGGAGAAGGGTCCTATACGGCACCTTTCAGAGAAGGGTTCTATACGGCACCTTTTAAGAGAAGGGTTCTATACTGCATCTTTTAGAGAAGGGTTGTATACTACACCTTTTAGAGAAGGGTTCTATACGGCACCTTTTGGAGAAGGGTTCTATATGGCATCTTTTAGAGAAGGGTTCTATATGGCACCTTCTAGAGAAGGGTTCTATACGACACCTTTTGGAGAAGCATTCTATATGGCACCTCTTAGAGAAGGGTTCTATACAGCACCTTTTAGAGAAGGGTTCTACACGGCACCTTTTAGAGAAGCATTCTATACGGCACCTTTTAGAGAAGGGTTCTATACAGCACCTTTTAGAGAAGGGTTCTATAATGCACCTTTTAGGGAATGGTTTGAATATTTATATTTTTTCAGAAAAAATATTTCTCAGAAATTTTATCAGAAAAAAAAGTTTCATATTTCATCTTAACATTTTATTCCACAGTGAAATCATACAGAAATATTTTTTCTTTGAACAATTAAGGCTAAAACATTGCTTTTATAAATAATCTGCACATATACATTTTTAAAGAAACAATATGGAAATTTTGCTTGTTTCAAAAAAGAAACCAGTATTTGTTTTGTTAAGAAATACTGTGAAAAGGTTTAATTTGCTTTATTTAAAGAACAGACACAAACACAGTGCTCTTTGTGGAATAACGTTAAAATGTCCATATTTTTCCAGAGTTCATCCTGAAGTGGTGTGTTCTGAGTCTCAGTGGCTGTGGAGTCTGCTGAGAACCATGTGAATGAAGGAGCTGCTGATGGAATAAATCTGTTTCACAATGACTTCACCCTGTGGACTGTGTTTAAGAAACGGAGTGTGTGTTAAAGACAGCCGCGTCCCACATCCACAAGCAGCGCGTATGAAACTGAAAACAGAAAGCCCAGGTCTTTCACACACTTCCTGTGATGGTGGGCTGCTGATGCAGAGAGAGACGGGCAGCGAGAGGATGCTGAGAGACGCCGGACACTCCACTGGCCCCGAGGAGGTCCACTGGACTGAAGCAGCCCCTGAGCTCAGCGTGGGGGGGTTCTGCTCCTCTGAGGGATGGAGGAGAGGGACAGAAGAGAGCCTCAGAAACTCAGAACAGTTTAACGCAGCGCAGACAGGGGGATGAGTCAGGGCTAAGAATGAATCAGACGCTTCTTCTGTTCTCAAAGGCAGCAGAGTTCAATTAATCTCTCTCCTCAGGAAGGAAACACCGGGCCTTCCCCTCTATAGTCAACACTGCCATTAGAGCGAGAGAGAACAGAGAGCAAGAGTGTGTGAGTGTGTGTGTGTGTGTGGGGGGGGGGGGTGATAACACACTAATATCACCTTAAAAACGGCCTTCATGATTTTTTTCAGAAACAAACCCTGTGTATAAAGCTGTGAGTGTGTATCCTCTCCATGTGCTGTTCTGCAGTCGGTTTGCTCTGGAAACCGCTCTAATGTGTTTAAGAAGCCCCAGTGTCTGTAAATGGGTAAAAAACAAAGTGTCTGGGTCCAGTGCTAGGCTTTCTCTCTCTCTGTGCACGGCAGAGAAATGCCATCTGGAGGTTTTTAGACAACTCTCCAAACGCTCCAAATGCTGAAAAGCACCAACCGAGATGAGGATGTTGCTCTATTCCTGCTCCATAGGGGGGTAACACTGACATATTTTTGTTGTTACAGTTACATTACTTAAAGTGGAACGAACTCTAAATTCAGGAGAGCGCTAACTGCATGAAAGTAAACACAGAGTGAAAGTGCCACAAAACTAAACAGCTCGAGTTACACATCAGTGTCTGTGGGAATTCAAACAGTGAGTAAACACTTACAGACAATTTACACTTCAGACACCAACAAGATACAGTCGCTTCTTACTCACACACACCACTCCACCTTAAAAGATACAGTTGCTTCTTACTCACACACACCGCTCGATCTTAAAAGATACAGTTGCTTCTTACTCACACACACCGCTCCACATTAAAAGATACAGTTGCTTCTTACTCACACACACCACTCCACCTTAAAAGATACAGTCACTTTTTACTCACATGCAAAACTCCAACTTAAAAGATACAGTCACTTCTTACTCACACACACCATTCCACCTTAAAAGATACAGTCTCTTCTTACTCACACACACCGCTCCACTTTAAAAGATACAGTCGCTTCTTACTCACACACACTGCTCCACCTTAAAAGATACAGTCGCATCTTACTCACACACACCGCTCCACCTTAAAAGATAGAGTCGCTTCTTAATCACACACATCGCTCCACATTAAAAGATACAGTCACTTCTTGCTCACACACACCACTCCACATTAAAAGATACGGTCGCTTCTTATTCACACACACCAATCCACTTTAAAAGATACAGTCGCTTCTTACTCACACACACTGCTCCACCTTAAAAGATACAGTCGCATCTTACTCACACACACCGCTCCACCTTAAAAGATAGAGTCGCTTCTTAATCACACACATCGCTCCACATTAAAAGATACAGTCACTTCTTGCTCACACACACCACTCCACATTAAAAGATACGGTCGCTTCTTATTCACACACACCAATCCACTTTAAAAGATACAGTCACTTCTTAAACTCACATACACCACTCCACCTTAAAAGATACAGTCGCTTCTTACTCACATACACCACTCCACATTAAAAGATACAGTTGCTTCTTACTCACACACAACAATCCACCTTAAAAGATACAGTCGCTTCTTTCTCACACACACCACTCCACCTTAAAAGATACGGTCGCTTCTTACTCACACACACCAATCCACATTAAAAGATACAGTCACTTCTAACTCACATACACCATTCCACCTTAAATGATACAGTCGCTTCTTACTCACACACACCGCTCCACCTTGAAAGATACAGTCGGTTCTTCCTCACACACACTGCTCCACTTTAAAAGATACAGTCGCTTCTTACTCACACACACCGCTCCACCTTAAAAGATACAGTCGCTTCTTACTCACACGCACCGCTCCAGCTTAACAGATACAGTCGCTTCTTCCTTACACACACCACTCCACTTTAAAAGATACGGTCGCTTCTTACTCACATACACCATTCCACCTTAAAAGATACAGTCATTTCTTACTCACACACACCAATCCACATTAAAAGATACATTTGCTTCTTACTCACACACACCACTCCACCTTAAACGATACAGTCACTTCTTACTCACACACAACAATCCACTTTAAAAGATATGGTCACATCTTACTCACACACACTGCACCACCTTAAAACATAGTCGCTTCTCACTCAAACATACCACTCCACCTTAAACAATACAATCGCTTCTTACTCACACACACTGCTCCAGTTTAAAAGATACAGTCGCTTCTTACTCACACACACCGCTCCACCTTAAAAGATACAGTCTCTTCTTACTCACACGCACCGCTCCACCTTGAAAGATACAGTCGCTTCTTACTCACACACCAATCCACCCTAAAAGATAGAGTCGCTTCTTACTCACACACATCAATTCACCTTAAAAGATACAGTCACTTCTTACTCACATACACCAATCCACATTAAAAGATACATTCGCTTCTTACTCACACACACCGCTCCACGTTGAAAGATACAGTCGCTTCTTACTCACACACACCGCTCCACTTTAAAAGATACAGTCACTTCTTACTCACACACACCACTCCACCTTAAAAGATAGTTGCTTCTTACTCACACACACCACTGTACCTTAAAAGATACAGTCGCTTCTTACTCACACAAACTGCTCCACATTAAAAGATACAGTCGCTTCTTACTCACGCACACCACTCCACCTTAAAAGGTATAGTCGCTTCTTACTCACACACACCGCTCCACCTTAACAGATACGGTCGCTTCTTACTCACACACCAATCCACCTTAAAAGATACAGTCACTTTTTACTCACACACACCGCTCCTCATTAAAATATACAGTCGCTTCTTACTCACACACATCGCTCCACCTTAAGAGATACAGAGTTTCTTACTTACACACAGTTCCACCTTAAAAGATACAGTCGTTTCTTACTCACACACACCTCTCAACCTTAAAAGATACAGTCGCTTCTTACTCACACACACCACTCCACCTTAAAAGATACAGTCACTTCTTACTCACACACACTGCTCCACCTTAAAAGATACAGTTGCTTCTTACTCACACACACCGCTCCACATTAAAAGATACGTTTGCTTCTTACTTACACACAGCTCCACCTTAAAAGATACAGAGCTTCTTAATCACACACACCGCTCCACATTAAAAGATACAGTCGCTTCTTACTCACACACACCGCTCCACCTTAAAAGATACAGTCACTTCTTACTCACATACACCGCCCCACCTTAAAAGATACAGTCACTTCTTACTCACACATACAATCCACCTTAAAAGATACAGTCACTTCTTACTCACACACACCGCTCCACCTTAACAGATACAGTCACTTCTTACTCACACACACCGCTCCTCATTAAAAGATACAGTCGCTTCTTACTCACACACACCACTCCACATTAAAAGATACGGTCGCTTCTTACTCACACACACCGCTCCACCTTAACAGATACAGTTGCTTCTCACCCACACACAGCTCCACCTTAAAAGATACATAACTTCTGAACATGAACCAACCAGAGAGAACTGCTGTTCCCCACAATCATAGACATCCCCTTTAAATCAATCTTCATTGAATAACTTCTTGGAGAGAACGTATGACTATATATGTTCATAGCTGTTCATAGGGTGTGTGAGTCTGTGTGCTAGTTTGTGTGTATGTGTGTGTTTGTGAAGTTCTGTGGAAGATTATCTGTTCTCAGGGCACACTGTCACTTATGTTGTGTCTTTGCATGTGTGCATGTGTGTGCATGTGTATATGTGTACGTGTGTTTATGTTTATGTGTGTGTGTATGCTGTGCATGTGAATGAATGAATTGCATTTATTGTCACATACAAAGTTATACAAGTACAACATTGCAACGAAATGATGTGTATGTTTGTTGTGTGTGTGTGTGTGTGTGTGTGTGCATATGTGAGTGAAAGAACATGAGAAAGTCAGCTCCACGTGTGAGACCCCACCCTGCAACGCTACTGGCTGGCTGGGACCCCTAAGCCCCGCCCACTCTGAGAAAGCCCTGTGTTAAAGGGGCAGAGGACTTCTAGGAATCGTTGGACTGCTGACTGCACTCTAACAAATATTTAACAGGTGTCCTTCCTGACCCCGAGACCCCGCCTCCCTCGGTCAGCAGGCTTTATTACAGCCCTCTGAGTGTGCCCCCCCCCCCCCCCCCCACACACACACACACCCCGAAATACCACCACAGACAAAAACACACCATCCTCATCTGTACATTCATCTGCCCTGAGTCCCACACACTACAACACAACAAGAAATAAGATGCATAACTCCTCATTAATATTCATAACTCCTCATTAATATTCAAAGATCTGAAAGTACACATCGATTAATAATCATAACATTTCTATAACATTCACAACACTCCAGCTTCATTATAATGCATAATGCACTGGACCCTTAGAGTATGGAGCTCTGGGGACAAATGAGCCTAGGAAAGTAGTGCCCTGAGAGCAGAGGGCTCCTGGAGACACTGGGAGAGTAAATATCTGGGGAACATTGGGCTCAGAGAGCACAGGAGCCCAGGAGAAAAGGACAGCTGAAAAATAGGACCCCTAGGACATAAGGGAGGAGAAGAGAAAATAAAGAAGAGGAGAGAAGGAATGAGGGGATAGAAGAGAAGTAACAAGATAAGAGGAGGAGACACGGAGAAAAGGAGAGGAGGGAGGAGAGGATTGAAAAAGAAAGAAAAAAAGATGAGAGAAGGGAGGAGAGAAGATAAGGGAAAAGAGAAAAGAGAAGGGAGGAGAGGAGAGAAGAGAACAGAAGAGAAGATGAGAGAAGGGAGGAGAGGAGAAAAGAGAAAAGAAGAGAAGACGAGACAAGGGAGGAGAGGAGCGAAGAGAAAAGAAGAGGAGAGAATGTAGGAGAGGAGAGGAGTGAAAAGAAAAGAAAAGAAGACGAGAGAAGGGAGGAGAAGAGAGAAGAGAAAAGTAAAGAAGAGGAGAGCCGTATGAGTCCAGACCCGAGACGCAGTAAATAGCAGGTCTGAGAGGAGCAGCAACGGTCTGTAATTCTCTGTGTTTACGGCCCACACACAGTCTTTCATTTACACTCCGCTGTGGGGAGGACATTAAAGGGGCAGTGTACTCAAAAACACACACAGCCTCATATCAACTCACATTCCCCTACACTGTACAGAGGCCCCGCCGTCTGCGCTTCAGAAACTACGGGGATATATGACTGATTACTACACCCCATTATTACACCCTATAATACACCCGGTTACTACACCACATTACTACATTCCATAATTACACCCCATAATACACCCTGTTACTACACCCCATAATACACCGCATTACTACACCCAGTTACTACACCCAATAATACACCCTGTTACTACACCCCATAATACACCCTGTTATTACACCCCATAACAACACCTAGTTACTACACCCTGTTACTACACCCCATTACTACAACCCATAATACACCCCATTACTACACCCCATAATACGCCCCATTACTAAACCCCATAACTACACCCCATTACTATACCGTTACTACACCCCATTACTAGATCACATAATACACCCCATTACTACACCCCATAATACATTATTACACCCTGTTAATACACCCCATAATACACCCTGTTACTTCACCACATTACTACATCCCATAATAACATCCAATAATTCACCCCATAATACACCCAGTTACTACACCCCATAATATACCCCTTTACAACATCGTTACTACACCCCATAATACACCCCATTATTACACCCTGTTACTTCACCACATTACTACATCCCATAATAACATCCAATAATACACCCCATAATACACCCCATTACTATACCCAGTTACTACACCCCATAATACACCTTGTTACTACACCCCATTATTACACCCCATTACTAGACCATTACTACACCCCATAATATACCCCATTACTACACCCCGTAATACACTCTGTTAATACACCCCATAACACACCCTGTTACTACACCCCGTAATGCACCGTGTTACTACACCCCATAATATGCCCCATTACTACACCCTATACTACACCCCATTATTACACCCCATAATACATTATTACACCCTGTTAATACACCCCAATTATACACACCATTACTACTCCCCTTTTTTTCACTCTTCCCCTATTTTTCTCTTGTCTCTAGTGCACTCTCTCCCTCTTTTTTCTATTCCTCTCCCCTTCCCTTCCTCCACTCTCTCACACACCTTGACCCCTGCTACTGTTCTGAATGGGGGGATTAAAGGCAGGAGTGGGGTTGTGGGTTTTGTGGGTGACAGAACAATTGCCCTGATAAGGGGGAGGGGATTTGTGTACCAGAGCAACTTGCTGAGAAGGGCAAAACCCCCAATGGTAACTCAGTGAGGTGACAACCGCAATGTCAATAGACATTACTTAGAACCCTCACCTTCTC
Source organism: Hoplias malabaricus (assembly GCF_029633855.1). NCBI lineage: Eukaryota > Metazoa > Chordata > Actinopteri > Characiformes > Erythrinidae > Hoplias > Hoplias malabaricus. Next base: position 37,440,201 of record NC_089802.1, on the reverse strand, counting down.
CTCTAACACTACAGAGACATTAAAGAGGAACTACAGATACATTAATGTGGAACTACAGAGATATTAAATGGGAACTAAAGACATATTAATGTGGAACTACAGAGATACTAAATGGGAATTACAGAAATATTAAGGGGGAACTACAGACATTTTAATGTGGAACTACAAAAACTTTAAGGTGGAACTACAGAAATATTAATGTGGAACTACAGAGACATTAATGTTGAATTACAAAAATATTAAGGGGAAACTACAGGGAAATGAAGGTGGAACTACAGAGATATCAATGTGGAACTACAAAGATATTAAGGAGAAACTAAAGACATATTAATATGGACCTACAAAGATATAAAGAGGAACTACAGAGATATTAATGTGGAACTACAGAGAAATTAATGTGGATCTACAGAGATATTAGTGTGGAACTACAGAGAAATTATGGTGGAACTACAGAGACATTAAGGTGGAACTACAGAGATATTAATATGGAACTACAGAGATATTAATGTGGAACTACAGAGATATTAATGTGGAACTACAGAGATAATAATGTGGAACTACACAAATATTAATGTCGAACTACAGAGATATTAAGGTGGAACTACTGAGATATTAATGTGGAACTACAGAGACATTAATGTGTAACTACAGAAATATTTATCTGGAACTACAGCGATATTAAGGTGGAACTACAGAGATTTTCATGTGGAACTACAGAAATATTCATGTGGAACTACAGAGATATTAATGTGGAACTACAGAGACATTAAGGTGGAATACAGAAATATTAATGTGGAACTACAGAGATATTATTGTGGAACTACAGAGACATTAATGTGGAACTACAGATATATTAATGTCAAACTACAGAGATATTAATGTAGAACTACAGAGACGTTAAGGTGGAACTACAGAGATATTACTGTGGAATTACAGAAATATTAATGTGGAACTACAGAGACATTAAGCTGGAGCTACAGAGATATTAATGTGGAAATATAGAAATATTAATGTGGAACTACAGAGATATTAATGTGGAACTACGGAGATATTAATGTGGAACTACACAAATATAAATGTCGAACTACAGAGATATTATTGTGGAACTACAGAGACATTAATGTGGAACTACAGAGATATTAATGTCAAACTACAGAGATATTAATGTGGAACTACAGAGACATTAAGGTGGAACTACAGAGATATTACTGTGGAATTACAGAGATATTAATGTGGAACTATAGAAATATTCATGTGGAAATATAGAAATATTAATGTGGAACTACAGAGAAAATAATGTGGAACTACAGAAATATTAATGTGGAACTACAGAGATATTAATGTGGAACTACAGAGACATTAGGATGGAACTACAGAAATATCAATGTGGAACTACAGAGACATTAAGGTGGAACTACAGAAATATTAATGTGGAAGTACAGAGATATTAATGTGGAACTACTGAGATATTAATGTGGAACTACAGAGACATTAATGTGTAACTACAGAAATATTTATCTGGCACTACAGAGATATTAATGTGGAACTAGAGCGATATTAAGGTGGAACTACAGAGATTTTCATGTGGAACTACAGAAATATTCATGTGGAACTACAGAGACATTAAGGTGGAACTACAGAAATATTAATGTGGTAGTACAGAAATTTCAAAGTGGAACTACAGAGATATTATTGTGGAACTACAGAAATATTAATGTGGAAGTACAGAGATATTAAGGTGGAACTACTGAGATATTAATGTGGAACTACAGAGACATTAATGTGTAACTACAGAAATATTTATCTGGAACTATAGAGATATTAATGTGGAACTACAGCAATATTAAGGTGGGACTACAGATTTTCATGTGGAACCACAGAAATATTCATGTGAACTACAGAGATATTAATGTGGAACTACAGAAACATTAAGGTGGAATACAGAAATATTAATGTGGAACTACAGAGATATTAATGTGGAACTACAGAAATATTAATGTGGAAGTACAGAGATATTAATGTGGAACTACAGAGACATTAATGTGGAACTACAGAGATATTAATGTGGAACTACAGAAATATTAATGTGGAACTACAGAGATATTATTGTGGAACTACAGAGACATTAATGTGGAACTACAGAGATTTTAATGTCAAACTACAGAGATATTAATGTTGAACTACAGAGACGTTAAGGTGGAACTACAGAGATATTACTGTGGAATTACAGAGATATTAATGTGGAACTACAGAGACATTAAGCGGGAGCTACAGAGATATTAATGTGGAAATATAGAAATATTAATGTGGAACTACAGAGATATTAATGTGGAACTACGGAGATATTAATGTGGAACTACACAAATATAAATGTCGAACTACAGAGATATTAAGGTGGAACTACAGAGATATTAATGTGGAACTACAGAGACATTAATGTGGAACTACAGAAATATTTATGTGGAACTACAGAGATTTTAATGTGGAACTAAAGAGATATTAATGTGGAACTACAGAAATATTAATGTGGAACTACAGAGACATTATTGTGGAACTACAGAGACATAAATGTGGAACTACAGAGATATTAATGTCAAACTACAGAGATATTAATGTGGAACTACAGAGACGTTAAGGTGGAACTACAGAGATATTACTGTGGAATTACAGAGATATTAATATGGAACTACAGAGATATTAATTTGGAACTACAGAAATATTAATGTGGAGCTACAGAGATATTATTGTGGAACTACAGAGACATTAATGTGGAACTACAGAGATATTAATGTCAAACTACAGAGATATTAATGTGGAACTACAGAGACATTAAGGTGGAACTACAGAGATATTACTGTGGAATTACAGAGATATTAATGTGGAACTACAGAGACATTAATGTGGAGCTACAGAGATATTAATGTGGAACTATAGAAATATTCATGTGGAAATATAGAAATATTAATGTGGAATTACGGAGAAAATAATGTGGAACTACAGAAATATTAATGTGGAACTACAGAGATGTTAATATGGAACTACAGAGATATTAATGTGGAACTACAGAGACATTAGGGTGGAACTACAGAAATATCAATGTGGAACTACAGAGACATTAAGGTGGAACTACAGAAATATTAATGTGGAAGTACAGAGATATTAATGTGGAACTACAGAGAAATTAATGTGGAACTACAGAAATATTAATGTGGAACTACAGAGAAATTAATGTGGAACTACATAAATATTAATGTGGAACTAGAGAGACATTAAGGTGGGACTACAGAGATATTAATGTAGAAATATAGAAATTTTAATGTGGAACTACAGAGATATTAATATGGAACTACAGAGATATTAATGTGGAACTACAGAGACATTAATGTGGAACTATAGAGATATTACTGTGGAACAACAGAGATATTAATGTGGAATTACAGAGATATTAATGTGGAACTACAGAGACATTAAGGTGGAATACAGAAATATTAATATGGAACTACAGAGATATTAATGTGGAACTACACAAATATAAATGTCGAACTACAGAGATATTATTGTGGAACTACAGAGACATTAATGTGGAACTACAGAGATATTAATGTCAAACTACAGAGATATTAATGTGGAACTACAGAGACATTAAGGTGGAACTACAGAGATATTACTGTGGAATTACAGAGATATTAATGTGGAACTATAGAAATATTCATGTGGAAATATAGAAATATTAATGTGGAACTACAGAGAAAATAATGTGGAACTACAGAAATATTAATGTGGAACTACAGAGATATTAATATGGAACTACAGAGACATTAGGGTGGAACTACAGAAATATCAATGTGGAACTACAGAGACATTAAGGTGGAACTACAGAAATATTAATGTGGAAGTACAGAGATATTAATGTGGAACTACTGAGATATTAATGTGGAACTACAGAGACATTAATGTGTAACTACAGAAATATTTATCTGGCACTACAGAGATATTAATGTGGAACTAGAGCGATATTAAGGTGGAACTACAGAGATTTTCATGTGGAACTACAGAAATATTCATGTGGAACTACAGAGACATTAAGGTGGAACTACAGAAATATTAATGTGGAAGTACAGAAATTTCAAAGTGGAACTACAGAGATATTATTGTGGAACTACAGAAATATTAATGTGGAAGTACAGAGATATTAAGGTGGAACTACTGAGATATTAATGTGGAACTACAGAGACATTAATGTGTAACTACAGAAATATTTATCTGGAACTATAGAAATATTAATGTGGAACTACAGCAATATTAAGGTGGGACTACAGAGATTTTCATGTGGAACCACAGAAATATTCATGTGGAACTACAGAGATATTAATGTGGAACTACAGAAACATTAAGGTGGAATACAGAAATATTAATGTGGAACTACAGAGATATTTTTGTGGAACTACAGAGACATAAATGTGGAACTAGAGAGATAATAATGTCAAACTACAGAGATATTAATGTGGAACTACAGAGACGTTAAGGTGGAACCACAGAGATATTACTGTGGAATTACAGAAATATTAATGTGGAACTACAGAGATATTAAGCTGGAGCTACAGAGATATTAATGTGGAAATATAGAAATATTAATGTGGAACTACAGAGATATTAATGTGGAACTACGGAGATATTAATGTGGAACTACACAAATATAAATGTCGAACTACAGAGATATTAAGGTGGAACTACAGAGATTTTAATGTGGAACTACAGAGACATTAATGTGGAACTACAGAAATATTATTGTGGAACTACAGAGACATTAATGTGGAACTACAGAGATATTAATGTGGAACTACAGAAATATTAATGTGGAACTACAGAGATATTATTGTGGAACTACAGAGACATTAATGTGGAACTACAGAGATTTTAATGTCAAACTACAGAGATATTAATGTGGAACTACTGAGACGTTAAGGTGGAACTACAGAGATATTACTGTGGAATTACAGAAATATTAATGTGGAACTACAGAGACATTAAGCTGGAGCTACAGAGATATTAATGTGGAAATATAGAAATATTAATGTGGAACTATAGAGATATTAATGTGGAACTACGGAGATATTAATGTGGAACTACACAAATATAAATGTCGAACTACAGAGATATTAAGGTGGAACTACAGAGATATTAATGTGGAACTACAGAGACATTAATGTGGAACTACAGAAATATTTATGTGGAACTACAGAGATTTTAATGTGGAACTAAAGAGATATTAATGTGGAACTACAGAAATATTAATGTGGAACTACAGAGATATTATTGTGGAACTACAGAGACATAAATGTGGAACTACAGAGATATTAATGTCAAACTACAGAGATATTAATGTGGAACTACAGAGACGTTAAGGTGGAACTACAGAGATATTACTGTGGAATTACAGAGATATTAATATGGAACTACAGAGATATTAATTTGGAACTACAGAAATATTAATGTGGAGCTACAGAGATATTATTGTGGAACTACAGAGACATTAATGTGGAACTACAGAGATATTAATGTCAAACTACAGAGATATTAATGTGGAACTACAGAGACATTAAGGTGGAACTACAGAGATATTACTGTGGAATTACAGAGATATTAATGTGGAACTACAGAGACATTAAGGTGGAGCTACAGAGATATTAATGTGGAACTATAGAAATATTCATGTGGAAATATAGAAATATTAATGTGGAATTACGGAGAAAATAATGTGGAACTACAGAAATATTAATGTGGAACTACAGAGATATTAATGGGGAACTACAGAGACATTAGGGTGGAACTACAGAAACATCAATGTGGAACTACAGAGACATTAAGGTGGAACTACAGAAATATTAATGTGGAAGTACAGAGATATTAATGTGGAACTACAGAGATATTAATGTGGAACTACAGAGAAATTAATGTGGAACTACAGAAATATTAATGTGGAACTACAGAGAAATTAATGTGGAACTACATAAATATTAATGTGGAACTAGAGAGACATTAAGGTGGGACTACAGAGATATTAATGTAGAAATATAGAAATTTTAATGTGGAACTACAGAGATATTAATATGGAACTACAGAGATATTAATGTGGAACTACAGAGACATTAATGTGGAACTATAGAGATATTACTGTGGAACAACAGAGATATTAATGTGGAATTACAGAGATATTAATGTGGAACTACAGAGACATTAAGGTGGAATACAGAAATATTAATATGGAACTACAGAGATATTAATGTGTAACTACAGAGACAGTAATGTGGAACTACAGAAATATTAATGTGGAACTACAGAGATATTAATGTGGAACTACAGAGACATTAAGGTGGAACTACAGAAATATTAATGTTGAACTACAGAGATATTAATATGGAACTACAGAGATATTAATGTGGAACTTCAGAGACATTAATGTGGAACTATAGAGATATTAATGTGGAACTACAGAGATAGTAAGGTGGAACTACAGAGATATTAATGTGGAACTACAGAGATATTAATGTGGAACTACAGAGACATTGAGGTGGAACTACAGAGATATTAATGTGGAACTATAGAAATATTAATGTGGAACTATAGCGATATTAATGTGGAACTACAGAGATATTCATGTGGAAATATAGAAATAATAATATGGAAATATTTAAATATTAATGTGGAACTACAAAGATATTAATGTGGAACTACAGAGCCGTTTCTGTTAAGTCTGGTGCACTGTAAGTTCCCTGAGTTTGGAGGAGAATGGAAACAGAGTCATTCTCATCCACACACAGAGGAATCCCACTGACAGGGAAAGAGCCTGAAAAGAAACTTTTATTTTGGAGGAGAGTGGCTCAGCAGGGTCTAAAACCCACACACAATAAACAGGGAACTTTCAGCATCTACTCAACTCACACCAGCTGAGCTCCTTCACCACAAGAGGAAAACTGCAGTGACACTGACGTTGTGGTGGTGTGTTAGTGTGTGTTGTGCTGGTGTAGAGTGGATCAGACACAGCAGTGCTGCTGGAGTTTTAAACCCTGTGTCCACTCTCTGTCCACTCTGTGAGACACTCCTCCCTCGTTGGTCCACCTTTTAGATGTAAAGTCAAAGACAGTAGCTCATCTGTCACTGCAGAGTGTGTGTCAGTCGTCCTCTAGTCCTTCATCACAGGACGCTGTCGGCTGGATGTTTTTGGTCGGTGGACAGTTCTCAGTGCAGCAGTGACACTGAGGTGTTTAAAAACTCTGTGTCTGAGGGGGTGGCTGTGTCTGAGGGGGTGGCTGTAATATTGTGGCTGATTGGTGTAGGTTGGATTTACATAAGCCAATGAATAATCATAAGATTTTTTAGAAGGTTTAATCTGATTATAATAATTTTGCATAAGTCTTTGATTACAGCTTTGTTCTAAAGCCTTTTAAATGTTATTTTCATTTCAATTGACCCTATTAATCCACACACACACACACACACACACACAGATAAGACTTTAAATGGAATCCCCCCAGAGTGGAAGAGGACTTTTATGCAGGAAAGTGGATACAGCATGACCTCTGACCGCTTAGGAATTAGGGTTCATTAGAGAATGACCCCTAAACCCTACCCCCCTCCCTACCACCATCCCCCCACTCAGGGATTAGTGAAGTCTGTCTGAAATAGTGGTTTGGTCCCTACTGGATTTGTCTTTGGTCCTGGTTCTGGAAGCAAGTTCTTGTTTAGTGGTTATTCTCTCGTGGTTCAGAGCGAGTCGAGTATGGACTAAACCGTGACGTGTAAACCTTGCAGAGCGCTGATTGTCCAGAGAGAGTCGTCACTCTATGCCACGCAACGCAGACGTCCAGCACCAACTCTCCATCTGTAAAATCTCCAGCTGCAGCAGAGATCACCCAAACAACAACAGGAACAACACACCAATACAAAAAAGCTCCAATAGGATTTAGATCAGAGTCTTTACATAAACTCTGCTCCTATTTACACTATTAAATATCAGATGCAGTTCAATAACAAACAGAACAAAGGTTTCTGAGGTCACAAAGATCAAAAGTACTGTTTTAACAAGACATTTTACAACAACTACATTTTATTTCCTGTTCATAAAATCATGAACTGACTTCATCACAAAATAATATCTGAATTACATCAGAAAACAAGAAGGAAAGAATGAAAAATTGAAAAAGGAAGAAATAAAGTGTGTGAGTGGCTATTTCCCAAATGTGCACTTAAAGGGGAGGTCTGAAAGATGGTGGACTAAAAGGGGTGCCTGAAGAGTAAATCGTCTGTAAGTGTTTATTCATTGTTTGAATTCCCACAGAAACTCATGTGTAACTCGAGCTGTTTAGTTTTGTAGCAGTTTCGCTCTGTGTTTACTTTCATGCAGTTAGCACTCTCCTGAATTTAGAGTCAGTTCCACCTTAAGTAATGTAACTGTAACAGCAAAAAAAGGCAGTGTTACCCCCCTATGGAGCAGGAATAGAACAACATCCTCATCTCGGTTGGTGCTTTTCAGCATTTGGAGTCTCTCCGTTGTCTAAAAACCTCCAGCTGGCATTTCTCTGTCGTGAGCAGAGAGAGAGAAAGCCTAGAACCGACCCAGACACTTTGTTTTTTTACCCATTTACAGACACTGGGGCTTCGTAAACACATTAGAGCGGTGTCCAGAGCAAACCGAATGCAGAGCAGCACATGGAGAGGACACACACTCAGAGATTTATACACAGGGTTTATTTGAATAAAATCATGAACATCACCTTTAACTGAGCGCTTGTTCCTGTCCTGCTCTTACACTGTTTGAGGAGAACGGAAAAAAAACAGACTGGGTGTAAATCAGTGGTGCATTAGTATTGAAGTCTGACGTGGTGAAGTGGTCGCAGTCCTGTTTTTATCGTATATTCCACAATGGCTTCAACACGGCTCAACCAATCAGATTTTAGAACTGGGACTATTCCTTTTATAAACACACAGAAGGATCCAGGGCTGTGTCAGAGTCACATTAACATAAACACACAGCAGGGCTTGGTTCTGAAGCTCAGACAGATGGTGGTGAGTGTGTGTGTGTGTGTGTGTGTGTGTGTGTGAGAGAGAGAGAGAGAGAGAGAGAGAGAGAGAAATTTATGACTATAGCTCATGGGTGTGTGAGAGTGAGTGTGAGAGTGAGAATGAGAGAGATATATGGCTGTAATCCATGTGTGTGTGTGTGTGTGTGTGTAACGTCAGTAAATTCTAAGAGGCTTCATTCCTGTACTGACAGACACAAGTGTGTGACACAGCTGGACTTAAACAGCTGTCCACTTCCCCCAAACACACACACACACAAACATATATACACACACACAAACATACATACACACACACACACACAAACATACATACATACATACACACAAACACACACACACAAACATACATACACACACAAACATACATACCATAAAACACACACACAAACATACATACACACCCACACACAAGCATACATACACTGACACACACCTCTTTTCTTTGTTGTTTGATTATTGACCGTGTCACAGTTGTGTACTACACACTAACACTATATAATGTATACTATGTACTAACCTTAATAGTGTGAGCTCTGTGCCTATATTATACACAATATTAACCCTTAAGGTTAGCTACGCACCTCACACTAAGCTGTGGTTTCCACACTGTCCCCCGTTTTTCCAAAGGCCGAATCTTAAATATCTCCCTCCACACTGCGTAGTGCAAAGTGAAGGTCATAAAGGTGCACTGTACGTCAGATGACAACGATATGAGCTTCACATCCCTCCGTCTCACATTCAGTGCACTGTCTGAGTGGAGTACTGTTAGTTTATTGTCTGTGAAGTGCACTGTGTAGGGGGTCCTCAAACACTAGTTATAATTAATATTAAAAATTATGTTCAAGATTTTAATAAAAAAACCCTGTGTGTAAAGCTCTGAGTGTGTCTTCTCTCCATGTGCTGCTCTGCAGTCGGTTTGCTCTGGAAACTGCTCTAATGTGTTTACGAAGCCCCAGTGTCTGTAAATGGGTAAAAAAACAAAGTGTCTGGGTCCAGTGATAGGCTTTCTCTCTCTCTGCTCACGGCAGAGAAACGCCATCTGGAGGTTTTTAGACAACGGAGAGACTCCAAATGCTGAAAAGCACCAACCGAGATGAGGGTGTTGCTCTATTCCTGCTCCATAGGGTGGTAACACTGACTTATTTTTGTTGTTACAGTTACATTACTAAAGGTGGAACTGACTCTAAATTCAGGAGAGCGCTAACTGCATGAAAGTAAACACAGAGCGAAAGTGCTACAAAACAAAACAGCTCGAGTTACACATGAGTTTCTGTGGGAATTCAAACAATGAATAACCACTTATAGACGAGTTTAAAGTACAAATAGCTGTCACTCCTTACTGCTATAATAGAGTGGTATTTGTAGATTCTTCTGAGTGAAACTCAAATTCCCAGGAGGTGTAATCTGTCCTCGCTGAGAACCCCAGAGTGTTTTCTGATTCTCAGACGAGAGCGCGTCCACCTGTCTCCCTGCGTCTCACGTGTCCTAGTCATGTGCTGCGTGACCATCTGACGCTCCTTCACACACAGCAGCGTTCAGTGTTTAAAAACAGCTGGCGATGAGCTCACGTTCCCCTGACACAGACTTGTCAATAAACTCCATAATCAATCACACAGAACCATTCGTCTCACTGTCCTCACTGTCCTCCAGCTAAGAAGACCCAGGTGTCCAGTCTAGAGTCCAGGACGAGACGCTTCAGGGGACAGCGTTCAGGTACTGACTTCACTCTGCAGATCTGCGGTAAGATAAGATAAATGAGATTTCCAGGAACTTTCAGACTCTGTGGAACATGTAAACTACCACAGACTGCACTGATTTGCAAAAGATTTAAAATCTATATTTCATTAAAAACAGAAATACATTCTAAAAACGTTCGGACAGGGAACAAAAGTCTGCTAAAGATGTGTGATGTTACAAAATAATGTTAATTTGCAACATATAGCAAGATATTTTCAGAAGTAAAGATGACGAGGGGTTCACTCTGTGAAAGACTGTGTGGACAAACATTCATTTATTTTCGGTAACTCATATCCAGGCGATGGGTCCGTAGCCTACCCGGAATCACTGGGTGCAAGGCAGAACACACCCTGGAGGGGGCGCCAGTCCTTCACAGGGCGACACACACTCACACATTCACTCACACCTATGGAGACTTTTGAGTCACCCATCCACCTACCAACGTGTGTTTTTGGAGCGTGGGAGGAAACCGGAGCACCTGGAGGAAACCCACACAGACACAGAGAGAACACACCACACTCCTCACAGACAGTGACCCAGAGGAAACCCACGCAGACAAAGAGAGAACACGCCACACTCCTCACAGACAGTCACCCAGAGGAAACCCACGCAGACACAGGGAGAACACACCACACTCCTCACAGACAGTCACCCGGAGGAAACCCACACAGACACAGGGAGAACACACCACACTCCTCACAGACAGTCACCCGGAGGAAACCCGCGCAGAAACAGGGAGAACAGACCACACTCCTCACTGACAGTCACCCGGAGGAAACCCGCGCAGAAACAGGGAGAACAGACCACACTCCTCACTGACAGTCACCCGGAGGAAACCCACACAGACACAGAGAGAACACACCACACTCCTCACAGACAGTCACCCGGAGTGATAATCAGGTCCCTGGAGCAGTGTGACTGTGACAGTACCTGCTGCACCACCGTGGCGTCCTGTGTGGACAAACAGTGAAATGAAAATAACCAGAAGACATAGAAAAACATGAATAAAACATAATGAACTGTAATAAAAAAAGAAAGAGTTGTAAAATAGAGACTGAATAGGATAGGAATATAAAACATACTGCAGTTATACAAACACACACACACATGCGTTACGCATGCACTTATGACACACTGTGCTGTTTGTAACTGAGGGGGCCATCGTGCCTAAAGGTCAGAGAGGTGGGCCTGGGGCCGGAAGGTCACTGGCTTAACCCCTAGGACCAAGTGTGTGTTCACTGCCCCTAGTGCACTGTGTGTGTGTGTGTGTGTTAAATGTGGAGTCCTCATTACATTGTACTGCTGTGCAAAGACCATAAAAGTCCATTTCATGTTTTAAGGATCACAGGGCACTTAACTGATCAGAACAGCTGAGGACACGAGGGTAGATTGAAACTTTTAGTTCTGGACCTCTGGCCAGAGTCTGTTCTCCTCACAGCAGCCACAGACACACCCCGTAATCTGATCTGCTCTGAGAGCTGGACTCAGGTCTGAGTGTGTGTTCTGGTTGAAGTATGTCCTGGTTGGAGTGTGTGTCCTGGTCAGAGTGTGTTCTGGTTGGGCTATGTGTCCTGGTCGGAGTGTGTTCTGGTTGGGGTGTGTGTCCTGGTCGGAGTGTATGTTCTGATCGGAGTGTGTGTTCTGGTCTGGGTGTGTGTCCTGGTCAGAGTGTGTTCTGGTCGGAGTGTGTGTTCTGGCTGGAGTGTGTCCTGGTCTGGGTGTGTGTCCTGGTGGGAGTGTGTTCTGGTCTCAGAGATCTCCACCCTCTCTCCTCCACCTCCTCTTCTCCTTCTCCCCAGAGTCTCAGAGATCTCCACCCTCTCTCCTCCACCTCTTCTCCTTCTCCCCAGAGTCTCAGAGATCTCCACCCTCTCTCCTCCACCTCCTCTTCTCCTTCTCCCCAAAGACTCAGTGATCTCCACCCTCTCTCCTCCACCTTCTCTTCTCCCTAGAGTCTCAGAGATCTCCACCCTCTCTCCTCCACCTCTTCTTCTCCTTCACCCCAGAGACTCAGTGATCTCCACCCTCTCTCCTCCACCTTCTCTTCTCCCCAGAGTCTAAGAGATCTCCACTCTCTCTCCTCCATCTCCTCTTCTCCTTCTCCCCAGAGTCTCAGAGATCTCTACCCTCTCTCCTCCTTCTCCTCTTGTCCTTCTCCCCAGAGTCTCAGAAATCTCCACCCTCTCTCCTCCAGCTTCTCTTCTCCCCAGAGTCTCAGAGACCTCCACCGTCTCTCTTCCATCTCCTCTTCATATTCAGTCTCCAATCAGGTTTCCTCTGTATGTGTGTATATGTATGTGTGTGTGTGTGTGTGTGTGTGTATGTATGTATATGTATATGTATGTGTGTGTGTGTGTGTGTGTACAAACCGGATTCCAAAAAAGTTGGGACACTAAACACATTGTGAATAAAAACTGAATGCAATGATGTGGAGATGGCAAATGTCAATATTTTATTCGTAATAGAACATAGATGACAGATCAAAAGTTTAATCTGAGTAAATGTAACATTTTAAAGGAAAAATATGTTGATTCAAAATTTCACAGTGTCAACAAATCCCAAAAACGTTGGGACAAATAGCAATAACTGGCTGGAAAAAGGAAATTGAGCATATAACAAACAGCTGGAAAACCAATTAATACTAAGTAGGTCAATTGACAACATGATTGGGTATAAAAAGAGCTTCTCAGAGTGTCAGTGTCTCTCTTAAGCCAAGATGGTAAGAGCATCACCAATTTCACCATTGTTGTGCAGCAATACCAGAATGGTGTTACCCAGCATAAAATAGCAAAAACTTTTAAGTTATCATCATCAACCATGCATAACATCATCAAAAGATTCAGAGAATCTGGAACAATTGCTGTGCGTAAGGGTCAAGGCCGTAAAACTCTACTGGATGCTCGTGATCTCCAGGCCCTTAAACATCACTGCACAGGAATGCCACTGTCAAGGAAATAACAGAATGGGCTCAGGAATACTTCCAGAAAGCATTGTCAGTGAACACAATCCACAGTGTCATCCGTCGTCCCAGCTGAAACTCTACAGTGCAAAGAGGAAGCAAAGAGGAAGCTAACTGCCAGGGACAACATTTCTCCTGATCTTATGCCGGAATTTATTCAAGAACCTTCAGAGTGTGTGGAAATCTTTACAACGGCCGCGCTGACGCTGCTCGGCCTCGCAAGGAGACGCTGGAGGCGCAGACGAAGGGGCAGACGCGCGGGCGCGCTCGTGCGTCTCAGGCGGCGCGGGCCTCGCACACCTCTACCATCATTATTCCTCTCCAACCTCCGATCTCTCAGCAACAAAACTGAGGAACTACTCCTGCTCCACCGGACCAACAAGGACTTCTCCTCTGCTTCTGCTTCACGGAGACCTGGCGGAACGAGCTGATCCCGGACAGTGCGCTGGACGTACCGGGCTTCCAGCTACTGAGAGCGGACAGAGACGTGGAACGTAGCGGGAAGAGTAGGGGAGTAGGAATCTGCTTCTACATCAACGAGCGCTGGTGCAGAGATACTACAGTATTGTTAACATCATGCTCTCCTCATCCGGAGTCTCTCTTCATTAACTGTCGGCCGTTTTACTCTCCCAGAGAATTTAGTTCCTTCATTCTGGCCGGCGTGTACATTAGGCCGAGCGCGTGCACCAGCGACGCGCAGAGACAACTGGCCGAACAGATAATGGAACTAGAGAGTGATCATCCAGACTCGCTGCTGATCATTCTGGGGGACTTTAACAGCGCTAACCTCACGAAGGAGATGCCCAAATACAGGCAACATATCGCGTGCACTACACGTGAAGGCAACACACTAGACAAATGCTACACAAGCATCAAGAATGCCTATCGCGCTGTTGCGCGCGCCGCTCTCGGGCTCTCCGATCACAGCCTCGTTCACCTCATTCCCACGTACCGGCAGAAACTCAAAACCAACAAGCCGGCCATCACAACAGTGAAGAGGTGGACCAGTGGAGACATAGAGAAGCTGCAGGGCTGCTTCGAATCCACAAACTGGGCTGTGTTTGAGGAGGCGACAGACGGACTGGACGAATACACAGACGCTGTGACGTCATATATAAGCTTCTGTGAAGACAGCTGTATTTCAGCTAGAACACTCAGGAGCATTCAGGAGTGGAGACAGAGCTGTCTACAAAAAAGCCAAGTACAGATTGGAGAAAGGGGTTAAAGCAGCGAAAAGAAAGTTCTCAGAGCAGCTGAATAACCACATCACAGCTAACGACCCATCGTCAGCCTGGAACAGTCTTCAGCTTCTCACTGGCTACAAGGTGAGAAATACCCCCCTCCACCTGAACGACCGTCAGCTCACCAACGACCTGAATGAGTTCTTCTGCAGATTTCAAACAATAGACAATCAGCAGACTCTCTCACCCCATCATCAACCCCCCTCCTCCCCCACACTGGCTCTCACACCTCCACCCCCAGCTTGTCTCACCATCAGCCTGCAGGACGTCCACAGACTCTTCAGCAGACAGAAGGTGAAGAAAGCCCCGGGACCTGATTCAGTCTCTCCATCCATCCTAAAACACTGCTGTGACCAACTAGCACAAGTCTTCACCAGCATCTTCAACAGATCACTGGAGCTCCGTTGTGTTCCAGCCTGCTTCAAGACCTCCACCATCATTCCAGTCCCCAAGAAATCCACCATCACTGGATTTAATGATTACAGACCTGTCACCCTGACATCTGTGGTCATGAAGGTCTTTGAACGCCTGGTCTTAGCCCACCTAAAGACCATTACAGACCCCCTGCTGGACCCCCTGCAGTTTGCATACAGAGCAAACAGATCTGTTGATGATGTGGTCAACCTAACTCTCCACTTCATCCTTCAGCATCTGGACAGCCCTGGAACCTACGCTCGGGTTCTGTTTGTTGACTTTAGCTCTGCTTTCAACACCGTTGTGCCGCAGCTACTTCAAAGCAAACTGTCCCAGCTGTCAGTGCCGGACTCCATGTGTCAGTGGATTGCAAACTTCCTCACAGACAGAAGACAGTATGTGCGGCTTGGGAAACACACCTCAGACCTTCAAACACTCAGCACTGGAGTTCCACAAGGGTGTGTTCTTTCACCCCTTCTCTTCAGCCTTTACACCAACGACTGTGTCTCCAAGGAACCAGCTGTAAAACTCCTGAAGTTTGCAGATGATTCCACTCTGGTGGGCCTCATAGCCAATAGTGATGAGTCTGCTTACAGAAAGGGGGTTGGTCAGCTGGTGTCCTGGTGCAGTGACAACCACTTGCTGCTGAACTCAGACAAGACTGTAGAGATGGTGGTGGATTTCCGACGCAACCCACCCCCTGTATCCCCCCTCTACATCAATGGCACCGCAGTTTCCACTGTAGAGTCACTCAAGTTCCTGGGCACCACCATATCCAGGGACCTGAAGTGGGAGATCCAGTTCTACACAGCTATCATCGAGTCCATCATCACCTCATCCATAACCACCTGGTTTGGTTCCTCTACCTCACAAGAAAGAGCCAGGCTCCAGCGCATCATCAGATCAGCAGAGAAGATCATTGGATGTAACCTGCCAACGCTTCAGGAGATCCACACCAGCAGGGTGAGGAAACGCGCTCAGAAAATTACGCTTGACCCCACACATCCTGGACATCACCTCTTCCAGACTCTCCCTTCTGGTAGAAGACTAAGGACCATCAAAACCAGCACAACACGACATGCTAACAGCTTCTTTCCCAGAGCTGTAGCTCTCCTCAACCACAGTGAACACCTCTGAGTCTCCAAACCACTGAACTAAACCGACTGGACTTAACTGCACTGAACAGGACACTTTACTCACTTGCACTTTGCTATTTTGCTGTACAGAAGTTCTATTTCTGTAACTCCTACAACAATATATAATATAACCTACTTCAGGAATATTTGGAAACATTTATATTCATACTCATATCTGTACAGTATAGATTTTATACTTTATGTTGTCTAATTTATGTCTTAACGCTCTTTTTTTTCTAGTACTTAACTGTATTCTTTAGTTTATTTATTGTTTATTGTACCTCTTTTAGAGTTATGTTTGTTAACAGTCTGTGTTACATGTCATACATGTGTTGCTGTCACCAAGACAAATTCCTAGGATGTTTAACATACCTGGCGAAATAAAGAGATTCTGTTTCTGATTCTGATTTCAAAGCAAGCTCCACAAGCTCAGACGTTTGCACTGGGCCAGGGGTCTTTTAAAATGGAGTGTGGCAAAATGGAAGACTGTTCTGTGGTCAGATGAGTTACGATTTGAAGTTCTTTATGGAACACTGGGACGCCATGTCATCCGGACCAGAGAGGACAAGGATAACCCAAGTTGTTATCAACGCTCCGTTCAGAAGCCTGCATCACTGATGGTATGGGGTTGCATGAGTGCTTGTGGCATGGGCAGCTTGCATGTCTGGAAAGGCATCATTAATGCAGAGAACTATGTTCAGGTTCTAGAACAACATATGCTCCCATCTAGACATCATCTCTTTCAGGGAAGACCCTGCATTTTTCAACAAGATAATGCCAGACCACATTCTGCAGCAATCACAACATCATGGCTACGTAGGAGAAGGATCCGGGTACTGAAATGGCCAGCCTGCAGTCCAGATCTTTCACCTATAGAGAACATTTGGCGCATCATTAAGAGGAAGGTGCGACAAAGAAGGCCCAAGACGATTGAACAGTTATAGGCCTGTGTTAGACATGAATGGGAGAGCATTCCTATTTCTAAACTTGAGAAACTGGTCTCCTCTCTCCCCAGACGTCTTTGAGTGTTTTAAGAAGAAGGGGGATGCCACACAGAGGTAAAAAATCTTTTTTGGGATTTATTGACGCCATGAAATTTTGAAACAACATATTTTTCCCCTAAAATGATACATTCTCTCGGTTTAAACTTTTGATCTGTGATTTGTGTTCTATTCTTAATAAAATATTAGATGTTGGCACCTCCACATCATTGCATTCCGTTTTTATTCACAATTTGTTTAGTGTCCCAACTTTTTTGGAATCCGGTTTGTATGTGTGTGTGTGTGTGTGACCTCTCACTGGGGGATGGAGTGAGGACTTTTCTCACCTCTGTGTTTGTCTCAATGACGCACTTCATTATCAGCTGGTCAGAAGCCAATCAGCTGAGGCTTCATTTGCATATTAAAGGCCAGGTCGTACAGACTGCCCAGAGACACCCCCCACTCTCTGATAACATCAGCAGAGATGAAAGAGCACAGAAGGTGGAACAGGCGGGGGCTCTTTTGTCCAAGGGCTGTTTGTCCTGCTGTGTGCTGGTTAGTGGTCACTTTACCCCAGAGTGACAGACACCCCCCCCCTCACCCCGCATTAGCATGTCTAACCCCTGAAAGGGCCAGTCCACCCTGTTCTCCTACATTTCTGAATGCCTTAGAAGATTAGGATGACGACTTTACACACCGTCTGAGCCATGGGCTCCAGATCTCCTTCACCCCCTTCCCCTCACACCCCCCCTCGCCCAAGACCACCGAGAGGGGATAAGATTGTTCTCCTTATTCACATGAATCTCAGGTTAAAGAGCCTTTATCTCTCTCTGTGGACTCTGCTTGTTTTATTTACTCTTCATCAAAGACTTTATTTACTTCAGTTATTTAAATTAATTTTACTAGTTCCTTTAAAGTCTACTTTCTTACGTCTCAGTGGATTTTGTAAGAAGTTTATAATCTTTGTTTATGTTTGTATTCTTTTATTCAGTCGTGAGGAAAGCACTTTCAGTTACAGTTCAGCTTTTCTGCAGAGTGCAATTTATACGTTTGATTGATCGATCGATTGATTGATAATGTAACAGTAAACACGAGTATCACAAAATGGACTTGTGTAACGTACGGATGTGTATGTTGTAAAGCGTGTGTGTGTATTCACCTTCTGTGAACTCTAATTGAAACTCGCCCGATGAGACACAGATCTACGAGTGCTGAGTGTTTTATGTCTAAAATATACTTCATTAAATTTAAATGAACTTAAATTCAGTTAATTTACATTATTTTAATCCTGTTAACTCACATTTACTTTAATTAAATCCTGTTAACTTTAATCCTGTTTAGTTAATGGAGTGAAAGTTAAACCCCATTAGACGGCACTTAAGAGTCCCACGCTGCGTCCCAAACTGGGCCCTACTCCCTACATAGTGCACAATTCTGGAGCTCCATTGTGTGAGTGGACCATATTCAGTGCACTCAAACAATCCCACAATGCACCACAAGTAGTGTACAACCTATGTATCCTAGGGGATAGTGGATACCCATAATCCACTGTAAACCCACGAGGTTGTGTCTGAAATGGCTCACTCTCCTCCTGAATTCAGTTCCCTAGAATAGAGCAATATGTAGTGAGTGATATAGGGAACAGTGAATAGGAGCTGTTTCAGACACACGGCCAATGACTTCACCTCAGTGTGTGACATCACACACATGCCCCTCTGTACTGACCGACACACACACACGTGTGACGAGGGAGCCGTGGGAGGCAGATCAGAGCAGGTCTGGGCTTTTAAGGGGGAATTTCTCTGCAGACGGTAATTTACAGGTTCACAGTGATGTGAAACGGAGCAGACGCTGCAGACCTGCGCAGACAGAGCAGCTGGGAGCAGAGAAGCACAGCCCTTTAAGCACCTTCTGACCTGAGACAGTGCTGCTGTCCACCGCCGTCTCTGACAGTGCTCACTGGGAACAGGGGCTTGTTTCACATCATTCCCAGCTCTCGAGGGAAACGGGGAACAGCAGAGGGACTTGAGGGGGCCACACTGATGTTCATAATGTTTTGGTCAGTGGGCAGAACGCAGGTCTGGTTGTTTATTAACGTGCTGACTGTTAAAGAGGAGGCTGTGTGACGTAAGGCTGAGTGTCTAAGCCTCAGGTTAAATTATCTCTATTAAAAGAGTTTTATCAGTAGACGCCAGTGTATTCCACCGTGCTCAGGGTGAGGAGGAGGGAGACCTGTTAAACACTTTGTGAATAAAAGTTAGCCCCAGAGCTGTCCGTCCTTTTTTAAAATAAAACATTAGACAAAATGCTGCTAAAAAAAGTCCAGAACACAGACAAACCAGGAAATAGAAAGGACTATATAATTTATTATGAACAATTAACCAAAACTAGTATTTCCATTAACACCAAGGCAATAAAAACAGGAGGAACTGTGTGGGGTCTGTACAGGTGCCATTATGAAGGCAATAAACAATCCCAGGCGTCTTGGTGGAGGTAGATATAAACAAAAGAACAGACACATTCAACCACAAAATAAAATACAATTAAAAAGTGGGATTCAAGTACGAATGCATTTCTCTGATAAAACCAGCTTTCTCCAAACAAACAAGAATTAGATTTGAATTCTAAACCCAGTGGACTTGCCCTTATAGTTCCAAACACAGGTGAACGAGGGGCGACACGGCCTCCCACTGCAGAGGAAACGAGCTCCTCCTTACAGAACGCCCCCTCACCTCCACCGCTCGTGTGCGGATCCAGCCCAGACAGGAGCGAGGGAGTGAGGAGGACTGCGGTGGTCTCACCCGGGTCTGGCTGGGGGTTCAGTATTCACCCTCAGGGGCGGTCCACGTGACCCATCCCTAACCTGTACATATCGGCTTCACTCTAAAAGCACTCTTCTGAGAACATCCTGCACTGAACATGCGCCTTTTCTTTTCTAAGAAGGAGCTGTAGAATAAACCCAGGCCTCTCTCTGAGAGATTAAAGGAGTAGAGTCGAGACACATCATGTCACAGAACAATCAGTCACGGGCTTAAAAGCAGTTGCTTCCAGCACCACAGACTTTCCCGGGAGTCTCTGGGAATTTAGAGCCGTTTCAGCTGCTCCAACCGAACTCGGAGCTGCTCTTGTCTCTGTTGGAGTTTGTCTTTCTTCTGACTGAGACTCTGTTCCTGCGTCTCCAGGTTCCAGATGCTCTCCTTGGCTCTCTTCAGGATCACCACCTTAGACGCCTTGTCGTTGTTGGACAGTTCTGGGACGTTGTCTCTGAGCCGGAGGAAACAGTTCTTCAGCTCGTTCCTCCTCTGCCTCTCCATCACGTTGTGAGTCCTCCGCCTCTCCTCCTCATCCTCGAAGTCTGCGCTGTGGCGGGGGGTGGGGTTTTTGGGGCGGGGGTGGAGTCTGTGGGAGTCGCCACGGTGGCGTTTGGCGCAGGGCGAGGTGGGGCGGGGGGCGGCGTAGTTGTGCTGCTGCTGGATCTCCATGTGACAGCGTTTGAGCGCTCGCTGTTGCTCGCGGAGAAGCTGCTCCTGCTGCTGCTGAGCCTGGGATCTCGTGCTGCAGCGCCGCACCGTCACCACGTCTATCTCATCCTCTGTGGGAAACAACAGGGAGAAACGGGTCAGAGACACGTCACAGCATTACAGCATCCGTCTCTTCCTCTGTGGGGCACCGGGGGGAGAGCAAACCAGGTCAGAGGAACCTCAACAATCTGAGATAAGACGCACTACACTGGAATCCAGGCCAGATCTGAGCATGCAACTACCTCCCACCACTTTTACTGAGCGCAAATCATCCACCTCTTCTAGGGAACGATAAACAAACGGGGTTCTGTGTCTCTGAAATCAAAAAGACACCCATCACACCCCCACTGTCACTTTTAATAACCATGTCTGTCTACGGTGTCTCTGTGCAACACAACAGAACAATAAACACTGTCAGCGTGCGTAAGAGCACTGTTCTGTTACAGTTAACGCATATGACAATGAAAGACGAGTGACGCCTCCTGTCCACTCTCCACAACACTTATGTACACCGTCTGTAAACTCTCAGCACGCCCTGCCTCTCCAGTTATATCTGCTCAACGTCTGCAGCACAAGCAACATACGTTTACACAAATGATAAACATTCTGCTTCTCTATTTGATAAATATAAAGACAGTCCTCTATTGTGTATCTATCTAAACACTTCTATATCCTCCCAACACACTGTTTAACGCACACGTGGAACAATCCAGTCCGGGATTTTGCTCCCACCGCAGTGATTCCCTACTCCGCGTCTGGCCAGCGCCCGCAATGTGAGCGCAGTTGGAGTGAAATCCCGGAGCGGATCTCGGTTTCTAGCTTCATTTCGTATAAACCCTGCTATTATAACTCGAAGTCCCGAGAATCCGAGTTTGAGATGAGAAAACAGGATCTAACTCTTCAAAAAAAAACAAACAAAAAAGGTCTGTCAAAGTCCACGTGTTAAAAAAAAAATCAATTCCAGGATTTTATCTAACTGTATTGATCATTTTAGTTCAGTTTCACCTTGATTACATTAGATTTCAAAACCCCACAATACAATTTCTCCTTACAAAAACCTTACCATATAACTCAATATAAATCCGCTCCGGGATTTTGCTCTAACCGCCCCGCTTCCCGCGCGCACCCAGCGCTACTCTGCTGCTGAGGACTGAGGAGGAACAAAACCCAGGAGTGGATTTGTTTTAAAAACTTTCTAGACTCCAGTTTCAGTGGAAGAACCTACACAGAACTCACCAGAATCACTGCTAGACGAGTCTCCTCCGGCAGAAAGTGAGCCATAATCGGAGGAAGCCTCGCTGAGCCCCGGACTCTCCTGCAGAGGCTCGACGCCCGGAACCAGCTCATCGTCCGCGTGGCAGTGCAGCGAGGAGCCGGCGATCTCGGCGAAGATGTCGGTGCTGATGTCGGAGAGCAGCGGGCTGGAGGACAGAAGTTTCTCGTCGGTGTTTTTCCCGTAAGGCCACAAACAGTCATCGGACCCCGGGTCGTCGCCGGTGAACTCGCCGTTAAACTCGCTGCAGGTCCAGTTGAGTTGCTGTAGGAGGTCGGTGTCCTCCAGGAGCTCGGACACTAGCTCCAGCTGCTCGACTCCGGACAGCGGCCTCCACAGCGAAGGCTTGGGCGGCGGAGAGAGCGGCGGAGTCGGCAGGGCCTCGCGCTGGAGCTCCTTCATCAAATTCTCACAGAATTCGTCGTCAAAGAGCAGCGGCTCCGACTCGCTGAGCCAGACCGGAGAGGGGCAGCAGCTGGGCAACATTCTGAGGAAACCTGGAAGAGCCGCGGAGATTAATTAAAATAAATAAAATCAGCGTGGAGTCGGAGCTCTGAGGTAGACACTGGTTTTGGAGAGAGATTCTCTGAGGTATTTATAAATATTAATCCAACTGCGCGTACTGAACTCTGAAACTCTCCAACCGGCATCCACCGCTTTTAAAGCTGTTTACAATCCTGGCCCCGCCCACCTCTGCGCCTATGGGCGGGGCTTTTTTTTTTTTTAATTCCTCGGTACTCTTTTCTGACTCAGAGGAGCCCGAAATAACACCGCTCCCCCCCACACACACTCATACTCAGTGGGCCGTTTACAATCAAACACTGCAGAGCGCACATTCATTTCAAATAAACAAGGATGTGTGTGTGCGTGTAACAACTGTAGAAAAAAAAGGAAATAGACCCAAACACATTTATGACAGAGTTTCTTCATTCAGAACAGTGCAGTGTGAAGGATAAGCTTTTTATATTTTTATATATAAACAATAAAAAAACTAATATTTTACAGTGTATATATATATATATATATACACTAAATATGTACTCTAAAGCTTAACTATGTAAATAAATCTACTAAATTCAGTGTGTATTATATATATATATATATGTAAATAATATATAAAATGCGTAGAAAGAGGTTTCATGGGTATTTAATATAATTCTATATAAAATTATTCACGTTATTATAGCTATATATTATAAAAGTGATATTTGGCTGTTCATAATCATGGCCCCGTCCACTTTCACAATCAAAAGCACATGGGCGTGGCTTCTGCCCCCGACCTTCTTTCCACGGTTCCACCGCTTCTACGGTCTGCCGTGACGTCACGCAACAGCTGGAAAGACCGGCGAAGACATGCCACGCTTTTTAAACTCTTTACACGTTTTATTCGTTTTAACGTTTCAACTCAAATTCGTCCAAATGAGCATCTGCGCTTTAACCCGCAGAAGCCCTTCACCGCGAGTGGCACCTCTCTGTCCGCGAACGAGCCCCGAAACCAACACGTGCGCGGCTTTAAACTTCCCTTTCACGTTTAAACCTTCTTTTACATTTTTAGATTGTCTGTGTGTCCTCGAGTCTGACCCAGTGTCGCTTGGGTTGATTTAGTTTTATACATGTATGATGTTTTGTAATATTCATGAAATAATCTTATTTTTAAAGCGCCATTAAAAGTTCTAATTTAAAAGTCCCGTGCTCTCTGCGGGATTCTGCGAAGTTTAATGTTGTATACGTGGTTTAAAGCTTCGAAAAAACCTTAAAAAAAAACACTAATAAAACATTTAAAACGTAATGAAACCAATGAAATAAGATATTAAACGCAAGCAACAAATCGACACAGATGTTACACAGCAATAAAACCGTCACAAATCTAAGTGTAGGGTTAAATGTAAATGTTAGGTCTGTGCTGTGGAGACCGGCAAAAAACCGGCACCTCCACATGAGAGGCGTGCGGCAGATTCAATAATAAAAGCCCCTCTTACCGTTTTCTTTCGCAGCGCTGATGAAGTTGGATATAAACCGCGGGGGACGCGGGGACCGAGACAGTTTTATATGATATTTATTTACTGTATTAAATAAAAGTAGCCGTCCGTGTTTCTCTGTGAGGGAAGAGCAGAGCACGCGGGGCGGCAGTGGGTGTGGCGGAGCAGGGATTTAACTTTATACAACCGCAGCGCCCTACTGTACTCCTCCGCCCGCAAATTCGCGCCAAAATGTCGTTCTACTGAATTTTGAATCAAAACCGCGCTGATTTTTCCGCCTAATTTTTCTCATTGGTCGATAATATCGGGGCGATAACCTCACAAAAGACCCCACCCGCCGACTTTTTTAGTTTAAACCTCATGAAGCGGGTACAGTACTGCCGGCGCGGAGTGATACGTCCAGCACGGGACACAACAGAAATTCCAAGAAACCAAGAGCGCGCGGAGGGACACGTGGCCACGTGCACAAAAGCCGGGTGCCGGACTCCTTTCGTATTGGAGCACATGGCTGCCCCACCACCAACAGCCCACTTCCCTTCTCTATAACCTACAAAAACTGCAGTTTACGTCCGCATTAAACTTCTATTTGGAGTACAGCCGCTTTAAAAAAAAACTCTTCTATACCTACCCCAAGCTCAAGCTTTCCACCTTAAATGATGCAGCAGTGCACAAGATGAAGCTGCCTGGAATGTTCCCTTCCACCTTAATAGCCGTGCTCAACAGTCACTTTCCGGCGTCTTCAGACCTTTAAACCTCTCCGCGGCGGACGGCGTGCAGCTTTTTAAGGTGGAAGGTGAAAGTTCAGGGTTGGATGCTAAATTGTAGAACAACAGCTCATAGCTGCTACACTATTTAAGGTGGAAGGGAAGAGTAGGTTCAGTTGAAGTGAATGTACATAGTTTTAGGCCAGCTGTATTTTTGCAGACTGCTGCAGATGAATGTGTGACGTGGTGTAGGTGGTCATGAACTCGCCCACCCCTCACTCCCATGTGTTATATAACAAAGAGTCCATGGTGGTGATATGTGCACGTGCACAGGAATGTACCGATCTCTCACACACACACACACAGAGCTCTTGAACTGTGAGTTATGAGCAGGAGAGTTAAGAGGTGGTCTGAATCCCCGGGAGAGCACCCGGGACTCCGGCGAAGACAGGGCTCATATGGAGAGGGTAAATCCAAAGCCCCCCGCTGTCCCGGTTCTGTTTGGGGTTCACTGGAATGTGGGCCAGTGAAATGGATAAGGAGGTTAATGTGCCACCTACAGGACACTGAGCTCCACTGAGCTACTTCTCAAAGGGCAATTCCACCAGTTTTTCCAGATTTCGGACGACAGTGAACACTTAGCCTTACTTTAAACATAACTACTACTACATTAACCCTAATCCCAACTTTACTCTTCATCTTAACCCTAACTCATATAAAACAAATTAATAAAATAATTAGAACAAAGAATGACACAGAAGAATAAGAATAAACAAATAAAGTCAACACATTAAGATTTAAATTGGTGAAAGATAAAAAATAAATGACATAATATACGTATATATATATATATATATATATATATATATATATATATATATATATATATATATATATGACATATACGCATAAAACAACTAGTAAAATATGTCTCATATTTTACTGGACCAGGGCGGCACGGTGGTGCAGCAGGAAGTGTCGCAGTCACACAGCTCCAGGGGCCTGGAGGTTGTGGGTTCGATTCCCACTCCGGGTGACTGTCTGTGAGGAGTTGGTGTGTTCTCCCCGTGTCCGCGTGGGTTTCCTCCCACAGTCCAAAAACACACGTTGCAGGTGGATTGGCGACTCGAAAGTGTCCGTAGGTGTGAGTGAATGTGTGTGTGTCTGTGTTGCCCTGTGAAGGACTGGCGTCCCCTCCAGGGTGTATTCCCGCCTTGCGCCCGATGATTCCAGGTAGGCTCTGGACCCCCCGCGACCCTAAATTGGATAAGCGGTTACAGATAATTTACTGGACCTGGAGGTTGTGGGTTCGAGTCCCGCTTCGGGTGACTGTCTGTGAGGAGTGTTGTGTGTTCTGGTGTGTTTTTGGAGTGTGGGAGGAAACCGGAGCAACCGGAGGAAACCCACGTAGACACAGAGAGAACACACCAAACTCCTCATAGACAGTCACCCGGAGGAAACCCATACAGACACAGGGAGAACACACCACACTCCTCACAGACAGTCACCTGGAGGAAACCCACGCAGACACAGGGAGAACACACCACACTCCTCACAGACAGTCACCCGGAGGAAACCCACGCAGACACAGGGAGATCACACCACACTCCCCACAGACAGTCACCCGAAGGAAACCCACGCAGACACAGGGAGAACACACCACACTCCTCACAGACAGTCACCCAGAGGAAACCCACACAGACACAGGGAGAACACACCACACTCCTCACATAGTCACCCAGAGGAAACCCACACAGACACAGGGAGAACACACCACACTCCTCACAGACAGTCACCCGGAGAGGGACTCAAACCCACAACCTCTAGGACCCTGGAGCTGTGACAGAGACACTACCTGCTGCACCACTGTGCCGTTTTATTATTATTATTATTATTAATTTATTATTATTACACTAATGTTACTGGGTCCTCAGCCCAGAGCTGGGTATTCTGTTCACACCGCTGCAGCTGTTTGGATAATCTCTATCAGGAATAATCCAATAATAATAAAGAGATAATCCTCCCCACCCAACACACATCACCCCCCCACACACACACACACAAACACACCCCACCCAACCCCCAGGTGTGAACAGGGTCTTCCTGACCCAGAGAGGACTGAGTGAATGAGTGGATGCCCCCTGAGGACTGCTCCTAGCCCCCTGCAGTGTTTCAGAAGTGTTCAGCCATCTGTTGACTCCAGGGTGAAGCTCAGAGTCTCTTTAAAGCTCTTCAGGACGCACTGGCATTTTTACAGTAACTTCATTCACTCATTCACGTTCTGTAACCGGTTCCTCCAGTACAGGCTCACAGTGACTTAACCCTTCATCCCTTCACCTCCTCCTCTTTCTCAGGGTCAGGAACAGAGCACAGGGCTGGTTTGGTCAGTTTTATCTGGAGCTGCAGCTTCACCTTCTTCACAAACACTTTAGAGGCAATTATGATAAGGCAGAAGAAGCTCTGTGTGTGTCTGTTTGCATGTGTGTGTGTGTGTGTGCGAGAGACAGAGAGAGAGAGATGTGTGTGTTAGATTGTGACTGGGCAGGTCTCCAGGACAATAGAACTGTGTTAGTTTGGTTCATCCACCTCTCCACATTCCCGACACTCTCCACACCGCTCACGACTTTTAAAACCAGATCACAACGCTAGCAGCGTGACAACGGAGACACAGGTCTGTGAATATTCAGCTGTGTTTGGACCCTTCAGACCCTGCCTGGGGGGATCTGACTCAGCGACGAGGGAATGTTCCGCCACGATTGGAAACACTGCTGCTTCAGAACAACACGCTGGCTGAGCAATTGATAAAACTTTAATTGAAAACAATGTTCAGATCTACTAATCGACGTGATCTTGTCTATATCGATTATATCAATGCTTTGCTTTTTTATTTTTCTGTTATGTCCCCACTGTGTGTTCCTTTTAAACAACAATGTCACACTGTAATCACGTGATTCTGCCCCCATTTGCCATATGGAAACAACTTAGAGGAGAACCTAAACGCAGAGGTCCACCGAGCGACTCAAGCTCGCACCAAAGAAAAACACAGCGTCTGTGGTGTGGACGTGTTGTGTTTGACTTTAATAAAGACGACACTGAAGTCTAATGTAAACATTGAGAAAAAACAGTTTCAGCCAAAGCACAATCACACACTAAATATAAACAGAGCTCAGAAAATAAGAGAGGAACAAGCTCCCAGTGACATTAGAGAAACTATCCCAGCTTGAACACTGAAGCATATTTACAGCACAAGCCTCGCCACTGAACTGTGAGGGTCACAAACACAAACACAACATGATGGTTCATTATCGTCATCATGGTAAATGTACAATTAACTGTGATATTGATTTGTGCTCATATCGCCCAGCACTTATAAAGTGATAAAACGTAACCACAGATAAAATCATAATTTATACAAAGTTAAAAAGTGAAATAAACATAAAAGGGTAAATGAAGATCAGTGTAAACACACCTGAGAACTTCGCTGGCATTCCTGGGGGCGTGGCTCACCGTGTCGATAAGATAAGGTCAGACTTCACTAATCCAAAAGGAAATTGCAGCATCTGTACGGAGCTGATGTACGGAGTGATATAATTCGAGAGAGTGTCACAGGTCTCGGGGCTGGGTCACAGGCTCTCGGGGGGAGAAAAGGCTGGTGTGGAAAATCTCATTTACTCAGTTTCTTCTTATTGTTTTCTTTTGAAACACGGTGTTCAATACATTTGATGCAATATATATTTACACAGTTCTGTAGCATGAGATATTGGTGTTGGTGAGCGGCCGAAGGTCATCAGTGTCAGTAACTCACACCACAGATAAACAGAGAGAGTCAGAACAGAGTCAGGGTTGAACCACAGTTTACAGCTCGCTCAGATCACAGTGAGATATTACACACTGAACCATGCTGAACAGCCGAGAATAATAAAACTCCACTCGAGCTGAACACAGCCACAGAAATCACACAAAAGGGAGCATTTTCCTGTTTTTATTTCCTTCTGATTTTTTTTTGTTTTGTTTTCAAATGAGAAAGTGTTTAACAGCGTCACACTGCCGTGACCCTTTACTCTGTTCAGAACAAGGTGTGTGAAGGGAAACTGAACCAGTTCCATGTTGATTGAAAAAGTCCAGGCGCCCCCTGCTGTCCTGTAAGTGCTGGCGTCGTTGCTGGGTTACGTGTATTTTGGGGCGTGATACCAGAGGACCTTTAATCAGAGTGCAACTATTGTGCTCCTGGAACGTCTATCAGCCAATCACACTGCAGGGGCGGGACTAACTGTTGTATAATTGATATTTGATCCAAATCTAACTCCAGAACTTAGAAGATATTTCTGATCCAGTTCTCTCTGACACTATTTCAAAAAGAAAAATACTCCCCATCATCAGATAAATCCACTCGAGAAATGAAACGCAGCACAACCCAAGTTACAGGATGTTCTTCCACACATTTCCTGCATTTACACATTTCTACCAGAGAGGGCAGAAAGACAATCCCTCAAACCTGACACAGTGCACATCTGCTGATGTTGAACGAGTAGTTCTGGATCACAGACAGTAGTCCAGCACATTCTAAATGTATCAGATGGAGAACACAGTTCCTCTGCTCCACACCCCTCTGTCTGACTGATGGCATTGGGCTCAGTGACCAACGGCCCATGTGACTGCCTGGAGGGGTGATTGTGTTGGTGGGAGGTGAAGTGCTGAAGAGTGGGGTGTTCTGTAGTTGAAAGCTCTCCTTGTGGTTCTTTGGCAGCTGACTTTGATTAGTCTTAGGTGGTCTTATATATTTTAGAGTCCACGAGGCTTGGTTTTAGAAGTTGGTTTAGATTTGTCATCACAATCGCCTGACATCGACCCATAAATTTAGTCCTTGGTGGGGTTTGAAGAGGACGTTTGCAGCAGAGTGGCTCATAAGGAACAGGCTCAGATTCCTCAGGAACGCTGCCAGAAGCTGGTGTTTGGAAGTGAGTGAAATGTATTTATAGAGCACAGTGTGGATGCAGGTGCTGCTCAAATTACAGACAGTATACGTCTGGGATCATTCTCCTGTTGGAAGGTCCAATGTCACTCAAGCTTAACTTCCTCACAGACCTCTTCACGTTGTCTCCTGGGACTATCCTTGAGTGAATCCATCTTACCGTCCACACGCTGCAGAGCAGCCCCAGAGATTCACGGATCTATCGCCATGCTTCACTGTGGGCAGGGGGATCTTTTCATCCTTCCTCCTACAGAAACACCACTGATCCATCGGCCTGAAGCATTCCAGTTTGCTTTCACCACTTGTAGTGATGTTTGATGACTGGTTTTTAGACAACGGAGCTGACCCCCTGCCTTCTCAGGAGCTTGGCAGAAGCTGGTTATAGCGCCCTCTTTCTGCCGCGGCCAGGTAGTAAAGCGTCTGTTTTTTTTAAATTTTGAATCATTTGACTGCTCCACCTTAAAATATATAGTCGCTTTTTACTCACACACACCGCTCCACCTTAAAAGATACAGTCACTTCTTACTCTCACACACCACTCCAACATAAAAGATACAGTCGCTTCTTACTCGCACACACCGCTCCACCTTAAAAGATACAGTCGCTTCTTACTCACACACACTGCTCCACCTTAAAAGATAAAGTCGTTTCTTACTCTCACACACTGCTCCACATTAAAAGATACAGTTGATTCTCACTTGCACACACCGCTCCACCTTAAAAAATACAGTTGCTTTTTACTTGCACACACCACTCCACCTTAAAAGATACAGTCGCTTCTCACTCGTACACACAGCTCCACATTAAAAGATACAGTTGCTTCTTACTCACACACACCGCTCCACCTTAAAAGATACAGTCGCTTCTCACTTGCACACACCGCTCCACATTAAAAGATACAGTCGCTTCTTACTCACACACACTGCTCCACATTAAAAGATACAGTCGTTTCTTACTCACACACACCTTTCCACATTAAAATATACAGTTGCTTCTTACTCACACACACTGCTCCACATTAAAAGATACAGTCGTTTCTTACTCACACACACCTTTCCACATTAAAAGATACAGTCGCTTCTCACTCACACACACCGCTCCACCTTAAAGGATACTGAGCTTAGAACTGCGTTTCTCCACAATCGTAGATGTTTCCCTTAAAGACTGCCATACTTCAGCACCTTGCTACAGGGTCATCTGTGAAGGTCATCGTTTACGATCTCCCTGAAATCAGCAGACATCTCCTGACTGTCACGAGGAACAAATCAGCCTCAAAATCAGCCCTAGTGTCCTGCAGTGTGGGCCAGCCTTTACTGTGCTGACTGAAACCTGTGCCTGCTGCCAGCCGATCTCCCTGCAGGTGTTCTGCTGTCACTCAAGCGATGCTGACCCCCTGCCTTTTCAGGAACTTGTCGGAAGCTGGTTATAGCACCCTCTTTCTGCCACGGCCAGGTAGAAAAGCGTCTGTTTTATTTTGAATTTGATTGTGAACTTTGCTTCAGGCTGAATTTATAGGAACATTCAGTGCCCTCTCACTCTGTTTATATCCTTTTCCTCGATTGAACCTATGGACAGCTTTATTAAATGTCACTGTCAACAGATGCCCCACCGTCCTGGAGTGAGGGGAGGTTAGTCTGATACCTGTCGCAGGTAAAGAGCTTGTTTAAGGTGTGTTTGAGACATCATCTGTTTTGCAGATGTGTGCTTTAATGAAGGATTGCCTCGGGGGGAGGGGGGTAATTCTGAGTCTGCAGTAGTCAAAAGTTAAAAGGTGATATTGGGAGAATTTAGATAAACCTAGTGTGAAATGGGGTTGGAATAATTTTTAGTGCAACAGTTACAGCCCTCACTAAGGATTAATACTGTGTGTGTGTGTGTGTGTGTGTGTTGGGCAACAGGATTTCATCATTAACCTTCACTTTAAGCTCTTCACTGATACAAGGAGGGTGCAGTGTGTGTGTCTGTGTGTGGTGAGCAGACACATTTCCTGAGTGTGTGCTGAAGATATGTGTGTGTGAGAGATAGAGGTGGTGAGGAAGCACACTTGCTTAGTGTGTGTGTGTGTGTCATCCTCATTGGTACTCCACACCTAATATTTCTCTCTCTACATTCCCCTCTCTTCATCTGTCACAAATCTAGGTGTCAGACTTGACTCACATGTATCATTTGACAATTACATTCACCAGGAAACCCACGCAGACACAGGGAGAACACACCAACTCCTCACAGACAGTCACCCGGAGCAGGAATCGAACCCACAACCTCCAGGCCCCTGGAGCTGTATGACTGCGACACTACCTGCTGCACCACCGTGCCGCCCTACATATCATTTATATTATTATTAATAATATATTGTTATCTAATTTATATTATTGTTAATAATATATTGTTATCTAATTGTCACGCCCTTGTCCTGTCGTGTATGTTTTCCCTCGCCACGTGCTCACTTAGCACTGTTTGTTATTGTCCATGTATCTGCCCATGTCCCATCTTTGTTCCTCTTCCTTGTCCGTGTCTCATTTGTAATCCTGCCCCCTCGTTATCTGTTTCAGGTGTCCCTTGTCTGTGTGGCATATTTAAGTTCCTTTGTGTGACTCCTTCTTTGTTGGATATTCTATGTTTGCATGCCTGTCTTGTTGGTGCTTTGATTTGGTTCACCTCCCTGTGTAGCTGTCTGTTTCTCCGACGTGCTTTGTGTTTTTAGGTATGTCTGTTTTAGCTTTCTGTCTAGGTTTGTATGTTTAGTTCTCCTTGTACAGTTATTTATTTAGCTCTCCTTGTCTAGGTCTCTATTTAGTTCTCAGTTTAGCTCTCTGTTCAATTTTTGTCTCTTTAGCTATCTCAGTCTGTCTAGTTCCCTCTGTTTAGGTTTAGTCTGTATCTGTCTCTGTAGTCTAGGTCTGTTTAAGTCATTCTGTCCAATTCTCCCTGTGTAGGTCTTTCTTTGTCTAAGTATGCTGTTGTGTCATCCAAGTCTGTCTGTCTTTGTTATCTTTTGTTTAAATAAAAGTCTGTGTTCTTAGCAAGTTTGTCCGCCTCCCATCAGTCCGTGAGGTCCTGACACTGATTTATATTATTAATAATATTTTATCTAATTTATATTATTAATATATTATCTCATTTATGAGATTTATTAATAATATAAATGAGAAAACAATATATTAATAATATAGATTATTATTAATAATACATTGTTCTCATTTGTATTATTGATATTATCTAATTTATATTATTAATAATATCTCATTTATATAATTTTTCATTTTAATATTCTTATTTTTTTGCCAATTGTTGCCGTGTAGTTTTCGAGCTATCAACGCTGTTCAAACTCCAGATTGTCCAGTTTGATGGTGTGAGATTTCAGACGGTCGGACCCTGGCTGGCTGGGACCTGTCATGTCCATTTTCCATCCTCACGCACTCATCCGTCCAGTTTTTATCCATCCTTGAAAACCCCCTCCATTCATTTGAAAGGGGGATGGCTAGTGTTTGTGATGTCATCACACTGTAGAATCTCTGCCTAAAAACTGTTTTGTCGCTTTTCAGCCGAACGTTTCACCATAACGTCCTTATACCTTCACCTAGAGACGTCATTTAAATTTTAAATGGTAGAGAAATATCCCCTTTCTGGCACCTGTAAATTTGAAAAAAAAAAAAAAGAAAATACAGTTTGTTATGAATTTTTGTTCGACACAAGGGAGGGTTTAATTTTTGTTCTGTTTGTAACTCATAAGATGGTCAATTCTTACTCAAACTGCTACATTTTATTCCACTTCGATCCCCAGAGGCTCCTTGTTGTGACGGTGTATGCGGTTAAGCGATTTGGGAAAACATTTCTGAACTATAAGCATTTGTTCAGAGGGTGCGTATGCTCCAATAGGAATGCATTGAAATGAATATGCCTCAGTCTTTTTCGATATTCGATATTTCAGCTGAACATTTTGACATGACTTCCTTATACTTTCACCTAAAGATTTTATTTAAATTTCAAATGTTAGAGAAATTTCCCCTTTCTAACACATGTAAATTTCAGTTTTTGAGTTATGAAGTTTTGTCCAGCACTAGGGAGGGCTTTGACTCCAAAATATTTTACAGCAAATCCATCCTTCTTGAGATTCTCTCGAGGGTCACATTTCGTCACAGTCCCTGTCCATTACTGACAGTTTAATAATGAGTCGACAAATCGAGGGTTTGCTTCTGACTGGCTTTTCCTGAATTAGTGTGCTCTGGAGTAAACAAAACAAACACACACACACATATACGCACCTGTATCAACAAAACCCCAATCAGTTTCTGCCTAAGAAAAAACCATGGGATAAAACGAGTCGTTCTGATTCTGCTCCGCTTCTGACGTCAAGTGCAGAGACTTTAGAATGACCCCGCCCCCTCGTCTGAGTCTGTCCAATCACAGCGCAGGACCCGCGTTTATTTAAGAGCTCAAAGATGAGGTTAAACCCAGCAAAACAGACACACCACGAGCGCGGAGAAATAAGAGCACTGAGTAAAAATGGAGAAGAAAGAGAACAGAGTGAAAATGGCTCAAAACCAGAGCTTCTGCTGCTCGCTCCTCACTGCTGTGCGCTCGGTGTCAGGGTGAACAGAGAATGTCTCATTATCATTTAAAGGAACAGGTGCTGAAAGTGGGCGTTCTGAACAGTGCTGTTTACACAGGGGGAGAACACTGCTGTGGGGCTCATGGGGTTTTACTGTGGAGAAGTGATTTTAACCAGAGAGAAAGCCTCCTATTGCACCAGTAGGTGATTGTGTTAGTTTCCTGCTCTGTTAAAGACAATTTCTTTAAAGATACAATAGTTTAAAACATCAGCAAATAATCAGATCACATTCCTGTATCATGTGGAGACGATTCCCCTCGATAAGCTAGACCCCCCCCCCCCATTCTCTAAGTGATTTTAAGAGGTGGAAGAAGACGTCATGTTCACGAGGCCCCTCTCCACCTCAACAGTTTCACTTCTGCTTTTGTCGAGCTGTGGATTTAATCGCATCAACAGTAGAGTTTCTCTTCAACATGGACCCTTCAGAGAAAACGCCACTCACACCGACCCCCACTCACACTGCACTCCGTTAGAACACACCCTCACACTGCAGGGTACTGACCTCCCACTCCCACAGGACCACCCCCACACCATTCAGACAAACTCAGATAAGAACAAAGCTGGGTCATGTGGCCAAAACATCACGATACACTTTTCTACATTGATGAATCTCAGTATTTATCACAATATAACGTTTTATAACACTGTTACCATCTTTAATTCTAAACATGCAGACAGAGTCCCCCAGGAGTTTATTTAATGATGCGGCATAAGCAGGAGCTGAAAGCGAGTACTGTAGTCCATCTCCGCCGTGCAGTTATTTCATGATAACACATGCCAGGTGTGTTCTACTGCTTTTACACAACATTTTGTTAATAAATACACCACATTTTTGTGTCAAATAGTTAAATATATAAACAGAGCTGTGTTGTCAACCAAACAGAGAAAGTGGTGTCAAAAATGTTTATGAAATTAGTAAATCCTTCCACCAAATTATAATTCCTCCACAAGTAGCTTGTTGCTACGTCACAGTAATTAACTCCACAGCACTGCACTCACCACCCAGACTGGATCAGCATCAGCTCTCTACTACAGTATCACTGACATCCCACTACAGTATCACTGACACCTCACTACAGTATCACTGACACCTCACTACACTATCACTGACACCTCACTACACTATCACTGACACATCACTAGAGTATCACTGACACACCATTTCAGACATGCCCTGAATGTGCAGCTTAATAAAAGAATGCTAAGGACGATTACAGCTGAGCTGGACTTTCTCTCCACTGCTCTTTTCTGTTTTTGGTTTTCTTGTTTCTGTTCTTAACCTGGCTTCATCTCAAATCATTTAATGAATGAATATTTTGTGTTTGTGTTTAGTGCCAGTCACTGCCATTACGCTCCATTTATTTAAGTTAAACTTAAGAGTTAAATGTGTTAATAACAGTGATTGAGTATAATTGGTATGTGATTTTTATTGGTATTAGTATTCCTGAAGTAAACTGAAGACAGTTAATTGGTGTGAAACATAAACTGAAGCTAATTTAGCTGTGACAATGTGATAAGGACAGCGGAACTGCAGTGTAGCACGCTGTTAGGAGTGGCTTGGCGGACTGATACAGTGGCTGTGAAAAAACGTGCTGTTATCAACCAATCAGAGTGCACCACCAGAACTATCTGTTGTATAATACTATACATATTATACATTTTAGTCATCAGAACATAATGTATATGAACAAAATAGGCAAATCATTCAAATCCACAAGTAAATCACTGAGACGATGTAAATCACACGTAGAGAAAGACAAACACATTTCTGACAAATTAATATCACCTGTGTCTCATGTCATAAAACATTATTAAGGCATCACACCCTCGAGGGTTTAAAGAATAGAAATAAAAATAAAATAAATCAGTCTGTGTTACCCCCCTCTGGAGCAGGAATAGAGCAACATCCTCATCTTGGTTGGTGCTTTTCAGCGCTTGGAGTCTCTCCGTTGTCTAAAAACCTCCAGCGTTTCTCTGCCGTGAGCAGAGAGAGAGAAAGCCTAGCACTGGACTCAGACACTTTGTATTTTACACATTTACAGACACTGTTCGTAAATAGATGTAGTAACCCAAACATCCACAATCACGGAGATACATGTTTTTTTCAGAACGCAGCAGGATATGTTCTGTGTGGTTCAGGCAGGGGGCCAAGCCTGTGCAGGACATGGTTGATGGTTCAGACAGGGGGTGGAGCCTGTGCAGGACATGGACAGTGGGTGGAGCTTGTTATTTATAGTTCAGGCAGGGGGCGGGGCCTTGCTGTGTGTGGGTCAGGCAGGGGGTGGAGCCTGTGCCGTAGATACCGTGGGATTCTCCGGAACATTCTCAGCTCTGTTCACACTGGGGTCACTCGGACGTTGTGTCTGGGACAATGTTACACACAGAGCTCCTCCAGCAGCTATGAGAGACGGGGCAGGGCTGAGGCTAAAGGGAGATCAGCCGGGTTCCACATGCTTCACGTCCTGAAGGAACATAGCATTAATAGAAGGCAATGGACTGTTCCATGAAAAAGAGGGGAGGACTCTTCTCAGAACTGAGAGAACACCACGAGAGAGAGAGAGAGAGAGAGACAGAGAGAGAGTCTCCCTCTTTTTCTTTCAGAGGAAAAGAGAGAGAGAGAGAGAGAGAGAGAGAGAGAGAGAGAGAGAGAGTGAGTGAGAGAGAAACCTGACTGAATGTGAGGGAAGAGGCCAGTGGAGAGGAGAGTGAACGAGGAGAGAAAAGTTGGCCAAAATACTACCACAAAAACTCTATAATTAGTGAGCGTGTGGGTGTGGGTGGGTGTGAGTGTGTGTGTGTGTGTGCGCGTGTGCATGTGTTTGAGTGAGAGAGAAAGAGAGAAAGTGTGTTCCTCCTGTCTTTATGGCTGGGGACCAGTAGGTGGCCCCGTGTGCTGTTCTGAAGCTGTCCACACACTCCTCCATCCACTGCCTCAAACTGTAGTCCCCTTGTTGCTCTGCATACTTATTACCCCAGACTGAGAATAGTCCACCGACCAAAAACATCCAGCCGACAGCGTCCTGTGTCACTGATGAAGGACTAGAGGACGACTGACACACACTGTGCAGCGACAGATGAGCTACTGTCTCTGACTTTACATCTACAAGGTGGACCAACGAGGGAGGAGTGGACAGAGAGTGGACACAGGGGTTAAAAACTCCAGCAGCACTGCTGTGTCTGATCCACTCTACACCAGCACAACACACACTACCACACCCCAACCACTTGAGTGTCACTGCAGCCCAGGGCTGAGCTGGTGTATATCAGTGAGCGTTAAAGGTAAAAAACCTGAAGGAGGCAGTGTTTCTCTGAGGGAGACTGTGGAGTTTATTATTAAATATTCACTGAAGGATGAATACATAGTGTAGTTTCAGCACTGTGTGTGACCAGGGGAGCACTGGGGGTGGGTTGTTTAAAGCTGTGTGTGGATCAAATGGAAACGCAGAGTGGAGAGGGTTGCGGCTGATGGAGTGGATTATTGATGAGGTCTGAGTGCGATTGATCAGGGCTGTGTTAGTAATCAGACGACTGAGGGAGTGTGTGTCCTCCTCATGTGTGTTACACAACAGGTTTCACTTCTGCTCCCCCCCCCCCACACACTTCTGAACACTTTGTTCTTTTAAATGAAGAACATATATTCTTAGCGCAGCAGGAAACATTGCAGGAAATTACTCTAGGTCTCATTTACAGTTATTTATTATTTAATTACATTATTCACAATTTTCATTTATTTATTAATGGTTATTTATGATTATGGAAACTAGATTTGTAGCATGTTTATATTTGTTTTGTTTAATTAAAGTACATTTTTTACTTATTGCATATTTGTCTTTTATAGATTTGTTATTTAAATTACATTTATATTTATTTATAGTATATTCATTCATTTATTCATTCATTCATTCAGTGTAACCCTTCTCCAGTTCAGGGTGTCAGTGGGTCCGGAACCTACCCAGAATCACTGGACACAAGGCAGGAACAAATTCTGGAGGGGGCGCCAGTCCGTCACAGGTTTGGAGTCTGTGGTGTTGGAGTCTGGGGTTGTTTGGAGTCTGTTGTGTTGGGGTCAGGGATTGTTTGGAGTCTGTGATGTTGGGGTCGGGGGTTGTTTGGAGTCTGTGATGTTGGGGTCGGGGGTTGTTTGGAGTCTGTGGTATTGGGGTTGTTTGAAGTCTATGGTGTTGGGGTCAGGGGTTGTTTGGAGTCTGTGGTGTTGGGGTCAGGGGTTGTTTGGAGTCTGTGGTGTTGGGGTCGAGGGTTGTTTGGAGTCTGTGGTGGTGAGGTTGGGGGTTGTTTAGAGTCTGTGGTGTTGGGGTCGGGGGTTGTTTGGAGTCTGTTTTGTTGGGGTCAGGGTTGTTTGGAGTCTGTGGTGTTGGGGTTGTTTGGAGTCTGTGGTGTTGGGGTTGTTTGGAGTCTGTGGTGTTGGGGTCAGGGGTTGTTTGGAGTCTTTAGTGTTGGGGTCAGGGGTTGTTTGAAGTCTGTGGTGTTGGGGTCGGGGGTTGTTTGAAGGCTGTGGTGTTGGGGTCAGGGGTTGTTTGAAGGCTGTGGTGTTGGGGTCAGGGGTTGTTTGAAGTCTGTGGTGTTGGGGTCGGTGTTGTTTGAAGTCTGTGGTGTTGGGGTCGGGGGTTGTTTGGAGTCTGTATTGTTGGGGTCAGGGTTGTTTGGAATCTGTGGTGTTGGGGTTGTTTGGAGTCTGTGGTGTTGGGGTTGTTTGGAGTCTGTGGTGTTGGGGTCAGGGGTTGTTTGGAGTCTGTGGTGTTGGGGTCAGGGGTTGTTTGAAGTCTGTGGTGTTGGGGTCGGGGGTTGTTTGAAGGCTGTGGTGTTGGGGTCAGGGGTTGTTTGAAGGCTGTGGTGTTGGGGTCAGGGGTTGTTTGAAGTCTGTGGTGTTGGGGTCGGGGTTGTTTGAAGTCTGTGGTGTTGGGGTCGGGGGTTGTTTGGAGTGTGTGGTGTTGGGGTCGGGGGTTGTTTGGAGTCTGTGGTGTTGGGGTCGGGGGTTGTTTGGAGTCTGTGGTGTTAGGGTTGTTTGGAGTCTGTGGTGTTGGGGTCGGGGTTTGTTTGGAGTCTGTGGTGTTGGGGTCAGGGGTTGTTTGAAGGCTGTGCTGTTGGGGTCGGGGGTTGTTTGGAGTCTGTGCTGTTGGGGTCAAGGGTTGTTTGGAGTCTGTGGTGTTGGGGTCGAGGGTTGTTTGGAGTCTGTGGTGTTGGGGTCGAGGGTTGTTTGGAGTCTGTGGTGTTGGGGTCGGGGGTTGTTTGGAGTCTGTATTGTTGGGGTCAGGGTTGTTTGGAATCTGTGGTGTTGGGGTTGTTTGGAGTCTGTGGTGTTAGGGTTGCTTGGAGTCTGTGGTGTTGGGGTCGGGGATTGTTTGGAGTCTGTGGTGTTGGGGTCAGGGGTTGTTTGAAGTCTGTGGTGTTGGGGTCGGGGGTTGTTTGAAGGCTGTGGTGTTGGGGTCAGGGGTTGTTTGAAGGCTGTGGTGTTGGGGTCAGGGGTTGTTTGAGGTCTGTGGTGTTGGGGTCGGGGTTGTTTGAAGTCTGTGGTGTTGGGGTCGGGGGTTGTTTGGAGTCTGTATTGTTGGGGTCAGGGTTGTTTGGAATCTGTGGTGTTGGGGTTGTTTGGAGTCTGTGGTGTTGGGGTCAGGGGTTGTTTGGAGTCTGTGGTGTTGGGGTCAGGGGTTGTTTGAAGTCTGTGGTGTTGGGGTCGGGGGTTGTTTGAAGGCTGTGGTGTTGGGGTCAGGGGTTGTCTGAAGGCTGTGTTGTTGGGGTCAGGGGTTGTTTGAAGGCTGTGTTGTTGGGGTCAGGGGTTGTTTGAAGGCTGTGTTGTTGGGGTCAGGGGTTGTTTGAAGTCTGTGGTGTTGGGGTCGGGGTTGTTTGAAGTCTGTGGTGTTGGGGTCGGGGGTTGTTTGGAGTCTGTGGTGTTGGGGTCGGGGGTTGTTTGGAGTCTGTGGTGTTGGGGTCGGGGGTTGTTTGGAGTCTGTGGTGTTGGGGTCGGGGGTTGTTTGGAGTCTGTGGTGTTAGGGTTGTTTGGAGTCTGTGGTGTTGGGGTCGGGGTTTGTTTGGAGTCTGTGGTGTTGGGGTCAGGGGTTGTTTGAAGGCTGTGCTGTTGGGGTCGGAGGTTGTTTGGAGTCTGTGCTGTTGGGGTCAAGGGTTGTTTGGAGTCTGTGGTGTTGGGGTCGAGGGTTGTTTGGAGTCTGTGGTGTTGGGGTCGAGGGTTGTTTGGAGTCTGTGGTGTTGGGGTCGAGGGTTGTTTGGAGTCTGTGGTGTTGGGGTCAGGGTTTGTTTGGAGTCTGTGCTGTTTGGGGCGGGGGTTATTTGGAGTCTGTTCTGTTGGGGTCAGGGTTGTTTGGAGTCTGTGGTGTTGGGGTTGTTTGGAGTCTGTGGTGTTGGGGTCAGGGGTTGTTTGGAGTCTGTGGTGTTGGGGTCAGGGGTTGTTTGAAGTCTGTGGTGTTGGGGTCGGGGGTTGTTTGAAGGCTGTGGTGTTGGGGTCAGGGGTTGTTTGAAGGCTGTGGTGTTGGGGTCAGGGGTTGTTTGAAGTCTGTGGTGTTGGGGTCGGTGTTGTTTGAAGTCTGTGGTGTTGGGGTCGGGGGTTGTTTGGAGTCTGTATTGTTGGGGTCAGGGTTGTTTGGAATCTGTGGTGTTGGGGTTGTTTGGAGTCTGTGGTGTTGGGGTTGTTTGGAGTCTGTGGTGTTGGGGTCAGGGGTTGTTTGGAGTCTGTGGTGTTGGGGTCAGGGGTTGTTTGAAGTCTGTGGTGTTGGGGTCGGGGGTTGTTTGAAGGCTGTGGTGTTGGGGTCAGTGGTTGTTTGAAGGCTGTGTTGTTGGGGTCAGGGGTTGTTTGAAGTCTGTGGTGTTGGGGTCGGGGTTGTTTGAAGTCTGTGGTGTTGGGGTCGGGGGTTGTTTGGAGTGTGTGGTGTTGGGGTCGGGGGTTGTTTGGAGTCTGTGGTGTTGGGGTCGGGGGTTGTTTGGAGTCTGTGGTGTTAGGGTTGTTTGGAGTCTGTAGTGTTTAGGTCGGGGGTTGTTTGGAGTCTGTGGTGTTGGGGTCAGGGGATGTTTGGAGTCTGTGGTGTTGGGGTCGAGGGTTGTTTGGAGTCTGTGGTGTTGGGGTCAGAGGTTGTTTGGATTCTGTGGTGTTGGGGTTGGGGTTTATTTGGAGTCTGTGGTATTGGGGATGTTTGGAGTCTGTGGTGTTGAGGTTGGGGGTTGTTTAGAGTCTGTGGTGTTGGGGTCGGGTGTTGTTTGGAGTCTGTGGTGTTGGGGTCAGGGGTTGTTTGGAGTCTGTGGTGTTGGGGTTGGGGGTTGTTTGGAGTCTGTGGTGTTAGGGTTGTTTGGAGTCTGTGGTGTTGGGGTCAGAGGTTGTTTGGAGTCTGTGGTGTTGGGGTTGGGGTTTATTTGGAGTCTGTGGTATTGGGGTTGTTTGGAGTCTGTGGTGTTGAGGTTGGGGGTTGTTTAGAGTCTGTGGTGTTGGGGTCGGGGGTTGTTTGGAGTCTGTGGTGTTGGGGTCAGGGGTTGTTTGGAGTCTGTGGTGTTGGGGTCAGGGGTTGTTTGGAGTCTGTGGTGTTGGGGTCGGGGGTTGTTTGGAGTCTGTGGTGTTGGGGTCGGGGGTTGTTTGGAGTCTGTGGTGTTGGGGTCGGAGGTTGTTTGGAGTCTGTGGTGTTGGGGTCGGAGGTTGTTTGGAGTCTGTGGTGTTAGGGTTGTTTGGAGTCTGTGGTGTTGGGGTTGTTTGGAGTCTGTGGTGTTGGGGTTGTTTGGAGTCTGTGGTGTTGGGGTCGGGGGTTGTTTGGAGTCTGTGGTGTTGGGGTCGGGGTTTGTTTGGAGTCTGTGGTGTTGGGGTCAGGGGTTGTTTGAAGGCTGTGCTGTTGGGGTCGGGGGTTGTTTGGAGTCTGTGCTGTTGGGGTCAAGGGTTGTTAGGAGTCTGTGGTGTTGGGGTCGAGGGTTGTTTGGAGTCTGTGGTGTTGGGGTCGAGGGTTGTTTGGAGTCTGTGGTGTTGGGGTCGGGGGTTGTTTGGAGTCTGTATTGTTGGGGTCAGGGTTGTTTGGAATCTGTGGTGTTGGGGTTGTTTGGAGTCTGTGGTGTTAGGGTTGTTTGGAGTCTGTGGTGTTGGGGTCGGGGTTTGTTTGGAGTCTGTGGTGTTGGGGTCGG
Source organism: Hoplias malabaricus (assembly GCF_029633855.1). Lineage (NCBI taxonomy): Eukaryota > Metazoa > Chordata > Actinopteri > Characiformes > Erythrinidae > Hoplias > Hoplias malabaricus. The sequence continues at coordinate 37,397,463 of NC_089802.1, read as the reverse complement.
GTTGTTTGAAGTCTGTGGTGTTGGGGTCGGGGGTTGTTTGAAGGCTGTGGTGTTGGGGTCAGGGGTTGTTTGAAGGCTGTGGTGTTGGGGTCAGGGGTTGTTTGAAGTCTGTGGTGTTGGGGTCGGGGTTGTTTGAAGTCTGTGGTGTTGGGGTCGGGGGTTGTTTGGAGTCTGTATTGTTGGGGTCAGGGTTGTTTGGAGTCTGTGGTGTTGGGGTTGTTTGGAGTCTGTGGTGTTGGGGTCGAGGGTTGTTTAGAGTCTGTGGTGTTGGGGTTGCTTAGAGTCTGTGGTGTTGGGGTTGGGGGTTGTTTGAAAGCTGGGATGTTGGAGTCGGGGGTTGTTTGGAGTCTGTGGTGTTGGGGTTGTTTGGAGTCTGTGGTGTTGGGGTTGTTTGGAGTCTGTGGTGTTGGAGTTGTTTGGAGTCTGTGGTGTTGGGGTTGTTTGGAGTCTGTGGTGTTGGGGTTGTTTGGAGTCTGTGGTGTTGGGGTCGAGGGTTGTTTAGAGTCTGTGGTGTTGGGGTTGCTTAGAGTCTGTGGTGTTGGGGTTGGGGGTTGTTTGAAAGCTGGGATGTTGGAGTCGGGGGTTGTTTGGAGTCTGTGGTGTTGGGGTTGTTTGGAGTCTGTGGTGTTGGGGTTGTTTGGAGTCTGTGGTGTTGGAGTTGTTTGGAGTCTGTGGTGTTGGGGTTGTTTGGAGTCTGTGGTGTTGGAGTTGTTCGAAGTCTGTGGTGTTGGGGTCGGGTTTGTTTGAAGTCTATGGTGTTGGGGTCGGGGGTTGTTTGGAGTCTGTGGTGTTGGGGTTGTTTGGAGTCTGTGGTGTTAGGGTTGTTTGGAGTCTGTGGTGTTGGGGTCAGGGGTTGTTTGGAGTCTGTAGTGTTGGGGTCAGGGGTTGTTTGAAGTCTGTGGTGTTGGGGTCGGGGGTTGTTTGAAGGCTGTGGTGTTGGGGTCAGGGGTTGTTTGAAGGCTGTGGTGTTGGGGTCAGGGGTTGTTTGAAGTCTGTGGTGTTGGGGTCGGTGTTGTTTGAAGTCTGTGGTGTTGGGGTCGGGGGTTGTTTGGAGTCTGTATTGTTGGGGTCAGGGTTGTTTGGAATCTGTGGTGTTGGGGTTGTTTGGAGTCTGTGGTGTTGGGGTTGTTTGGAGTCTGTGGTGTTGGGGTCAGGGGTTGTTTGGAGTCTGTGGTGTTGGGGTCAGGGGTTGTTTGAAGTCTGTGGTGTTGGGGTCGGGGGTTGTTTGAAGGCTGTGGTGTTGGGGTCAGGGGTTGTTTGAAGGCTGTGGTGTTGGGGTCAGGGGTTGTTTGAAGTCTGTGGTGTTGGGGTCGGGGTTGTTTGAAGTCTGTGGTGTTGGGGTCGGGGGTTGTTTGGAGTGTGTGGTGTTGGGGTCGGGGGTTGTTTGGAGTCTGTGGTGTTGGGGTCGGGGGTTGTTTGGAGTCTGTGGTGTTAGGGTTGTTTGGAGTCTGTGGTGTTGGGGTCGGGGTTTGTTTGGAGTCTGTGGTGTTGGGGTCAGGGGTTGTTTGAAGGCTGTGCTGTTGGGGTCGGGGGTTGTTTGGAGTCTGTGCTGTTGGGGTCAAGGGTTGTTTGGAGTCTGTGGTGTTGGGGTCGAGGGTTGTTTGGAGTCTGTGGTGTTGGGGTCGAGGGTTGTTTGGAGTCTGTGGTGTTGGGGTCGGGGGTTGTTTGGAGTCTGTATTGTTGGGGTCAGGGTTGTTTGGAATCTGTGGTGTTGGGGTTGTTTGGAGTCTGTGGTGTTAGGGTTGCTTGGAGTCTGTGGTGTTGGGGTCGGGGATTGTTTGGAGTCTGTGGTGTTGGGGTCAGGGGTTGTTTGAAGTCTGTGGTGTTGGGGTCGGGGGTTGTTTGAAGGCTGTGGTGTTGGGGTCAGGGGTTGTTTGAAGGCTGTGGTGTTGGGGTCAGGGGTTGTTTGAGGTCTGTGGTGTTGGGGTCGGGGTTGTTTGAAGTCTGTGGTGTTGGGGTCGGGGGTTGTTTGGAGTCTGTATTGTTGGGGTCAGGGTTGTTTGGAATCTGTGGTGTTGGGGTTGTTTGGAGTCTGTGGTGTTGGGGTTGTTTGGAGTCTGTGGTGTTGGGGTCAGGGGTTGTTTGGAGTCTGTGGTGTTGGGGTCAGGGGTTGTTTGAAGTCTGTGGTGTTGGGGTCGGGGGTTGTTTGAAGGCTGTGGTGTTGGGGTCAGGGGTTGTCTGAAGGCTGTGTTGTTGGGGTCAGGGGTTGTTTGAAGGCTGTGTTGTTGGGGTCAGGGGTTGTTTGAAGGCTGTGTTGTTGGGGTCAGGGGTTGTTTGAAGTCTGTGGTGTTGGGGTCGGGGTTGTTTGAAGTCTGTGGTGTTGGGGTCGGGGGTTGTTTGGAGTCTGTGGTGTTGGGGTCGGGGGTTGTTTGGAGTCTGTGGTGTTGGGGTCGGGGGTTGTTTGGAGTCTGTGGTGTTGGGGTCGGGGGTTGTTTGGAGTCTGTGGTGTTAGGGTTGTTTGGAGTCTGTGGTGTTGGGGTCGGGGTTTGTTTGGAGTCTGTGGTGTTGGGGTCAGGGGTTGTTTGAAGGCTGTGCTGTTGGGGTCGGAGGTTGTTTGGAGTCTGTGCTGTTGGGGTCAAGGGTTGTTTGGAGTCTGTGGTGTTGGGGTCGAGGGTTGTTTGGAGTCTGTGGTGTTGGGGTCGAGGGTTGTTTGGAGTCTGTGGTGTTGGGGTCGAGGGTTGTTTGGAGTCTGTGGTGTTGGGGTCAGGGTTTGTTTGGAGTCTGTGCTGTTTGGGGCGGGGGTTATTTGGAGTCTGTTCTGTTGGGGTCAGGGTTGTTTGGAGTCTGTGGTGTTGGGGTTGTTTGGAGTCTGTGGTGTTGGGGTCAGGGGTTGTTTGGAGTCTGTGGTGTTGGGGTCAGGGGTTGTTTGAAGTCTGTGGTGTTGGGGTCGGGGGTTGTTTGAAGGCTGTGGTGTTGGGGTCAGGGGTTGTTTGAAGGCTGTGGTGTTGGGGTCAGGGGTTGTTTGAAGTCTGTGGTGTTGGGGTCGGTGTTGTTTGAAGTCTGTGGTGTTGGGGTCGGGGGTTGTTTGGAGTCTGTATTGTTGGGGTCAGGGTTGTTTGGAATCTGTGGTGTTGGGGTTGTTTGGAGTCTGTGGTGTTGGGGTTGTTTGGAGTCTGTGGTGTTGGGGTCAGGGGTTGTTTGGAGTCTGTGGTGTTGGGGTCAGGGGTTGTTTGAAGTCTGTGGTGTTGGGGTCGGGGGTTGTTTGAAGGCTGTGGTGTTGGGGTCAGTGGTTGTTTGAAGGCTGTGTTGTTGGGGTCAGGGGTTGTTTGAAGTCTGTGGTGTTGGGGTCGGGGTTGTTTGAAGTCTGTGGTGTTGGGGTCGGGGGTTGTTTGGAGTGTGTGGTGTTGGGGTCGGGGGTTGTTTGGAGTCTGTGGTGTTGGGGTCGGGGGTTGTTTGGAGTCTGTGGTGTTAGGGTTGTTTGGAGTCTGTAGTGTTTAGGTCGGGGGTTGTTTGGAGTCTGTGGTGTTGGGGTCAGGGGATGTTTGGAGTCTGTGGTGTTGGGGTCGAGGGTTGTTTGGAGTCTGTGGTGTTGGGGTCAGAGGTTGTTTGGATTCTGTGGTGTTGGGGTTGGGGTTTATTTGGAGTCTGTGGTATTGGGGATGTTTGGAGTCTGTGGTGTTGAGGTTGGGGGTTGTTTAGAGTCTGTGGTGTTGGGGTCGGGTGTTGTTTGGAGTCTGTGGTGTTGGGGTCAGGGGTTGTTTGGAGTCTGTGGTGTTGGGGTCGGGGGTTGTTTGGAGTCTGTGGTGTTAGGGTTGTTTGGAGTCTGTGGTGTTGGGGTCAGAGGTTGTTTGGAGTCTGTGGTGTTGGGGTTGGGGTTTATTTGGAGTCTGTGGTATTGGGGTTGTTTGGAGTCTGTGGTGTTGAGGTTGGGGGTTGTTTAGAGTCTGTGGTGTTGGGGTCGGGGGTTGTTTGGAGTCTGTGGTGTTGGGGTCAGGGGTTGTTTGGAGTCTGTGGTGTTGGGGTCAGGGGTTGTTTGGAGTCTGTGGTGTTGGGGTCGGGGGTTGTTTGGAGTCTGTGGTGTTGGGGTCGGGGGTTGTTTGGAGTCTGTGGTGTTGGGGTCGGAGGTTGTTTGGAGTCTGTGGTGTTGGGGTCGGAGGTTGTTTGGAGTCTGTGGTGTTAGGGTTGTTTGGAGTCTGTGGTGTTGGGGTTGTTTGGAGTCTGTGGTGTTGGGGTTGTTTGGAGTCTGTGGTGTTGGGGTCGGGGGTTGTTTGGAGTCTGTGGTGTTGGGGTCGGGGTTTGTTTGGAGTCTGTGGTGTTGGGGTCAGGGGTTGTTTGAAGGCTGTGCTGTTGGGGTCAAGGGTTGTTAGGAGTCTGTGGTGTTGGGGTCGAGGGTTGTTTGGAGTCTGTGGTGTTGGGGTCGAGGGTTGTTTGGAGTCTGTGGTGTTGGGGTCGGGGGTTGTTTGGAGTCTGTATTGTTGGGGTCAGGGTTGTTTGGAATCTGTGGTGTTGGGGTTGTTTGGAGTCTGTGGTGTTAGGGTTGTTTGGAGTCTGTGGTGTTGGGGTCGGGGTTTGTTTGGAGTCTGTGGTGTTGGGGTCGGGTTGTTTGAAGTCTGTGGTGTTGGGGTCGGGGGTTGTTTGAAGGCTGTGGTGTTGGGGTCAGGGGTTGTTTGAAGGCTGTGGTGTTGGGGTCAGGGGTTGTTTGAAGTCTGTGGTGTTGGGGTCGGGGTTGTTTGAAGTCTGTGGTGTTGGGGTCGGGGGTTGTTTGGAGTCTGTATTGTTGGGGTCAGGGTTGTTTGGAGTCTGTGGTGTTGGGGTTGTTTGGAGTCTGTGGTGTTGGGGTCGAGGGTTGTTTAGAGTCTGTGGTGTTGGGGTTGCTTAGAGTCTGTGGTGTTGGGGTTGGGGGTTGTTTGAAAGCTGGGATGTTGGAGTCGGGGGTTGTTTGGAGTCTGTGGTGTTGGGGTTGTTTGGAGTCTGTGGTGTTGGGGGTGTTTGGAGTCTGTGGTGTTGGAGTTGTTTGGAGTCTGTGGTGTTGGGGTTGTTTGGAATCTGTGGTGTTGGGGTCGGGTTTGTTTGAAGTCTATGGTGTTGGGGTCGGGGGTTGTTTGGAGTCTGTGGTGTTGTGGTTGTTTGGAGTCTGTGGTGTTGGGGTTGTTTGGAGTCTGTAGTGTTTAGGTTGGGGGTTGTTTGGAGTCTGTGGTGTTGGGGTCGGGGGTTGTTTGGAGTCTGTATTGTTGGGGTCAGGGTTGTTTGGAATCTGTGGTGTTGGGGTTGTTTGGAGTCTGTGGTGTTGGGGTTGTTTGGAGTCTGTGGTGTTGGGGTCAGGGGTTGTTTGGAGTCTGTGGTGTTGGGGTCGGGGGTTGTTTGGAGTCTGTGGTGTTAGGGTTGTTTGGAGTCTGTGGTGTTGGGGTCAGAGGTTGTTTGGAGTCTGTGGTGTTGGGGTTGGGGTTTATTTGGAGTCTGTGGTATTGGGGTTGTTTGGAGTCTGTGGTGTTGAGGTTGGGGGTTGTTTAGAGTCTGTGTTGTTGGGGTCGGGGGTTGTTTGGAGTCTGTGGTGTTGGGGTCAGGGGTTGTTTGGAGTCTGTGGTGTTGGGGTCAGGGGTTGTTTGGAGTCTGTGGTGTTGGGGTCGGGGGTTGTTTGGAGTCTGTGGTGTTGGGGTCGGGGGTTGTTTGGAGTCTGTGGTGTTGGGGTCGGAGGTTGTTTGGAGTCTGTGGTGTTGGGGTCGGAGGTTGTTTGGAGTCTGTGGTGTTAGGGTTGTTTGGAGTCTGTGGTGTTGGGGTTGTTTGGAGTCTGTGGTGTTGGGGTTGTTTGGAGTCTGTGGTGTTGGGGTCGGGGGTTGTTTGGAGTCTGTGGTGTTGGGGTCGGGGTTTGTTTGGAGTCTGTGGTGTTGGGGTCAGGGGTTGTTTGAAGGCTGTGCTGTTGGGGTCGGGGGTTGTTTGGAGTCTGTGCTGTTGGGGTCAAGGGTTGTTAGGAGTCTGTGGTGTTGGGGTCGAGGGTTGTTTGGAGTCTGTGGTGTTGGGGTCGAGGGTTGTTTGGAGTCTGTGGTGTTGGGGTCGGGGGTTGTTTGGAGTCTGTATTGTTGGGGTCAGGGTTGTTTGGAATCTGTGGTGTTGGGGTTGTTTGGAGTCTGTGGTGTTAGGGTTGTTTGGAGTCTGTGGTGTTGGGGTCGGGGTTTGTTTGGAGTCTGTGGTGTTGGGGTCGGGTTGTTTGAAGTCTGTGGTGTTGGGGTCGGGGGTTGTTTGAAGGCTGTGGTGTTGGGGTCAGGGGTTGTTTGAAGGCTGTGGTGTTGGGGTCAGGGGTTGTTTGAAGTCTGTGGTGTTGGGGTCGGGGTTGTTTGAAGTCTGTGGTGTTGGGGTCGGGGGTTGTTTGGAGTCTGTATTGTTGGGGTCAGGGTTGTTTGGAGTCTGTGGTGTTGGGGTTGTTTGGAGTCTGTGGTGTTGGGGTTGTTTGGAGTCTGTGGTGTTGGGGTCGAGGGTTGTTTAGAGTCTGTGGTGTTGGGGTTGCTTAGAGTCTGTGGTGTTGGGGTTGGGGGTTGTTTGAAAGCTGGGATGTTGGAGTCGGGGGTTGTTTGGAGTCTGTGGTGTTGGGGTTGTTTGGAGTCTGTGGTGTTGGGGTTGTTTGGAGTCTGTGGTGTTGGAGTTGTTTGGAGTCTGTGGTGTTTGGGTTGTTTGGAATCTGTGGTGTTGGGGTCGGGTTTGTTTGAAGTCTATGGTGTTGGGGTCGGGGGTTGTTTGGAGTCTGTGGTGTTGTGGTTGTTTGGAGTCTGTGGTGTTGGGGTTGTTTGGAGTCTGTAGTGTTTAGGTTGGGGGTTGTTTGGAGTCTGTGGTGTTGGGGTCAGGGGTTGTTTGAAGGCTGGGGTGTTGGTGTCGGGGGTTGTTTGGAGTCTGTGGTGTTGGGGTTGGGGTTTATTTGGAGTCTGTGGTATTGGGGTTGTTTGGAGTCTGTGGTGTTGAGGTTGGGGGTTGTTTAGAGTCTGTGGTGTTGGGGTCGGGGGTTGTTTGGAGTCTGTGGTGTTGGGGTCAGGGGTTGTTTGGAGTTTGTGGTGTTGGGGTCAGGGGTTGTTTGGAGTCTGTGGTGTTGGGGTCAGGGGTTGTTTGGAGTCTGTGGTGTTGGGGTCGGGGGTTGTTTGGAGTCTGTGGTGTTGGGGTCGGGGGTTGTTTGGAGTCTGTGGTGTTAGGGTTGTTTGGAGTCTGTGGTGTTGGGGTTGTTTGGAGTCTGTGGTGTTGGGGTTGTTTGGAGTCTGTGGTGTTGGGGTCGGGGGTTGTTTGGAGTCTGTGGTGTTGGGGTCGGGGGTTGTTTGGAGTCTGTGGTGTTAGGGTTGTTTGGAGTCTGTGGTGTTGGG